>NW_011888897.1:4404255-4415478 GCF_000151845.1 Pteropus vampyrus | reverse complement strand
GATATTTCCATTTGGCCCTTCCACCATAACAATTCTAATGCCACAGGTTAGGGATCCAGTATTAGGGGTCTGCTAAATACTGTGTCTCTCCTTCAGTCAAAGTTTCTGGGTTTATGAACTTCCTGAGATCTGGAAACTAGTTGAGGAACCACAATTTTCCATTACAGCAACTAATACCACACTTTTGCTTACAATGTCATTGTAATAGAGTGAAATGCTCAGCCTCTCTGATTCCATCTTGTTCAAGCCTATTTTGTTCCCATGGCCTTCAAGCTATTAGCTTCTATTTAGTCTTTCATATAAACATGCTAATCATTAGAGGAATTCTGCTTTGTGAGTTGAGTTTTACCAAAATAGCCCCTCACCAGAAAGTGCTTCTTCCAAGGAGACAAGGAAGTATGAATTGTTTATCAAAGATTTGCAGGAACTTTGTGATGGAACTCACATCAACTAGCACAATCTTCCTTGGACCCCTGCTCAGGTGCCCCGATATCTCTGGTCATCAATCACCTCTTACCCCTCCCATTTCCCATTCCCTTCATATAAAAGAAGCCTTAACTCTGTACTTTCTTAAGATAGATTTGAGGATTGGGTGTCCCATCTTCTCCATTGGTGACTTCTCAGTCGATAAACATTTCCTCACTCCAAACTCTGACATTTTGAGTTTTGGCCTTTTGAAGCATCGGGCACACGGACTTTGGACAGGTAACATCTTGAGTTTTCTGATTATACGTGTCAATCAACACCTTTAAAGATGGATGCCTGCTCATCTATCTTTCCCCTTTAACACCATGATCCATTAGCCAACACCAGATATTCATCTCTGTAGATATAGGTAACTTCATTGTCACTCTGGCCAGGCTGTCCTTAAGATAGTTATATCAGCAGCCTTTGTTAACTGCTACCACCTGGCCTTTGCTGTTCTGGAATTACATCACCTTCACTAATATTATGAAGCTAAACATCGTGTAGCAGAATCTTCTACTATCAGCCCTGGTCCACGCATCACAGAAACTATTAAGCTCCTCCAAAGGTGCAGGTGCTCACCTCATTCCTGCATTCCTATATCTTCAGTGAAGGGAATGTCCTCTGGCCATCCCAGGGAACAGAGCCAGATGGTGGATTCTGAGCACATACATAATAAACCTTTTCTAACATTTTCACTTCTCTGATCCTTCTGCCCCTTTCCTCAATATGATACCAAGGAAGTGCTGCCATCTCTACTTCATTTGATTTAAAATATGATCAGATCCATGCTTCCAGAAGCCATCTCAAGTTATTAGAAATCTGAGTCATGGGTGGGTACTGCTACATTAATGAATTCTACCCTATCCAGCTTTGTATACTGGTCCCCCTGGTCTAATGTAACAACATTCACTTCTGTACATGTTCTCCCCAGTTTCAGCTACTACCTGTTAGCCAGATCTTGCAATTCCTTTGGTATGTGGACTATTTTTTCCCAAAGCTGAGCTTGTCCTTTCCTGCTCAAACTGTGCTGAAATCTGACTTTGGTTTTTAGCCAAGAGGTAATGAAAGATGTTGGGGGCATAACTTGAGAAAAACAAGAATCATCTTGAAAGGCACCTGCTTCAGAAGGGTTATTTTATGTTCCCCCAGGCAAACAGAGACTGCTTTTCTTTGGCAAGTGGTTAGGGGCTATTTCTGCCAGCCTGGAGAGCTCAGGGGTATTTAAGAGCTCAAAATTCTTAGGTTTGACTGCCGAAATATCTCCATTTTAGGTCTCTGGATCCCATTCTTTTCTTGGACTCTCTACTATATCATCAAATCCCAGGCCTGATTTTCAGCAAAGTCTACCCTGCAGTTGCCTTGAGCTGCAATAAAGACACTCTGACTCTCAGAGAATGACTTAAGTTGTCAGTTTATCACCCTAAAACTGTATATATATTGGCAAGACTTCTAATGCCTTCCACAGGAGCCACAGCACAATCCCTTTAATTAATATTGCCCCCATACTGACTAAGCACAATTGCTATTTGACTTCCTCATAACATGCTGTCTAACTACACCTCACCACAATTAAACCATGGGTGAAATCACTCCATACAAAGGGTTGTTATCACCTTACTTACCCCCACAATTGGCTTCCAGACAATGGGCAATTCAGCACCAAAATCCCTTCCGGAGGGGACACTTTATAGCTCACTCTTACTTCGTTAACCTAGATATCTAGTTATCTGTGTTCCTTAGACAACAGAGTTTGAGGCAAAAGCGGAAGTGCTAGTGCTTTATTTGGTAGTGTAAGTCCCATGAAGCAAGAATGAGAGGAGAAGGGAAGTGAGACAGGTACTGTCATGGCTTATTTTACGGGTCCACTTGACAGGGATAAGGGATGCCCAGATAGCTAGTAAAACATGACTTCTGGGTGTATCTGTGAGGATGTTTCTGGAAAATATTAGCATTTGAATCAATAGATTGAGTAAAGAAGATTATCCTCACCATCGTGGATGAGCATCAACCAGGATCCGAATAGAATGAAAAGTCAGAGGAAGGGTCAATTTGCTCTCTCTACTTGAGCTGGGACATTCCTTCTCTCCTGCCTCAGACATTGGCACTCTTGGTTCTCAGGCCCTTGGTCTTGGACCAGAACTTACACCACTGGCAGCACTGGTCGTGGACTCAGGCTGAGTTACACCGTTGGCTTTCTTGATTATTTGATTTGCAGATGGCAGATCATGGGACTTCTTAGCCTCCATAATCACTTCCATTAATTTGTTATAATAAGTAAATATATATACATACATACATATATATAGACATATATATATGTGTGTATATATCTACATCCTGTTGGTTGCATTTCTCTGGGGAACCTTGACTAATAGAGATATTGGTACCGAGACATATTACTGCTGTATAAATACCTTAAATGTGGAAGCAGCTTTGGAACTGGGTAATGAATACAGGCTAGAAAAGTTTTGAGGTGCATGCTAAAAAAAAGCCTACACTGCTGTGAACAACTATTAAGAGAAATTTTAGTGAGGACTCAGAAAGAAAAAAGGAGAACTATAGAGAAAACCTCGATCTTCTTAGAGAACACCTAAGTCATCCCAAACACAGTGTTGGTAGGAATACGACCATATGGTAGTTAAAGGACATTTTGATAAGGTCTCAGATGGAAATGAGGAACCCATTAAAGGCCAATGGAAAAAAAGCCATTCTTTATTATAAAATGGCAAAGAACTGGGCTGAATTATGTTCATGTTCTAGTGTTTTGTGGACGATGAAAACTTACAAACAATGAAATTGAATATTTAGCTGAAGATATTTCTAAGCAAAGTGACGAAGGTGCAGCTTGGCTCCTCCTAACTGCTTGTAGGAAAATGTGAGAAGAGAAAAATGACTTCAGGGCAGAATTGTCAAGAAAAAAGAAAGCAAAATTAAAAATGTGGAAAACTCTCAGTTTATTCATATTATAAGAAATGAGAAGAACAAGTTTGAAGAGAATCCTGAGTGTGTCCAAGGGACCATTTGTTAGAGAGATGGATCACAACAGAAGCCAGGAACTATTGTTCTAGACAATGGAAAAATGACCCAAAGGCAATTCAGAGATCTTCAGGGCTGGCACTCCAATCATAGAGTACAAGGTCCCAGGGGCAGAAAGTTTCAAAGGAGGAGCCCATTGTCTGCTTAACTCCTCCAGATACAGCTCGGCACTGGTGGCTGCCTCTGCAGAAGGGTAGCAAACTTAGATTTTACTTGTGCGGCATTGTCCTGCAGCATGCACAGGCCCATGGCATGTGGCTGCCTCCATCTAGATTTCAAAGAACGGGACTGTCTGGAAGAGCACTAGCCTCAGGACCCAAGTCCAGATGAGATGCCTTTCCAGGGCAGAGAACCACCATGGGTGGGCATGGGAAAGGAAGAGGGAGGGGTGCAAGCAAAGAGCCACTGTGGGAATGTCTCCCTAAGCCATGGGGGTTGATATTGCCACCTCAATGGGCTTGGAAGGCAGAACATGGAGCCAAAGAGGATTACTCTTCAGGCCTCAAGCTTTAGTTTGCCCTGTTAGGTTTTGGACATACCTGGGACCTATCACTGCTTTCTTCCTGCTTGTTTTCTTTTTTCAGAATGGGAGTGTCTATCCTATGCCTGTTCCACCATTGTATTTTGGAAGCACTTAATTTGTTGGGTCTCATAGTTTCACAGTTGGAGAGGAATTCTGCCTCAGGGTGAATTGCACCTCCAGTGTCTCTCGTATTCTATTTAGATGATATTTAGATGAGACTCTAGACTTTAGACTTTAAAATTGATACTGGAATGAGTTAAGAGTTTAGGGGCTGTTGGGAAAAAAAATGAATGTATTTTGCATGTAAGAAGAACATGAATTTTGGAAGGCCAAGGGTATAATGCTGTAGAATGAGTGTTAGTACCCCCTCCTCTCCCAAAACACACTCCAAAATTCGTATGTTAAACCTTAACATGTAATGTGATGTTATTTGTAGGTGGAACTTTTGAAATTAATTAGGTTGTGAGGGTGGAGCCCTCATGAATAGGATTAATGCTCTTACTAAGGGACTCCAGGGAGCTTCCTGGGACCTTCTGCCATGTGAGGATAACAGCAAGAAAATGACCATCTACAAACCAGGAAGTTGGCTCTTATCAGACACTATATCTGCTGGTGACTTGATCTTGAACTTCTCAAACTCCAGAACCGTGAGAAATAAAATTCTATTACTTAAGCCACCCAGTCTGTGGTGTTTTTGTTATAGCAGCCTGACAGCACTAAGAAAGGGACAGATGAATAGGAAATACAGTGCTGACCAAATGCACCATAAAGAAACACATAGCTGGTTGTTTAGCCATTTGGGATATCTCCCAACAGGCTATGTAAATTTTTATATGTAAAATCTTGAAGTAGTCCATGATAAGGAAAGGTAGAGAGAAAATGTATCTGCTGTCTTCCTCCTGTCTTCTGTACCCCATTGGTCAAGATTCACTTGTGTACTTCCAGGTTGGATCACCTAGCCTCTTAGGTAGCTATAGGGAATGCCAAATCTCATACCTTGTGATATGATGTTTCGTCCTTGTTCAAAGGTGGTGGAAGGATCAAGAAACTCCAGATTGTGGTCTCAGGTGGTGAAATCAAGCAAGCCAGCATGGAGCCAGTTACCACAACAGTCGCTGGAATGCAGCAAATTGTTAAAGACCTAGTAGACAAGTGAAGACAAGGTAATCCAAGGCAGTCCATATGGTGTGTCTTCACACAGAATCCCTCAAGGATGCTAGTGTTAGTAATACCCCCAATGAAGGCAGAGTAACAAGATGGAGGGACCATGGGTCCTCAATACTGTGAAACCGTGATACTAGTCCTGGACCACTCTCACATCCAGATTATTATTTGAAAGAAAAATAAACTTTAAAGTATCAGTATTGAGGGTTTTGTAGGAGCAGCCAAATCTATATTCTCACTAATATACCTTAAATCTCAGAAATTTTCTTTATTTAAATCAGCTTTAGAAAATCATGCACACACATGCATAGAGATGCATATACAGATGTGCAGAAGATGTTCATTGCTAACATTAAATGATTAAATTAGCAAAGCATTAGAAACAACCTAAATGTACATCAATTGAGTAATGTGTAGATAAATGATTTATCCATTGTATTAAACACTAGTCAGCATCCTAAAAGAATAGATCCTTATGTTTTGACATAAAAATATCTTTAATACTTTTTTAATTAAAAAAAGAACCTGTAGAATGATGTGAATAGTAGGTTAACATTTATCTATAAGAAGTTACCACAAAATGATATTATAACATTTGTATTTATATGTACATTTGTGTATATTATGAAAGATAGAGACAGGAGAGTGAAAGGAGAAAATATGTCAAGAAGCTTTGAAAGAAAGCTCGATAAATTGTTAACACTGGTTACGTCTGGGAAGGGACTGAAATTGGAAATAGGAGATCAAATGAGATTTTAGACTTGTCTGTACTTTTTAAAATTTTTTTAACAAAGAAAAGGCCTTTCTATATTATTCATGTAATTAAAAGTTAATTTTAAAATGTAAAGATAAAACTGTTAGGTTGTTCTCCTAGGAAGATGATTTTATAAGGATCTTTGTGTTGTATTCTTTTCTGTACATTCCAGTTGTTCTACAGCGAGCATGTATTACTTCCAGTGTAAAAAAAAATAGTACTTTTTTAAACCGAAAGCGTGAAGATATATGAACACAACAACAATGCTACAAACTAAAAATAAAAATTCCATATTCCTTAAGTCAACAGAATTTCCACTAAGCGCATCATTTTAGGGGAAGTATTTAGAAGCACCTTCCTGGAATATATACTATTTGCTTCATTTACTAAATCTCGAAAAAGGCAGAGAATGTCTTTGATTCACTCATGCATTTTTAAGATTGAACTCTAAGACTTAAGCATATTTTGGACCCCCCAAATAGGCATATTTTCTTTAACTACATGTCCTGCTTCTTTTTGTCATTCCCCACACCATCAATCCTCTTCTTTAAACATGAATTCAAAGACTGTGACTTCTAGTTTACTATATAGCAGGAGGTAAAGGGGAATATGTAGAGATGTAGCAATCGATCATTTGGAATACTGGCTCCCCTAAGGAAAAGCTTAAGCAGGGTGGAGCTTGGGAGATCACTGAGAGGAGACCTTTCTTAGGGTGTGGCCCGCCATATAATATGCCGTTTAAAGAAAAACTGAAATTTTATCTGATTCTCTGGTTAGTCATAAAACCCCAGTCTACTGGTGTCCAAACCTTTTTTTACCGTAATGCATGGCAAGAAATGGAAAGAGCATGACGGCCATACTTCTAGTTTGGTTCTTGTCAGGAGAATGAATTTTAAATGCATTTGGTTTTATCTTTGGTTACCAGATTGAGATGAAAACTCAGCTTTGCAATGTCCTGGAGTTTTTGGACTGTTTCGTTCTTTCTTCCTTGAAAACCAGCCAATTCTTTTCTGAGCTCTTATCTTCCTCGTAGTACCTTGGCAAATATAATCAAAATAAACCAACACATGCTTTTTGTTTCCTAGCCCTTCTTTAATCTGATGCCCCAAGTTTATTCAGTATATTTTATGCTACCAACTTATTGCAGATAACAGTTTTTCTAAATGTTTCATCACTAAATAACATGAGTCACCATCTTCCTCGGCTCCAATAACAGTTTCCTTGTTGCCCACCATCTGTCTCTGTAGCCAGTGCTACACATTTTAAGTTTTTTGTTGTAGCAACACCCTAATGCCAGTATAAAACACTATGTTAGTCTCAGACTATGCTGGGGTAACAATCCCTTATCTCTATGATTTACAAGAACAAAGTTTTATTCCTTGCTCATATTTGTGAATATTGTGGTTCAGCTGAGTTTATACTTCACACACTCCTCATTTGGGGACAAAGGCTGAAGAAGTAAGCCATATCTGGGACATTACAAGTCTCAAAGGAGGAAAAATGATGGAGGAACCATTCATTGGCTTCTATAGCTTCTCTCTTCCAACGTGCAACAATTGCTTCCACTCTCATTTCATTCTCTAAAGCACTTACTATACCTCCCGCTTGTTTGATGGCATCATTATAAAAGGCTACCTTTCAGTTTTCATATTCAGAAGCTTCACCAAATTTTCCTCCATTATGTGAGCCTTGACCTTTACTGCATTTTATAAAATGAACTTGAAGGAAAATACAAGCAATTTTATTTGTTCAATTTTTGTTATCATAGTACTCTTTGCCAAGATTTCTCTCCTTTCAGTAGTCCAAAAAAATGGTGTTTCTTCCTGCCAAATTTGCATGATTATTTTTAAGTGTTGTTGAAAGAGTAGTTTCAAGCAGTTATTATTATGCAGCGCTTGAAAAAAAAAAAACAGATTTAATTATTGAACTCATGTAATAAGTAAACACATATACGTATCTTATACTTTTTATATTAACAAATGCTTGTTGTTGATTCCTTCATTGTGGTTATCATAGTGCTGTCACCAAATTCATTGTCATGGTCACTGTGGGAATGATCACAGGGAGTATAGGAGAGTGGTTAGGGATATGGGCTCCAGAGTCAGACTACTTGGCTCAACGACCTGTTAGCTGTGTGACCTTGGAAAACTCATTTAACTTCTCTGTGCATCAGTTTCCTCATCTGTAAAATGGAATTAATAAAAACAGTAACTCCTTCATAGGATCATTGTAAGAATTAAATGATTTAAAACTTATGAAGTGCCCAGGTTGTGAGTCATTGAGTTCTGAGGTAATAATATAAAAGAACGATTGGTAAGGTGACAAGCTCACTTTTTCAAAAGATTTGTTTTGGGGACCCTGTAAACTCACAGAGAAATCTTAACATTTCTCTTTATCTGCTAAAGTACATTTTCAATTCTTATCTCAATAACAAACCCTCTTAACAATATCATGAGTGCAATGCTAAAACTATCAGGTTTCCCTTCAACAAAAGTTCATTTTTTTCCAGTTCCTCGCAACATATAAATTTTTTTCAACTTTCTGGGTTTTAAACACACACACACACACACACACACACACAAGCACACAGACAAAAGAAAGTGAGATTCTGCTGGTTTTTCTTGCACTTAAGTGTGGCAAGACTTTTAAAAGCCCTGAACTTCAAAACATAGTTTCCTAAAGTATTTTTAAGTAATTTAATTTCTTAGAAAATGGTTGGCAAACTTTTTCTGTTAAAGATAGATAGTAAATATGTTAGACTTTTCAGGTCATAGATCGTGCCACTGCTCATTTCTGCCATTGTAACCCAAAAGTAGCCACAGCCAATAGCAAATAAATGAGTGATTATGTTCCGATAAAATTTTATTTACAAAAACAGGCAGCGGGTCAGATTTGGTCTGAAGGCCATAGGTGGCCAATCCTGTCTTAGTTGTTACTCCATATTTACCTGGTAACTTTGAATATCTCTAGTATATAGCAATATACCAATGGTAAGAGGAGAAAATTTGTGAAGCAATAAACTGCAGAAAAAGACAATACACAGGTACATATAAAGTAGAGCATTTGTAGGTGAGAAGCAGATACTTCAGTTCCCCAAGGTGATCTCATTCAATAGAAAACAGATTAAACCAAGCACAAGTTTTATTATCCGCCTTGGAGTATTTACCTATACACATGCATGTATTCACTTCTAACCAGTCAGAGACACATACATCACTAGGGCAATGCCTAAAACTTCGTGCCCCAAATAATACCATCACTCCACTGAAATAGTACATTCTTAATTCCAGAGCTCACTGGTGAATTCTTCATCATCTTACTACCAATTCCCCCTTTTTATGTGTCTCTATTTCAAGAAGAAACAGAAGCTATGTGTGTTGTTAAGAATGTTTTCCCAACATTTTCAGGCCCTTTTATATGCTGGTTCTATTTCTAAAGTTGACAAATACTTTCAAGTTAATCAATTATACATCAATCTTTAACTCCTTAACTATGATTCCATTAAACCATAACAATCAATCACAATGAGTCTGAATCAGGGCTGTGGTTGAATAAAATGAAAAGTAAAGCCAGAAATAGTGAAGAATTGCTAGAACTTGATAAGTGAGGTCAGGGGTGTGTGTGTGTGTGTGTGTGTGTGTGTGTGTGTGTGTGTGTGTGTGTGTGTGTGTGTGTGTTAACTGTGGTATCCCAAGTGCTTAGAATAGTACCTAACACTTACCTATCACTCCACAAACACTTGTTGAATGAACAGATCAATGAATGAATAAAAAATGAATTTAAAATATAGAAGATAAAGGAAGATGAAGACATCCAAGTTTTCACAACTGAACAACTGAATAATGTTACCAGTCAAGATAAGGGCTATAAGAGATTTCTTGAGGAGCTAGCTATACAACAGTCAGGTGGATAACCAATACACTGAAACCTCCTTTACTCCAAAAAAAAAATGTTCCTCAGGCACCCCACTGTCATGTTTGTACTATGTGATCTCACAGGTGATTGGACCAATTTAGGCTAATCAGATTCTTTCTTCTGGGTAATCTGAGACTAAGCTTCTGCTGGGCATAGTAGAACTAAATGCAAAGGTATTCAAGTCAGCCAAGAGCTTGAAGAAGCAGAGAAAACAAATGTGAAAAGACAGAGGGAAGATATCTTAGAAAAAAAGCAAAGGCAGAAGCTGAAAATACTGATTCTATTTCTTCCCTGCCCCGCCCCCCACCTCATATGCCTAGTTGCCTTTATGCCATTGTTTCTGGATATCTTCATAATAAATTCATCAATTGAGAGAAGGGTAAGTAACCAGATTTACTTTTCCGAGCCAAAAATCATCAATCACAGAGAAAGGTAGATGACTGATTCATTTTTGGACATGTTAAATTTGAGCTTCCTTTCATTATTCAGAAATATTGGTATCTCATTTGACCATAGCTTTCCTACATTCTTCATTATGTCTTCAATAAATTTCCAGGCCATTTTCTTCCTGTCCTTTTAGAAGATATCTTATGATATAGATGTGTTTTTACGACCTTAACCTCAGAAGAGAAAGTATCCTTACCTCCCAAACCTCTGAGCAACTTACGATGTCCATCCCTTTATAGTAAATAGTCCTGAAAGAAGGAAGTCTTTCAAGAAGGTTTTGCTCATCAGAGACAAATACCATAGACAGAGGGTTTTTCTCTTGTACACATGTCCACAAGGCATGATGTTATTTTCTAGGATTATAAGAAAAAATTGGACAGAAGACATTTAGAGAGAGTAGGGCAATTTGAACTACAGAATATTGTACAGCAGTGAAAGGCATGTCGTTTTCTAATCTCTTTATGGCTTCAACACCTCTTCACGACACCTTGAAAAAGTCTGCAAATTTCAAACCACCTCTTTGCAAATTGATTTTTTGATGTCACTAGGCTCCACACACTGACAGCCCACGCTCTTTCAGTTGCTAAGTGCACTGGATTGTCACAGTATGTTCCAGAAGCTCCAGATTTCTCTCAAATGCAAAAGAGGTGCTTCTAATTACAAGCAAAGTTCTTGTCTTTCAAATATAATGCTCTTTAAAAACAAAGAAACAATATTCGTTAGATTTCAATCAGTTCAAATTAAACTGATTTCCCAAAGCAAGGTTTATAAGCTTAAAAGTTAAATAATATTATTTTATAACTTGGAACTCAAAGATGATGTCTAGATTAGTTTTGCATTATTAGCTTCACTTCATTAGGAAAAAAAATCATAACATGCCTCTAGAAATATTTATTCCTAATGTGCTTTCATAACT
>NW_011888897.1:4387233-4403735 GCF_000151845.1 Pteropus vampyrus | reverse complement strand
CAGGTATCTTTATACACTTATAATAAGCACATGCAAATATCGACAAATACCTTTTTTAAAACAAAAATAGTATAATATTATACATGGAGCCAATATAGTATACTGCTTGATAGTGTGAACTTTAAACAATTCTACCTCTATTCAAATCCCAACTCTACAACTTAATTAAGTTACCTTTTGCAAGTTACTGTTCATCTCAATGCCAAAATATACTAATCTTTAAAATGAAAATAATATTAATACATACCTCAGAGCATTTTGTAAAAATTAATACTCATAATCACTTAAAACAGAGCTTTGTACATCCTAAGAACTCAATAAATGTTAGCTGCTATTATGAAATTTGTGTTATCTGACTCAAGAGTATAGTGTAGACTTCCTTCTTTCAATTCATTTTTTTCAAAGACCATGGTGTAGATTTATTACAATTCATGTAATACCTTCTCCTGTTATTATACATAAAGATTGTTCCAATGTCTTCACAAAGAATGCTATAACTACCTTTGTGTCTATACTGAAGAGCAAATGCCTAGAAAATAAATGGATGAAACAAATGGGATAAATACTTTGAAGTATATTTCAAATGCTTCTGAATTTCCCTTCTAAAGTGTGCCAACGTATACCATTCCCAGTTTACTTGAAATGACACTATTACTACATACTTAAATTCAACATATATATGGGTCAGTTTTTACTCACTATTTTTTTCTATTGAAACTCTTGCCTTTCTCTGACATTACCATGTTATTTTAGTTTCTGTAATGTAATATATTTCATTATCTGTTAACTTCATTTTTTTTGAAAACATTCCCGTAACTCTTACTGTTGCAGATTATGGCAGAGATAGTGAGCTGACCACCCAAGTCTCATGCTCTTTTTTCATAATGTAGCATTGTTGCTGGAAATCAGCTACTTAGCTAGGGACTGCATTTTACAACACCTGCCCCTTCAATCTAGCTAGGGCCATGTAACTAGTTCTCAACCCTGGACGTGAACACAGACAATGTGTGTCATTTTCAGGCCAAAGAGATGGGGAACCAGATATGCCTTCATCATAGTCATTGTTCTCATCCAAGACTCCAAGGACCCAACAGAACATCACAGCCACAGAATAGAAAATGCCTGGCTTCCGGGATGATCTTATAAAGGTCAACCTGACCAAGAACTCTTCAAATGACTGCAAATGAGAAATAAATCATTTATTGTAGTAATCCGCTAAGGTTTGGGGGCTTATCTATTACCTCAGCTAATATACAAATGATGTATTACAAATGCATTTTTAAAAATTTAGTTAGGATTTTAATTGGGATCACTTCATATTTATAGATTAAATTAAAGAGAACTCAAGCCTTAATATTGAGCTTTCACATATAGGAGAAAGCACACCTTTACGTTTATTCTGATCTTCTTTTATAATCCTCAGTAAAGCTTTGATGTTTTCTTTATGCAGATCCTAAACATTTCTTGCTAAGTTTATTTCTATGCATTTTATATTTTTGTTGTAGTGTGACTGCAATCCCTTTCTATTACATTGTCTTTTTGATTACTGCTTGTACATAAACAGAATGTTTGCTTTTGTAAGGTTGTCTTTTATCATCTTATAGAATCTTGTTTGTGCCTTTGGCTCATTGGTTTTATTTCTTTCATTATTTCTAGCAAATAATGACAGTTTTGCCTCTTCCTTCTCTATATTGATACTTCTTAGTTTTTTTTTATATTATTGCATTAGGATCTTGAAAATAATATTAAAAAGAGCAGTGATAGCTTTCTTTTCCTGTTTTAAAGTTTTCACCATGATTATAGTATCTTCAAATTCTCTTTGTGTTTCTAATAATTCTTGCTTATGTCTTTTTAACGGACTTGATTTTTATCAATTTAAATTTTTTCTCTGTTTTGTAGATGCTTTTTATATTGGGAGTGGCCATGTTAAAATGTAACCCCAACATTTGCTAGTGGATTGGTCCAAGGTCAGTACTTTACCCACTGGGCCAACAGTCTCTTCCTGAGACTCTCTGCTTAGGATTGTGAAACTACCAGTGATTGAAGCTATAATCGGTAAAACACAGGTGGCACAGGCACTGCCATAAGCTGAGTAAAAGAAACTGAACTGTAAAGAGACTGAATGAAGCAGATGCACAGAGAGACACACAGATGTCAGACAGAGAAATGGTTTCTTGGATACAGTTTGATTCTGAAATCCAATTGCATTCCTTTCTTCAGGCTCTGTGAGATATATTAATTTCCTTATGATAAATTCCTGATATATCTCTGTGAGATATATTACTTTCCTTATGATAAATTCCCCTTGGTTCATTCCCCTTGGATTATTCATCCCACAATTATTTATGGAGTACCTAGCATGTGTCAAGTACTATTACAGGCATTAAAGATATTGCAAAGAACAGAACAAAGTCCCTGCCTTCATGGAGTTTACATTCTAGTTGAGATAAGCCAATGATAAAGACAGATGGGGGTATGCTATTTAGATAGGTGGTCAGAGAAACCCTGTCTGAAGAGGTGAGATTTGTATAGAGGCCAGAATGAAGTGAAAGTGAGCCAAGTGGGTATCTGGAGGGTGAGCATTCCAGTAAGAAGCAATAGCAAGGAAAAAGATTTTAAGCACAAAAGGAAATTTTAGCCTTTTCAAGAAACAGCAAGAATACCAGCATGACTAGAGTCCACTGGTTGTGAAAAGGTGGAGGTCAAGGATTCAAACTGTAAACAAGTAACCACCAATAACGATAGATAACTTCAGATCAGTGCAAATGCTCTGAAAATCAAGTAATAAGCAACAGCCTTCACTCTGTTTCTGAAAGTTGGCAAATCATTGACAGCTCCTGGTTTCTGGAAACCAGCCAATCAGTGATAAAACCCACAGTTCTCAAAGCCAAGCAATGAATAACAGCTCCACCCTTCTGGACAACAGCCAATCATCCAACGCCTCAAAGTCAGTGAGTCAGCCTCAGCCTTACTCTGGTGACCACCTGAAAATCTGTCGATCCCTAAACACCCCTGCTTCTAAAAGCCCTCCAAGTCCTAAATGCCAGCTTCCCAAAACCTTATAAAAGATCATATTTGGCTCTGTTTGGGGAGACTGTGCGACAGCTCTCCCATGAAAGCAAAGTGGAAGTACACTTTGTGTGTGTGTGTGTGTGTGTGTTATGTAGTTCAATTTATCATTAGTCCTTTAATCCTCAATCTTTTCAACAGTTCAAACCCTGTTCACATTAGTTGGACTTGTGAATGACAGATACACTGATGCTACTGTGAGATTATCAAATTCGGTCTGTTCAATTCTGGCAGTGGTTGGCATTATCTGTTATTATTTATGTATGTTTGAACCCCAATGCCAAAACCCAAGTGTAAAA
This sequence comes from Pteropus vampyrus, assembly GCF_000151845.1. Lineage (NCBI taxonomy): Eukaryota > Metazoa > Chordata > Mammalia > Chiroptera > Pteropodidae > Pteropus > Pteropus vampyrus. The sequence goes on along the minus strand of NW_011888897.1, from coordinate 4,400,367 downwards.
TTCGTGATGAATTTTTTAAACAGTGGGATTTTATTAACAAGAAAAAAAGTCATTTGAAGCTCTCAGTAAGCAATCGTTTACTCGATATCAAAAATGGCGATAGTCAGACCTAAATCAGTATACTCCAAAGGCTAAGCGTATGAAATGTATCATTTACTCAACTATTACCAAAGAAAGTGATAAAATAACATTTTTTAAAAAAGAAATTCAGCTGAGGAAGATAAAATAATCATAACAGTTGTTATAACCTTCCACATCACATACCAACCTCAATCCTTCAGTTTAATAATCTACCTGAAATATCCTATTGCTCAAAAAAACTTGTTGAACGTGTTTAAAAAAAGAACTGATGAAACATTTATCTCTTTAAGTGTAAAGGTTATTCATCATAAATGTAATAACATTACTTATGGATAGGAAAAGAAATTCTGACTGAAATGAATAATTGTTATGGCACTTGCCATGACAATTTCATTTCTTAAAGAACTTTATTCTTTCACGTGGATGTTATAAATACTCTTCTAACACGGCAACAAGTGTAATCATAAAGAGAGAATAAAAACTGATGACAATACTCTTTATTAGTAGATAATGTTTTTAAAAGTTATTGATCAGGAGATCAAGCGTAATCATAAAGAAAGGAAAAGCAAGTTATGCCTGAAATGTGGTGTCATGTGCTTCAACAAATCAAATTTAGAGAGCAGATCTCAAAGATGTTAACTTTATGTCAGTACATGTTCAGTAACCTGGCTCATATTACTAATATTGAGTATATTTATTCATTAATGAATATTTAAAGGACAAAAGAATGAAATAAATGGACCACCATAGAAACTATGTAAATACGATATAGTGTGTAATTATAAAAATTTTATAAACAAACTCTGCGTAGGAAAGAATTATTAAGGAGAACCAAAGGAGATATAATTAAAGGAAAAGATATGAAATTTAGATACTTAGAATTCAGATTAACAAGTAATTTTTAGCATAAGTATGCCCCATACATTATTTTTCTTTTATTCGATGTATATACACATAGGCAATTAGAAATAATTAAAATTTAACTGAGTGTCCTTTATTTTTATTTGCTCATTCTGCCAACCCTGAGGGAGGGGCAATTCTTTTTTTAATTTTCCAGAACTTAAATTGCTCCTTTTAAAAATAGCAGCCTGTTCTTGTTTTATAAATATAATAAATTCTTACAGCTCTCTCTGTTTACTGCATTACTGTATTAATGCTTCATAGAAAATTTCCTTTGTTTCTACATTGTGCTATCACTCATGTTGTTTGTTTTCCTCCAATGTTTGGGAACTCCTGATTATCCATTCACACTTATAATTTCAGGCTTAGATTGACGTATTTGGGTAACGGGAGTGTTTGAGTTCATGAAATTCCTTGTTCTCTTGGCAATCTGTGCAATTCTTATGTAGGGAAGAAAGACTGTATGGCTGAAATCAGAGTACCGGTAACATAGGTAGCTTTTTGGGGAGGATGCAGGTGCTCTCCCTCCCTTACGACCAAAAGAAATAAGGTCCTAGTTTGCCTGGGATGGTCAGAGGTTACACTTCTTATCCTGGCATAATTATGAATAGTGCCTGCTTTTACTCCAAAGTGTCCCAGTTTAGACAACAAATTACATTTTCATCTTTCTTATGACAGATGGAAGTTTGCTGAGATATTTTCCCATTTCTCTCTCTGACCCCAGCACCCACCTTGAGAGTATCTGGTGGCAAATATCCCAGTTAATTTAGAGAGAAGAACTCATGGTTTTTCCCTGGGGGCAAATGCTACAGCAGCCACTTGGAGAATAAAAGACTGATACAGTTACTCCACAGCACTGCGATTAATTACTGTACTAGCTGCTTTCTTCTGTCCTTATTTCTTAGCATCCTAGGTTTCTTTTTCAGGGATCATCAGAGATGTAAGCTTTCAATAAATAGGATTACAGGTTTTTTATCCCTGGTCGATGTTATCATCCCTGACTAACCCCATCTACTTTACTATTCAATATTAAACCTATAACAGCAACTATAATAATGATTATAGGTGAGATGTGAATACTGATTATGTGTCAGGCATTGTTTAAAGCACTTGTATTAACCTTCACATATGGAAACTGAGGCACAGAAAGGGAAAGTAATTTACCCAAGGGCTGGAAGACAAGAGAGGAAGCAGGTTACCAAGAAACTACCCCACCTAAATCTCTCATGTGAGACAACAGCCCTCTTCCTGGCTTTCTAGAGCTGCTTGGGGTTTAGCACTTCTGTGTTAGCTCTGTCACTTCTGTGGGCTTTTTGAGAGGAAGAAGAGGTTAACTCTTGAGGTCAGTTAACTGTTTTGAACCAGAAGCTTATCAAACTATTTTTTTCCAACTCGGGCTTTCTGTCACATTGAAGAAGGGCTTCTGGTCTAAATTATTATGTGCTCTCATGCAGTCCAACTTTTCTATTAGCCGACCCTGGTCAATACACACATTTACATACTGCTTCCCACTGCCTTATCAATCTGGAAAGCTGGATGAAGATCTAGGGTAAAAACAGGAAATAGTGCCATGGAAATTTCCTCTTAGCCCCTGGACATTCCACTGTAGGTACATTATGGGCCACCCTAGAGTCATAACAGGGCATCCCTTTGTAGTATATAACCCCAAATCGTATTATTTTAAATCAGAAAGAGACAGTAACAACTGAGACCAATCCCATTATTTTGCAAATAAGAAAACTAATTCCAAAGAGATCAAGTGAGTTACCAGTCATCTCACAGCTAATTAGTATAATTAGAGATAAGGCCAGAATTACTTCAGAGTTTTTTCATTCTGTCTCACTGCCTCTCTATTTGGTTGCTTTGGGAACATAAAGAGAAAATCATTAAAATCATGTTATTGTATGTCTAGAAATGGTTATTTTGTGTAGGTTTGCTCTAAATGCTCTGAACCCATACTGCTGTGAAAAATTTTGATTGCCATATCTGTCATGGTTCCCTACAATATTTTTCAGGGTTTTCTGTGATATACATTCTGTGATATACAGTAAACCACCCTTCTTTTCACCCCTAGAATAGCATTGACTCATATCTGTTCAAATATGTTAACATTTTCATCTCAACTGACTCACTTGCCAAAAGCAACAGGCTTTTATGCCAGTTCCTAGCATAATCCATATCACCCTTCTGCTGGGTAAAACTTAAAAATATACATATTCTACTTTAAGGCTAATGAAGTTTGAAAAGTGAAAGCTTTTCTTTTCTTTTTTTTCTTGATAGCAATTGGCTTCCTGGGCTACAGATATGTTCTAGAAACTGCAATGTTGGAAGGATTAAAAAGGGGGGCTTGAGGGAAAGGAAAAGGGGAAGAATGAAGAGATACTTTATAATTTATTTAAAAGATATTTCATATTTTATCAAGAGACGAATATTTCACATTCTAAAAGAAATTAAAATGGCCTTATCTAGAACCATATGGAGATCTTTTAGAAGGAAAAGAGAGAAAAAGTAAAAATAAGCTGATAAATTTTTATCATTTGTTATAGGGAGGAAGAGTTATAGATAATTCGATATCTGTTTAGAAGAATATTAGGAACTAAGTTCTAAAATGGCTGTTGCTCAAAAGCCATAAATTCAAGATAAAAAGCAATAATTCTTATAAATTAATATCTCTTTCTTCTGTCCTTAACTGCCTCCAGCTAAGAAAGCAACAGGGCTAGAAAATCTGCTGACAAGATCTACAGCTTTAGGAACATCCAGGTTACCCAGAATCCCTCAGCAGATGCACTTCCTTGGAATCAGCAAAACCCCTCATTCCACCCCACCCCCTATTCCCTGGCCAGCCATTTGCCGCCATCTCTAGTTCCCCTTTTGGAGCACCAGAGTAATAATAACCCACCTACAGTCCTGTTAGTCCTATCTAAAACAGTACCTTTCCCTGTTTTATTTTCTTGATAGTTTTTTCTACTGTCACGAATTATGTCATCTGTTCACCTTCTTGTTGTCTGTCAACCCTTTCTGGAGATTTTTTCTCTCTATTTTAGTCAACATGCAACTCCAGTTTCTAGAGCAATGCCTAACACCTCAGAAGTGCTTAAAATTTTTTGAATGAATAATTTATTTGGTTCCTTTGAAGCTTCAAAGCATCTTGGGATCTGGAACATCAAAGAGCAGTTCTCAATTCTCACACCTTGCCCACCTCAGTCACCCCTTGGAAATGTCTCACTTCTGAAATTTTAAAACCCATGGAAATTCTAGTTGCCATTGCCTCTTCCTCTGGTGCATTCTCTGCGGCTTTATTTACAACAGCTTCAGCCTCTCCAATGAGAACACAAATGCTCCGCCAGTTCTAAGGCTTTACCTCACTTCCTTCTGCAGCTAAGCTTAGTGAAAGAGCAGTTTACACCCACTGGTTTTATTTTCCTATCCCCTACTCTGTCTTAACCCAGGCATTTCAGTTTCACACCACTTCACCAGCACTGCCTTGGCTAAGGTCAACACCCCACAATCCCACCAGATAGATCACAGAAACATTTTTAAAAAAGAAATCTAATATCAAATTTTAGGAGTACATGGGAAAACAGAAACACTCTTACAGCTGGAGTAAAAATAGCACAATCATTTTGGAGAGTAATTGGTAAAGTTGGAAACATGAATTACCAACAACATATTCTCTTAGAGAAACTCTCTTACATGAGCACAAAAAGACATATGAATGAAGGTTTGTCACAGCATTGTTTGTAGTAGCAAAAATTTAGAAATCATCTAACTGTTCACTGTGGTAGATACTTGTACTTGGTCCTCAAAATTCACCTTCCCTTTCCTTATCAGTAATTGAAAAACCAAATTTTAGGTGTGTGGTCACTTAAAATAAAGATTCCTTTGTTTAATTCTCCTTTACAGCTATGACACTGTGATTAACTTTTAGCAAATGGGATGTAAGCAAAATCGGAGAATGAAACATTTTTCCTTTCTACTACTGTAGGAATGCAGATGTGTCCACCAAAGCTGAAGCAACCATTTTCAATTTTGACATAACCTGTATATAAATGTCCATGCATAGAGAAATAACAAGATAGAGAGAGCCTGTGTTCCTGAACACATGGCATTTCATATCATCCCTGGAAAACTGCCTTTGGACTCATATGCAAGAGAGAAAATCTTATCTAGTCTAAGACCCCGTTATTTAGTTTTCTGTTGGTCATTTTTAGCCAAACTTAATCCTAACAATCAAAACAGTGTATTGATCAAATGAACTCTAGTACAGCAGTAAATAGACAAACAAATAAGAGAAATCTATCAACGTGAATAAACCTCAGAAATGTAATATTGCAGAATAATATGTACAAAGTAATACTATTTATTTAAAGTTATAAATGTAAAATAACATTTATATTGTTTATGGGTTTTTACATGTTTACATAAAAAATACAAAACAACATGAAATGTTTCACAACAATATGTCAAGATAGTGGTATCTTTAAAGCAGGGACTTTTCTGATTCTATATTAACAAACTATATTATTGATTATCTATCAGCCAGGATGCTCAAAGCCAAACCAAGTAAGAGCCTCTTGGTTTGTCCTATCAAGAGCTTTCAAAGTTTATCTGTCCACTTTTCTTTATAAATCACTGCCGTTGAAATAAAGCTCTGCTTTTCAGTATCTGAGTCACTCCTGAATGACGAGATGTAAGACAAGTTGTTTCTGGGACATGAGTTCTTAAAAACCAGGCTAAGGAGAATACCTGCCAAGCTTCAATAGAATTGTCGTAGCATAACTGGGCTTGGCTAATTCGCAATTGTGGACTAACCACAATTTATTCACATCCACCAACTCTTTCTTCAGTGTATAGAAATATCAATCTTGTAAATTAATTCAGTAAAACAAGAGCCGGCTATGTTATTTTTCATATGGGGAGGAAATCAGAGCTTGAGATGAAGGGGAAAATTAACCAGTTAGCCATTTTCAAGTTTCTAATAATGGTGAGAATAAAAACCACCATTTATTGAGTACTTGTCATGTTTACTCATTTAAAATTTTCACAGTAGCCCTGTATTATAAATTTAAACACTGAACATAAGCAATAGCTAATGGTCACACAGGTACAAAGGGATTGAAGCAGGATTCTATTTAAAGACCTAGCTGAAGCCAAAATCTATGTTCTTGAATATTGTACTAGATCATTTACTCTCATGAGCTTGTCGCATGTACAGGTAAACTACATAGTTGATTATATTGTGCAATTTAAACGGTGATTACATTGTGCAGAGGCCACCAAAAGGTTTACCTGTCCCCTAACATCTCCACATTCTGCAGTGTTGCTACCATTTATGTCACTTTTGAGATTCAGTAATATCCCCCAGAATATCAATAAAGTTTGTCCCTCCAAGGAAGACATTATCATTCACTAGTTTAATCATTCACAGTTTAATTTAACAAATTAAAACTACAATTTAATAGCAATCTGTTAAAACTAGATTTCCAGAGGAATGAGATATCTTTCACATAGACTTTAAAGAATGATGTAAAAATATTTTAAGGATCAAGTACTCTTAGAAGGAAAAGCTGTATCAGAGGGACCTGGACAGTGAAATGATTCCATAAAGGAACTATATGCTCTGTGGGTTTAGTATCTCAACCCGAAATGGAATGTTTGAGTTTGAGGAAACCTTGAAGATTACTTGCCACAATCTCCTTTATTACACTCACCAAAACACACCCTTTCAAAAAAGAAAGCTTAGCCCAAAGAGATTCCTCCATTTGTTCATAGCCATAGAGATAAATTTTAACTGTGCTAAGACTAAATCGTAAATCTTTAAATTCTAAGATTATTTCTCTGTCAAAAGGTGCAGAGAAAAATAGCAAAAAGATAAATATAATAAGGAGATAAAGAAAGAAATATTTGGCTTAATTCATAATTTTAACCGGCACCAGCTGACGCATCCACCAACTGCCTTTATCTGGTTTTGGATGGAAGGAAGAGAAAAGACAGAAGATGCACGGGAAATGGCTGGGTGTGTGCCAGAGGCATTCTGCCTCTGTTTGGGAAAAGGCTGTTCAAATCGCTGAACGCACTGGAGCTCCGATTTCTGCCTCCTTCTTCCTTCAAGCCCAGCAGCTGATTTGAGGAGGAAAGAGGGGCAGCTTCTACAGGGGGAAGAGAGGATGCTGTAATAGAGCCAGAAGATTCATTTTATCCAGTTTCCAGACCAGTCTATTCCCAGCCCCCAACATTTCTATCAGGAAGAGTCCCAAGCTCTAGTAACAAGAAGCCCAACAGCTCCCTGGCTGTATCTCATCTTTGAATCAAAGCCAAGTTTGCTGTGGTTTTCACCCACTGGTCCTAGTAATGCCCTCTGGAGCTACTCAGACTGGGTCAAATCCTTCCTCTGGGTGGTAATCCTGCATACATCTGACAATTCAAGTCATAATAGTGAATACTTTCATACAGTGCTAACTATATTCTAGGCACTATTCAAAGTGCTCTACTTACGTTAATTTGTTTAACTTTCAAATAAACCCTAAGTACTATTGTCATTAACCCCATAGAAAACTAAGGCATACAGAGGTTAAGAAATTTGCCCTGCTCTCACAGTGAATATTTATTCAAGCTAGGATTTGAGTCTATTCACTCAATCGCTGTGTTACATGAACTTTTCTTCCCCATTTTTTGCTCCTCTTTCTGGCACTTCTCAGATGACATGGCTCTCCATCCCATTCACCCTTTCTCTGACTCGCATTCCAGTTGGTCAATGCTGCCTTTAAACAGTCACTGTCTAAGACTGAGTTCATTGAGACGTAGGCTCTGAGACAGAGTTTACAACATGTAGGATGTATATTAACGAATGTCCTTGACATCGACACCTGAGAAAGGTGAACAAGGCGGGGGAGGGGACGAAACAGACCTAAGACATTTCCATAATTTTTTGTAGGCCTATTGAAGTATATATCATAAAATATTCATAGGTTACTCTGAAATGTAAAATATTTTCAATTGCTGAATTTAAGATCAGCTGAAATTTCGCCTACATTAAATTAACCATATGCCCTATTTTTGTCCTAAAATTTCGCTAAGCAAGTTCATATAGAACCCAGTTTATGAATGATGATCATGGAAACCATTTTACTTATTCAGGCTAATTAAGCAAAATTTCTGGGTATATTCACCTCCTCAGAGATATGATTTATCTTTAAAAATAAAAGGTACATTTTTCTTGCAAGTCTTAAAGTCTAGAGATCCTTTGAAAAAAGTTATGAGGCCTCTTATTTGTGTGCAAGTTTGTTCATTTGTTTGCTGGTCTAATGATGCTACTGGCTGATCAACCAAGTTGTTTTTAAGAGCTCCACAGTATTTTAGCAAGTCTGTAAAGTAATGGATAATTAGTCTCTAGGAAAAAGTGGAGTAGCATCCCTTAGCCCCCACAAATCTGTTACTTGTCAGATGCCTGTGACAGCGGCTGCTCCAAATGCTATTAAATTAAAACTTTGAATTCTTACCTTATTTCTTCTTACAGTACATTTATCAAATGTTCATATTTCTAAGCTCTGTAAATTTGTATTCTTGTTTTTATTACATTATCAATTTCAGCAATCGAAATTTATGACTTAGCTAGAGGAATTTCTACAGGATAAATATTAAAAATCATGCAAATGTATAAAAGGGGAAATTTGGAGACTATTTCTTTAATAATAACTATGAATACAGAAATGAGGACAATTTTTCAAAGAGAAATTAAAAGTAGGTAAGTTAAAATAACAGGAAAGAGAATGTGATGAGGAAGAATTGTCCACCTGCTGAATTAATATGTTCTCATTCAATGTCACCTCCAAAATAGCATTGTTCCTCCACATTGTTAAGTTTGCTGAGAAGATATTTTAAGGGGTAATTCCCATTTTCAAGTTGAATTACTTCTACAAAGTAAGCCAGTCACATTCTTTGGATGCCAGACACTTAGCTACATTTTTTTTCAGCAGACCATAGAGTCTCCCTCTCATACCTAGCAAAATTCAGGTTACCTCCTAGGACACCAGACATAACTTCTTGCTCTTTGGAGTAATCAAACCCTGTCTCTTTCACTAAACTAACTCCATTCCTTTGTTAATTTTGCATAAATGTTCGGCATGGAAACAGCTTCTTCTCAATCATACTGAGAAAAGAGCAAAAGAACTTGGCTGCTGGCTATATCCATTAGAATTATCTGTATTTCGTTTAACCCCCTTGAACTAATGAGTTTGATAGAAGTCAAAAGAGAACCAAAAGCTTATGAAATAAGCTATTCTATATGGGCAGTTTTCCCATGATTGAACCCAAGATTTCCTATAAGAATTATATAGTATGCATTAATCACTGTACCACAGTCTCGTGATGTAAAGCCGAGCTGTGAGAGAGACATGTCTCAAGAGGCGGGTCAGCTGGAGGCCCTGAACTAACTTTATAGCTACAAAGGGAAATTGACTAATCTTAGAAATGTGCTTTTCCTTCCTTGTGCTAGGCTTGATCCAACTGGAGGAAATTGACTGGTATTTCATGATTTTCCTTTACAATAAGCTGGGAGCAAGCTGTAGAGGAAACTAGTCAGGTTGGAGAAGAAAGGAAACTGCCTAGCACCTTCGTCAGTTTCCTGTTGCATCTGACTGATAGCAGAAAGGAGAGGATGTGATGTTATAGGCGCTGGCCTTAGATTCCTAGATGCTGCTGATAAACGCTGCTACCTTCCATTCAGTGGCTGGTGATTCACAGTTTTCTACCGACCTAATCTGGATTCAGACTTTAAAGACTACTCCTTAACTACCTAGACTTTTAAAATGTTTGTGCTGTGTAAGATGTAGAGAGTCAACAATTAAAATATTTTCTTTACAAACAGCCTCCTGATGATTTACCAAGCTTCAAAAATACACAATATCTGTATTAAGGGAAGTTAGCATCTACAGCCATGCTACTCTGAACTAGCCAGATCCCGACCGATCTTGGAAGCTAAGCAGGGTCTGGCCTGCTTAGTACTTGGATGGAGGACCACCTAGGTAGACTAGGTGTTGTAGGTGTAAAAACTTAAAAAAAAAAAAAAAATAAGAAATTGTAACCTGACAAGGTCCTTGCAATCTGTGAGGCCAACCAAGGGTTGCCTCGCCTACAAAAACAGAAAAGGAAATTAGCTCCTTCAGAGAACAGTCAACTCACCACTGACATTTTCATAGCAGTGTGCGGGAATATCCCCAGTTTAGTCGGAGATAGGGGTGTGTTAGAAACATTTCACTAGAAACTGTTACCCAATACAGCATGTAACTGCTCTACTCAAAAATTCCAATTATTTCCCCTTAATTACAGAATAAAATGATGGTTTCTTTGCACATAATTTGAAAGCTTTGAACAACATAGTCTCTACCTACCTTTCCAAAACTTGTCTCAAACCACTCCACTATTATTATTATCTTTTAAAAATAGTCTACACGTGGTGTCCCAAGATTCAGAACTTGGGCTTCGTTCAAGTTGTCATCCAAAATGACCTCACGGTTTTCTATTTTCCTCTCCAAGTCTTGTCCATAATTTAAGTCCAGTAAAAGTTGCTGTTTCTCTGGCAAGTCTTCAGTAAGTACTCTAGGTACAAAGAAATTGCACAGACCTTAAATATTTGTTGTATTTACTTCTCACTTGGCCTTTAATCACTTCCCTGCAGGAGCACATTTTCTGCTGTTTTGTTGTGCAGTACTGTTTCTTAATTCTTGTATTCCTGTTTAAGTCTGTATGGTTTCATAATAATTTTGGAAGAAAGGTGATATATTTTACTTCCTTATCTGCCGGCACTCCTCCCAGAATAGTGTCAATTCAGCAATACATATTTTAGTTTGATTTATGAAAAGCACATGATATTAAACAAGAACAGACACAACCATGTATAACCTTAAGTGGAGTGGAATAATCTAGCACTATAATAAGATAATCATAGGTTTGGCGATTGAAATAGCTTAGGTTCTTTTTCAGATTTTCAGTTTAATAAGAAATATCTTGACTATTTTAACCAATTGGCCAACCTATTAAGCAAACAAAAGCAAATAAAAAACTTCTCTGAGTTTGGATGATAATGATGTAGGTTCATCGATTATAGCAAAGATACCACTGATGCAGGATGCTGATGGTGGGGGAGTCTGTGAGTGAGTGGGAGCAGGAAGCGTATGAAAAATCTCTATAACTTCTGCTCAATTTTGCTATGAACCTAAAACTGCTCTAAAAAATAAAGTCTATTAAAAACATAACTTTTCCGTATTGAACCTGTATTAATGTACCACATCAGATCACTCAATAATATACAGTCCCCATCGACAAACCTCAGCCACTTGACATGCTCCCACCATTACTGCAATAGAAAGAGGTGTCCCTGTGTTCAGTGTCACTTGACAAGGAGAGACTGCTGTAGGTACACATTGGCTGGGTTAAATCTGAGAGGCTATGCCTTCACCAGAGGCTGTCTGGACTAGCTGGAAATCACAGGAGGGTAAAGGAAGTTAATGCCTCATGGGGTAGAATTTAACCACTGAGATACAGCCAATAGGGAGAATCCAACCACTAAATTGTCCTTCATCCCATCCATGGAATATTTTCATTTCCCATGGCCTCTCTGGACACCAAATGATCAGCTGTGTTTTGTTGTGAAGCTGTGGCCAGCTCAATTACACACCACTTTGTATTCATTCTCCTACTTTCCCCGTCTCACTCCCTTTTTCTCTTCACTCTCGCTTCCCTGGGATTGCACCCTTATCTAAAATGATGAGTATGTAAGCTCTTCAGTCTCTATTTTCTAGGGAATCTGAAATCTGTCAAATGCCCATCCCTGCACTTAGTATTGGAGAAAAAATATAGTACTCTACAGTTACAAATGCTTTTTATATATTTTGTTTTTGTTAATAGGTAATGCATTCACATGGTTCAAAAAAGTGAAGGCACCAAAGGGTAAAGTGTGAAAACCTCCCTCCCACACACAGGGCCCCTGGTACTTCATGTCTTCTGCATCCTGTTCCCTTCCCAATAATATATCTTGAAAATTATTTCAATCAGTACATTAAAAACTTCCACAACATCTTTGGCTGCGTAGTATTCCAACACATGGATGTAACATGATTTACTTATTCTACTCTTGAAGAAACTTTAGGTTGTTTCACTTTGATACTATTGTAAATAATGCAGCAATAAATAACATTATATGTAAGTTGTTTTGCACACATACCTGTATATCTATAGGCTGAATTTCTAGACCTGATATATGTAGGTCAAAGAATATGTGCACCTAACTAAATAAGAGCATCTGTTATTACATCTCCTCAACAGCATAGTATGTTAAAGTTTTTGCTTTCTATGTTTCTGGTTGGTGAAAATGGTATCTCAGTGTATATTTAAATTGTACTCCTCTTATTCTGAGTGAGGTTAAATATAATTTCAGATGTTCAAGAGCCTTTTGTTTTTGCTTTTCTGTGAACTGCTTGTTTTTGAAGAAATTTTCACTAAGGGAACAATCTTTGGAGCCTCTATTTTTAAAACCCCATGCATCATGACTCAAAGCAAATTTAGGACTTTAACACAACTCTCACTATCACTGAGATATTGCAATTTATATCTCCAAGTTGCAAAGTCTAGTCCCCACACTCAGTGAGTTCACAGTCTAGCAATAAATCAAAATGATAGGAAGGGAGTAAATCAGGCTAAAGAATACCCAGCTGTCCCAAAGAAGCAAGACTCACATGGTTGATATTGGTACCCATAGGCTCAATCCGATTGCTCAGTGGACTGCAGTTGGCATCTCTAAGCAATATTAGGGCTACGAGGGAGATGAAGTATCCTGGTTCTAAGAAGAACTCTCCAAGGATGAAGCCTAACTCTAGTCAGCAGCAGACAGGGCTGGAACAGGCAGGGACTGAGACATTATAAGCATTGGAGTAAAGCTCTCTACAAACTACTATGGAAAGAGAAAATAGGATGGAAGTAAAGTCTAGAAAGGTCTCACACTGAGATGGCTTTTGAACAGGGCCTTGAAGGATAAGGTAGAACAACCAGACAGAGAGGTGTGGCCCTTCTACCCAAAGGGAATATAATGAGCAAAGATAGAGAGGTCTGAGATCTTTTTCCTGTGAATGATGAGTGATTCAGGGTGGCTAGAGAACA
>NW_011888897.1:4264604-4385753 GCF_000151845.1 Pteropus vampyrus | reverse complement strand
GTGATGTCTGGTCTAAGCCAAGTGTGCTGAACCTACTCTCCTTTGCTAGTGATTGGTCTGAGAGTGGGCATGTGATGTAAAGAAGAGTTGGTTGAGGGCTTGTGGGAAAACTTATTCCCTGATAAAGGAATCTGAGGGGAAAACCATTTACCTCCTTTCCCTTGCTTCCAGCAAATGCCTTTGTCTGAAGAGTGTTTCCTAGAGGGATTACAACCATCTGACTATCTCTGGGGAAGGGATTGCTGATTTACTGAGGAGGCGGGGTGGAATCTGCCTTCTGGATGACATTGTTGAATCGCCAAACCAGCCCCAAGACTGGCTTCTTGTTAAGCAAGCAACGGATATCCTCACGGTCTTGGGCTGTCTCTTCCTTGGAGTTGAAAATATATCTTATAAATGGTAGAAATCAAATCGCTAACCCGGGAAGTAGTGTTAGGGTGAAGTTTAAAGGGGAAGGAGGAGCAGTAAGTGGGGGCCAAGAGCATATCAGAATGCAGTATGAGATACAGGTTGGGAATATGATCAGGACTGGGAATGTGTCTGGGAGTTCCTGCAGGCCTCCCTCCATGTGTTTCTGGCCGGTGAAACAGGGGTGGGACTGACAGCATAAAGTATTGGCACAGGGCTAACATCTCTAAAAACCACCTCCTCCTTTATTTTTCCGGATAGCAAACAGCCCAGATCCTTGTTGCCTCATGCTGAGACTTTTACGCATTCCTTGATTGGTCTCCAATCTTTGGTCTCTCCACCCTCCAACCCATCTTGGACGTGGTAGCCAGATTATCCACCAGTCATACAACTTCTACACTTGGAAATTCTTTGATGGTGTCTTATTTTAAAAGTCTACCTTCCTTAGCCATTTTCATGTCATTCAACTGTTGTTTGTATAGTCTTATGACTTTATGGTGATAATTAACATCATTAAAAGTAGTCCTCAGGAAATGGTCATTTGTGCTATAGATTTTAGTACATTAACAAGTTTAGTAATTAAGATATTTTTAATTTGAGTTTCTATCTGTTATAATTATCTTTAAAATAATCTTTTTTCTCTAACTTCACCTTTATAATTTCACAATCATATTTTTAATTGAAAAACAGAACTTAATTTCCTCAATAGCCTTACTTAGTTTCTCAGTAGCCAGCTTTCTGTTCATATCATTATCATTTCATACTTTGATCAATGCAATAACACCAGTTGGTATTTTGTACCTTTTGTATGTTCTTGATTCCATGACTTTGCTCTTATCATTCACTCTATTTATAATGCTTTCTTGTCTTCCCTTAACTTAAACATTCTACAAAGCTCAGTCTATGGTTCATGTGTCGCATAAGGCCTTTTTTGACTACTATAATTCACAATAGTTTCTCTTTCTTTTGAGTTCCAATAGCAGTCAGTATCTGTATCACTCAGTATGTATGTTCACCTTGAACTATTAGTCTTCTTTTTAAATGTGACCCAAATGTGACCCCAATGTTTCCAAGACCTCAGCCTTCCCTTTAGCATTAAATAGGATAAGTCAAACTCCTACTGCACATAGCTCTGCTCTCCTGAAGAGAACACGAGTTTACTAAATCGCTCACCTTTTGTTCCGAACCTCTACTCCCAGCTCAGTTTTTGATTCTCTCTCCCCATCTTGCCTCCGGCATTTGCAGTCCTGTTAACGCTCCTATTCCCCACGAGACACAGCTCTTCTCCATTCATTAAAGCATCACAACACAAGGCTGTTCCACATAATGGACTTTTATTAAACATTTGGGAATAATAGAGAATAATTGCTTTTAAAATAGAGAGTGTTTAAAAGTCCTATACGCCAATCAAAATAATGATCAATTATCGAGCCTTAATATGTGTCAGATATGGTGCCAAGCATTTTACATGCATTATCTCATTTAATATTCACAGCATCCTTATACTCACTATTATATAGCTAGTAAGTTGGGAGCCATTATTCAAATCCAAGTTTTTCTGGCTCTAGAGTCTGTCATAATCGTTACTGTTCCTAAATTTCATGGCCCTCAAAGAATCTCTTACTGTATGTAGTAGATTGTATTGCTCATCTATGCAATGTTCACTCCATTTGTCATTCCTCTGCATAGAACTTTGATTTTGTTCCAGAATCCACCCTCTTCAAGCCCCACCTCTGAGAGCTGCATGCTGACTTTTCTTAACAATTATAGTCACCAATGATTGACTTGGGCATGTACATGTGATGCATTCTGGCCAATAAGATATGAAAAAAAATCTGGCCTGCTTTTAGGAAAAGTTCCCTCCTTCCAAAAGAGACACACAGAAAGAGGTAGTCTCTTCCTCTGCAAAGACAATACAACAAAGGGTGCAAAAAGAAAAGATAGAAAAAACCTGGTCTTTACTGTTGGCCCACCAAAATATTTAGTCTTGAACATTCTTACCTCTGGACTTCTTGGAATAACAGTGTTATTACTTATGTCCTTTTCGAGTTCGGGTTTCTGTTATTTGTGATGCAAATATCCTAATAAACACTTGGCTTCTCTCTCTCTCTCTCAAGATTCCAGTCTGCTGCTACTGTGAGCATCCATTCTCCTAACGTCTGTAGCCTTCTTTGAGTCCTAGGTTCCCCAAATCTACTCTCTCTGAATGTCAAAGAATAACTCCCCAAATCTATGGCTTTGCTATGGAGAACAGTTAATTTCCTCGTGTCTCAGCTTCTCCCATCTTGCTTTCAGGGGCCCCTTCCTACCACTTCATCACCAAAAGGCTGACTTAATGAGCTTTCCTAAAAAATTCTTCCCCAGAGATTATATGCCAAAGACCAAGGTCGTATTACCCTCATTTGAAACTCAGTCTCATTTCTTGCTAGCTGTATAAACTTTGACAAGTTATTTTAATTTTTCTAAGGCTAGGCTTCATCTGTCAGAGGGGAATAATAATTACAGAGTTATAATGAAGATCAAATGACTGTCATCCACATAAAGCCTTTAAGATAGTGCCTGGCACTTATAAGCATTCAAGATAAAATGCTGATTGGAAGTAAAGAAAATGAGCTAAGGTAGGTCAAAAAGGAAATTTCTATTCTGTGCCTTAGCTCATAGAATGGAAATCCCAGCTCAAAAGACAAGGACCAAGGCAGCCTTCATGATCCACATAGCAAGTGATCTTTTTCAGTCTTTTCATTACTCCACTCAAGATTCAAATTCCTGAGAATAAGCATCTAATTGCCTAGCTTAGGTCATACTCACCTTTTGGTTCTGTTGAAAAAGTACTTGGTTAATGGTGTCATTGGACTGTCTCCAATAGTGTCCCAAAGCAAACTTGGAGTGCTGTCACCAGAAGAAGGGGTAAAGTGTAAAACAAACAACTTAACTACATTGGTTAGTCTATATTTGTTATATGATGTTTATAGGGCAAAAATTATGTCTTACCCATGTAATTCAACCATTATCAATACTCAAGGTTTATTGGTTTTTCCTATATAACTTGTAACACTGATCATTTGTATTTTAAGGTTTGATCCAAAAGAAAATATGTTTCTTTTGTGTGGTTTTTAAGTTCAAGAAGTCTGTCAATGATAATTGCACAAAGATATAACACGGTTGTTTTTGAAGGGTGGGGAAAGCAGAGTACAGGGGAGGTCATTAACCAAAAAATATTAATATTCAAGAAAAGTAGTGGAGGAAAGTATAGACAATTGAGAATATTATTGTCAGTCTGTCTTCTTTATCCTTTTCTGAATTTCACATAGATTTTAGCCCTAAAGGATAAAGTAAAAAAAGAATGAGAAGAAGTGGTAAGAAAACATATCAATGGTCTAATTGGGCCTTTTTGTTTAATCTTCAGGAAGAGTGTTTTTGTTGTTGTTGTTGTTTTTTTATGTCAAGCATGATCAGAAAGGAGATTGCATGTTGCATCTCTAGGCAAAATCCTTAGAGAAGGAATTAACTTCGCTGTTTATCATTTCTTTCATTTTCAACCACCAATTTGTATACATTTTTTCTTATAGACAAATTTTTCCTTTAAATTCATTCCTTTTATTAAGGACAGCCTGGATACCAGTCAGCTTATGAACTGCTGCCACAGCCCATCTCCCAATAGCTTATTCTTGCTTCATTCTTTTCTGTGAAATCATAGCACGAGTCAACTTCCTCAAGCATTATTTGGCCTCTCGCTTTTCAAATCATACTTAAACTCCTGATCCAGATGTGAGAACAATTTGGCTGAGACATCTGTTGCCCCTTTGTTCATCAGCGTTGAGTACCGATCTGATTGGTGAGGCAGATGTCCTCCTTCCTCCCTCACTGCTCCATGTGCCCCCCGCCTTCCTGAAGCTGCACACATGGAAACACTGGCAAACAAACAGGAAGGGAAGCCATGGTCTTGGGTGAGATCGTTTAATGAAAGAGTAGAGAGTAAGAGGAGAGGGAGGCCTGGGACCAAGTTTGACATTAAATGGCCAAGTGGCAGACAGTGAGCCTGGAAGGAAGCAGATAAATAGATGTCAGGGAGGAAGGGGTAAAACCAAGAAAAATGGTTGTGGAAACTAAGGGAAGAGAGGGCCTCAAAAAGTAAAGTGAGGTCATAAACAAAACATGGTGTATATACATATGATGGAATATTATTCAGTCTTAAATAGTAAGAATTCTAACACATACTACAGCATGGATGAAACTTTAAGACGCTATGCAAAATTAAATAAGCCAGTGGCCAAAGGACAAATTCCATATGATTTCAATTTTATGAAGTATCTGCAGTAGTCAAACATGTAGAGACAGATAGTAGAATGGTAGTTGCCAGGGGCTAGGGGGAGGAGGGGCTGGGGTGTTATGGTTTAATGGGTATAGTTCCTAATTTGTAAGATAAAGAAGGCTGTTGGTGAATCGTGATGATGGTAGCAGTAGCACAGCAGTATGAATGTACTTCATACCACTGAGCTGTACGCTTAAGGTGGTTGAGATGATAAATGTTGTTATACGTATTTTGCTACTTTTTTTTTTTAAAGGAAATAAATCAACAGTGAGATGCTGCTGAAACATTAGGTATAGGGGAGGGCTGAAACACCCCTTGTGTTTAGTGTTGTGGATTCTGCCCATGACAAGTGAAACAGAGGTCCTGGATGACTTCGATATCCACACATGTTTTCTGGCTTATAACTGACTTTCAGTAAAAGTGAGTCATGACAGACTCAGGCCCTCTCTGGTTTCATGGATCACCTCTTCCTCCTCTTCCTGCCCTCACTTGGTATATTTCCTTCTCTCTGATGTATTCTCTGGCTCCCACACACTTTTCACCATTTTCTGCATAAAACTTAGCAAGACTTAAATGTCCTATTTCCCAAGTAGACTACTTATACCTCCTCTCTGCCCACCTGTATCTCTCCCTGCTTTCAGACAGTGGCTGAACACTTCCCTCTTCCAAAGCTTTTTCCTACGTTAACTCCATTTGGCTTCAAAAATTCTTACCATTGTCTTCATCGTCATTGTCCACTAAATAATTTTTTGTCTTATAAAAAATGACAAAATGTCATTTGTCATGTCTTCAGTAGTTATTTATTAATTTAACATTCCATAAATATTGGTAAAGCCTCTACTTCATACCAGGTAGTATGATAGCTGCTAGAAATAGTCTCTGCTCTTAAACAGGTCATAGTCCAGTGGGGGAGAATTTATCTTCTCCTGGGCCTTGTACAGAGAAATTTTTGCCTTGAGGTTAAATTTTAAAATGTAAAAGGCCCGGGGGCTGGGTTGGGGCGGGAAACATCTTTATAAAAAGATGTACAACTATTTTAGGAGACAATATACTATTACAATTTTAGTTGGAACTCCTTCTCATTACCAATAAATTAAGTCTACTATAAATTCGCCATTCTGGCCTTCTTATATGCCCACAGCATAACTTCTATAACAGAACTTTCTCAGCTCCCCTGCACATACTCTATGTTCCAGTAAAACTGAATTACTTTATTTTCTTATTTCTAAAATGCAACTGATGATTATGACACATCAATTAAAATTTTAGAGAAAAAAAGATATAACCATAGTACACTAAGATAGTGATAATAAGACGCATACCAACTATACCGTTCGGGAAATGTTAAAATGGAAGGGAGAAGCAGGAGGATGAAGTGTGCATCTTAAGTTCAAAGTTATATAGTATTTGTTGCTCTCAGAAAATGCTTTGCATTTCTTGGGCCCCAAACATTTGCTTATCCTTTTCTTTCTGTTTGGAACGTCTCTCTTCTCCCCATCCTTATCTACAACCTATCCAGTTTTTAAAGATTCCCTTCCTTCCTCTCATGAAACCTGCCCTGATTCTATCAACCAAATGTGATCTTTTGTCTGTTCATTGGTTAATTCAACAAATACATATTGAATGCTTGCTATGTGCCAGACTTTTTTCTGGATATCAAGGATTATATAGCAGACAAGACAGACAGACGTAGTCCTGCCTTCGTGGACCTTATATTTTACATGGGGAGACAAATAAAAATCAAGTATATTAACAAATAAATGAATGATATGAAGAAAAACAACAACAAACAAGGAGCTGAGAGAGAGAATGGTAGGGGGGAGTCTCCTCTATGATGGGTGGGCAGAGAAGGCCTCTATAAGGAGGTAAAAATATAAGCTGATCCATGAAGGGAAAGGAGGAGTTATACATAGAGAGTAGGGGGATCATTCCAGGCAAAAGAAATAACATGGGCAAAAACCATGAGGTGGAGCTGAGTTTGATGGGTTTGAGGAACTCATCTTTCCTTCTTTTGAAACTCCAGAGCATTTTATATCTTCCTTTGGGGTTTACACTAGTTTCCCTTGATCATAGTCCTTGTTATTATTTTTTTGTTCTCATTTCCATGCCTTATAATTAGTAAATTCTTGGGGGCAAGAATTGACTCTAATTTATTTACATTTTCCTCTACAATCCCTAGGACAGTACCCTACACAAATGAGATGCTCACTAAGTATGTTTTGAATTAAGACAACAAATCAAGGCCATATTTACTTAGTCCATTTTATAATCTTTTAATTGAGCTACATTTTAATTGAATACTTTTGGTTTTTACCAAAGGTTATAATAACAGCCATATTAAATTCATTACAGTATTTGCTGTAAAATGTTACTGAAAACATTATACAATGTATTATAAAATGTATCCCTTGTGAGTTCTTTTTGGAATTCAGCGCTAGCAAAAATTTTATTTCTGAATTAGTTTGCTTCTTCCCTTCTGAAATTCAGATTTACATAATGGATTTTGTTTCACCTTATTGTTGTGGGAGCTAGAAAACTAAAGATCAATCTGACTATTTAATTGGAACAAATAAAGCGACATGTTTACCTACATGGTTATGTTTTTGTTTTTCTTTTTCCGAAATTCTGACTTTTCTCTTGAATGATTAATATCACAGTTTGCCAGGCACTGTGCAAAGTGCTTTACATGAATTATCTCATTTAACCTTTACAACAACCCTGAGTTTTACGGATTAAAAAAAAAAAAACTGAGGCTTAGAATAACATGAAATAGTAAGTACTGGAGCTTGAATTGAACCCAGGCAATCTGATTTTATTAAATATTAAAATATACTGTATTTTAATATTTTATCATGTGGGATATTATAAGTATCAAACTAATTTCAAGAGAGAGAAAAAGAAAGATATGTTCCTATGCTTACATGTGCATATGTATATTTACATAAAATTATTTGAATTGAATTAAAAAGTAAAATATAGCAGATATTAATGACCTATCTCACATATTGTTATATTTGGTTGTCAAAATGAAAAGTACCAAGAGGATTCTAACCCTTCAAATTTTTGATACAGATGAGTAGGACTTAAATAATAGAGTATTTTTTATGCAGTTTTAATACACAATAAATTTAAGATGTAAGATATTTTATTTTAATTTTTATCAGAAAATGAGTTTGGATAAAGAATCCCTCAAACTTCCAAGTTCAAAATGTGACCCAGCACACTGCAGCAAATTTCAAAGAGAGACAGTCCCCAGCTGCATTGC
Source organism: Pteropus vampyrus (assembly GCF_000151845.1). Taxonomy (NCBI): domain Eukaryota; kingdom Metazoa; phylum Chordata; class Mammalia; order Chiroptera; family Pteropodidae; genus Pteropus; species Pteropus vampyrus. Next base: position 4,377,768 of record NW_011888897.1, on the reverse strand, counting down.
AGTAAAATTTCTTAGATAATATTTGCCATGTTTTAATATAAAATTTGTTCCCAATAGAGAATTGGATCATGGGTTCCTGGCTTTTTCAGACACTCAAGTTGAGCTCATCAGGAGAATTTCATATTGTGTAACACTTAAATAACTGCATTCTCTGTCAGCTAAGATTGCTTTTGAATTTTTATAAAATAATTAATGGAGAGAAGGGAATTATTAGAGTTTATTCCCAAGGCAAACGCTATCCGCTAGGGCAGTATTCAAGGCTATCTTTTTTTTTTCACTCGTGACAGGAGTTTACACCAGCACTAGGTAAGAAAATGGGGCAATTAATATATTGAGAACTGAAAGAATTGCCAGCAAAATGTATTTCCCTTCACCAGAGCCGCAGAGGCAAGAAAGCTCAGTAGGAGAACCTGTTTGAGGAACAAAGCCACCAAAGGAAATCCTCCCAGGGTATTCAAACCCATTTAGTGAGAGCCCACAGCTTTTCATTTGCAGGAAGAACAGGTGTTTCCCTAGAAAAAAAAACCTGCGAAGTCACCTTGCCAAGCCAACATACAATTGTAAAACGTCAAAAAACGGATCACTAAAGAATAATTCAGGAGGAAGTAACATATCTGCACATCTACAGCATAATATGTTTTGCTTATCTGCTATTCACATAATGATATTATCTGATAATATTACTGGGGGCTTGAGGAAGGGGAAAGAATTGCTTTCAACTGAGAAGAAAATTTAGTTCTCTCCTTCGTTTGGAAGGGATTAATACAAAAAGCACAAATTAATTGCAGCATATTATCAAAGTGGTCAGAATTTGAGCGAACACATTTTAGCATGGCCAAAGGCAGCGGAAAAATTATGCTTTCCAAAGATAAGAAAATGATGGCATAAGATGGTTGCAAAAAGGCCCAAGAGACATAAGGAACTGAAAGACGTGAGTCAGCATCAATAAGGACTGCACAGTTTAGGCACATACTTGCCCGAACAAAAGTTTGCCATGCAGGAATTGCAATATGGTTCTGCCCATTGTTAAACTCGATGTCATTAATGAGATGGGGGTGGGGGGAGTAACTGCTCAGTTTTGTCTAACTATTTCTCCCATAGCACTCTTTCAACAAATTGCTGGGTGTCAGAGTCTACTTGGTGAATCTTTCAAAACCTCATGCATTATTTTATCAGTCAACTGACATTAATTGGGTGCCCACTAAACTGCCAGACACTGTGCTAGGCTGGGAGGATACAGGGGTGAATAAAAGAAGGAATTCAGAGGAGATGGCATCATTAGGTCTCAGAAAAAGTGTCTCATGTTGCTCAAACTCCCAAGAGCTTATTTTACATGAAGGAGATTCATTAGTTTATAACGAAAATTTTTAAGAACCTGGACTGTGAACTGGGACTCCATCCCTGGTGTTTACTCACTGTGGAGCCTAAGTCACCCGTCAGAAGACTCTTTGGTTACACAAATTTAGAGCAAAGGGAGCCACATCTGTTTGTAACATGGTACCTTTTCCAAAGATACTTTTATTCATTTCTCTTTAAAATTAATTTCCCCTGCTATGAATATGGTATATTTTCCCTTTGGCTAAAAATTCTGCTTATACTTATTTTCTCACTTGCACCTCTGATTCCTTCACATTTGTGTAGTAATTAAGCATGCAGGCTTTGGAGTCAAGGAGACTTGCTAGAATTTTGACTCATCCATTAGTTGCGTGACATTGGACAAGTTGCTTATGCTTTCTGAGATTCAAATTCCTCATCTGTAAAATGAGGGCAATAATCATACCTGTCTCACAGGATTATTATGAAAATCAAGTGAGATAATATATGTAAAACAGTTCAATTAGTTACAGCCAATACAACTATTATTCTGGTAGTATCTACACTCGTATCAAGTGGCATATTATCTTTTTGACTTCTGCAAGTCTTATGTTTTCCAATATTCTGTTTCATTCTAATATGTAATTCATATTCTGAAAACAATATAATAGCTCCTGGAGAATTCAGAAATTGGAAAGATGCAACAGCTCTTAATTTTGCCCTCCTAACCCAACCATTAAATTTTTTTTAAATGACAGTTTTTTTTTTATAATATATATACATAATTTTTTTTAACATTTTATTTTTTTAATTTCCCCCTCCCTGCCTTCTCCCTCCCTTCTGGTAACCACTAGTTCATTGTCCAAGTCCATGAGTCTCTGTTTGTTTGTCCTGTTCATTTGTTGCTTTTAGGTTTATATCCTACATATGCGATATCATGTGATTTTCAACCTTTCCTGTCTGGCTTATTTTGCTTAGTATGATTATTTCAAGGTCCATCCATGTTGCTGCAACTGGCAGTGTTTCATCTCTTCTTATGGCTGAGTAATATTCCATTGTATATATGTACCACAGCTTCTTTAGCCAATCATCATAGGACACTTTGGTTGCTTCTGTGTCCTGGCCACTGTGAATAATGCTGCTATGAACATTGGTGTGCATATATCTTTTCGAATATGAGTTTTCAAGGCTTTGGGGTAAATACCCAGTAGAGGGATTGTTGGATCACATGGTAGGTCAATTCTTAGTTTTTTGAGGAACTTCCATACCCTTTCCATAGTGGCCCACCACTATGTAGAGGGTTCCTATTTCTCCACATCCTTTCCAACATTTGTTATTACTTGTCCCCAACTATTAAAAATTAAAGTGATTCCTGACATTATATTTACAGATATCTGTTTATATTGGATCTAGCTGAAGTTGAAAGAAAAAAAAGTGCTTCTAAGCATGGCATTCTTTGGTTTGATGTGCACTGCTCGGTTGTTATGACATGTGAAAGCCAGATTGCTTGCTGTGCACCATGACTCTGTCTCATGGCAGCTAACAGGTAAAGGGCTGAAGAAACACCTTTATATCTCTCTACCCTGAACATACTTGAGAAAATAAAGTAGTTTCATTGTTGTTATATGTTTGTTTGTTTGTTTGAGAAGACAACTTGGAAAGGCGAGAATTTTCCAAAAGCTTACATTTGCTTCAACACTTCCTGTCTGAAGGTGTCTAATTGCATTGCAAGGCAAAAGAAGCCACATATAAGACTTGTTCTTTTAAATGGTCAAGTTAAATTATGGCTTGGAATAATGGAATAATATGGAACCAGTGCCTTTGCCAAATGACATACTCTGCTCTGGATTTACTGACATTTTATCTGCTATTTTGAATCAGAACATGGAAGAATTTGCAATTATGACTTTTTTTTTTCAGCAAAAAAAAGCACCAATTATTTTCTGATGTTTATCTGTCAAATATGTGTTGAAAAATTTTAAAGAATTTTATTTTATAAGCCCCTTTTGGAAACCTCAAAGGCCTGAAGTCCTTGAAATAGTAAAGAGTTACTTCTTCAGTTAAAAATTCCTATTGCAAATAAAATTTTAGAACTATGGTGCACATGGGATGTTTGGTAACACATCTGGTTTTTCTGCTCTGATGAAGAAAGACTGCCATGAGTCACAGCTTTCTACATCATCTTGCATGGACATCAAAGCCCTTGTCAATAGTCCTGAAGAAGTTTTGCTTATTGCCACAGAAGCCATCAATTTCTCCAAACTCAGGGCTTTAACTCGTTGGTGTTTAAAGAAATTATTGTCAAGAAATGGAAGCAGAATATAAAGTTATTCATTGGTATTCAATCCTAAAATAATTCCATAGGGGAAAAGTCATCTGCAGTTTTGATTTATTTGATCATGTGAATAAGGTAGGGCTTTTTTTTTTTCGGCATAAGATCCTGTAGGCACCATTTGGAAGCTAACTGAAATACACACACACGCACATAGAAAACCCAGGAGCCCTTTTGGCCCAGTTGCCACTGTGGGAAAAGAGGTTGGAAACAGATAAATGTGAATTCAGCCCATACTAGAGGAGATTCTCCTGGCTCTATTCAAGAGTGATAATATTTGTCAATTTATTCACAAGGCAAAAATCTATGGACACCTGGAAATGCTGCAGAACTTCTCCAAAAGTTATACTCACTTGACATGGTTTGATAAACTTGAAATATGGATTTTAACCATTTTCTTGCTATTATATATACAGCACTGATGATGCAGATTTTGCAAAGATGACCAAATTCATTGACCTGAAGATGGAGAAAATGATGCAACTGTATCAGCTTGAAGAGTCCTAAAGAAATCCAGTGTATCTGGACATAAGCCTACCCATTTGCCACAACCTACTTTATTGATCGGGGCTTTCTTTCACTCATTGCTCTCAAAATTCAAAGTAAAAATTGATAGAATAGCACAAATGACAAACATTATGATGTAGACTGTTTCGTAATTTCTTCTCTTCAAGTCAAACAATGGCAGCCTTCTCATTTAAATTAGCTTTGTGGAAAAATATTAATTTTATTCTTTATTTGCACACTTTGAATTTATTTCAAATTACTTAACTTATGTGAGTAAACAAGAATGAGAGAAGAAAAAATATTGTAAGTTTTTTCTATGCAAAGGAAATAAATTTCTAATGTAATAAAATAAAGTTTGTGCCCCAAATTGAAGGGAAATTTATGTGCAATTTAAAAAAAAAAAAGATTCCTTTTTTTCATCATATCAAAAGAGGTGAATGACCCTCCACAAGAAAATAAAAATAGTTAAGAACAATGGATCTAATACAGCTACCTTATTTTACAGTGAATAAGTAAAGACTCTGGAACATGAAAAAATTGCTCAGAGTCCCACAGCTAATAGGTGTTAGTACTGGAATTTGAGCCCAACTTGCTTGTGTCTAAGACCATATTCTAGGTCGCCATTATATATCCTCAATGGGACATCCTACAGTCACATAGAAAGTTCTTTGAAACCAAACCAAACCATACCAAAACAAAACAAAACAAAAAAACCAACCAACCAATCAAAAAATATCTGTGAATATTGCACACCTGAAACTAATATAACTAATGTAATATTGTATACCAGCTATACTTAGAGAGAGAGAGAAAAAAAAACTCTGTGAAAATGAAAGCTTTTGTTGCAAATGTGTTACTATCAGACTTTCCCAACCTTGAATCCTTACCTGTCTAGACTTGCACTGATTGCCAGTGCTTGGAAAATCCATCTGCCACCTACTCCATCTAGTTCCTGCCTGTTTTTCTTCTTTAATGACAGATGTCCCGGTTTCAAATCCACTAGCAGATTTAAGCATCTAAGCAACCAACACTGGCCTTCCCCTGGGTGTGTCTCTATTCTTTAAACCTAGATCATAGCTTTTCCTGCTGTGTCACTTTGTCATTGTCTAAACTCTCTATATAACACTATCTTAGTCCGTTCAGGCTGCTCTAACAGAATACCATAGATGGCGGGTGCTTATAAACCACATAAATTTATTTCCTACAGTTCTTGTGGCTAAGAAGTCTAAGATCAAGTCACCTGCAAATTCAGTGTCTGGTGAGAGCCCACTTCCTGGTTCATAGACAGCCATCTTCTTACTGTGCCCTCACAAGGCAGAAAGGATGAGAAAGCTCTTTGTGGTCTCTTATATTAGGGCATTAATCCCATTCAGGTTAACTTCACTCTCATAACCTAGTCACTTACCAGAGGTCCCATCTCCTAATACCATTATATTGGGGGTAGGATTTAACATATGAATTTTAGGGAAACATAAATATTCAACCTGTAGCAAATAACTTACACTACAGTTTAGTGAGTTCTGTAGTGAATATATTGTTGCCATATGATGAAATGGACCTTTCACTTTAAAAAGAAAAAAAAGGAAAAGCTAACTTAAAGCCATTTAAGTTATGTGAAAGTCAGTAAAAGTTAGATATTTTTTACATTTTATTCAATAAATATCTTTTTGATAACAAGAACAATTTTGAGTTCAAGAATTTTTCTTAAATTGCTGATCAAAACTACAAAACAGAGTTGAAAATTTGATTCTTAGTCTATAGTTCCAGTCTGCCACTTTGAAGATAGGGTAGGCCATTTGCATTGTCTGTTTCTGATATATGAACAATTAGTAAAAACAATGTTAGCTAACAATGTCAATATAAAACTGGGAGCTGGACAAGCATGCCTCTAGTCCTTACAATCACTCTGCAAAGTAGAAAGTATCATCCCATTCTATAGATGAAAAAATTGAGATTGAACAGGTTAAGCAACTTGCTAAGAATATAGTAAGTGGCTTTGCCACTTCTTAGCAATATTATATGTTACCTGGAATAAATATTTTTTAAAAAATTCATATCAAACCCAACATTTAAACACAATATCTCTTTTACCACTAAAAATGAATGTGGTTTAGATATAGGTCAGGGAAAATGTGTGCCTACCGCTGGAGCCCCAAAAGTCTGTGGTGGCGCCCAGTCCAATTTCTCCTCTCTGCAAGTAGGAACCCTTTAGAGTGGAGCAGCAGTAAGTGAAATCAGGGCAGATGACTTGAGAGAATAAAATAAAAGTCCTATCTAGGAAGTCAACAGTAGCCAGGGGAAATTGTGGCAGAGGCAGCATCAGTTTATGCAGACTCAGCTTTCCTGAAAACATGATGGTTTCCAGCAATAGAGCAGAGTAATTAAATAATACATGTGGCAGTTTTCTAGTGAGGGACACAAGTGAGGAACCCTCTCATTGCAGTGACTCCCAGGCACACTTTGAGGAATACTTTTCTGAGGCAGGGAGGGCCCATGAAATACAGGTTACAGAGTGTTAGACAGCCAATAAATAGGGTAATCATGAAGATGGCAGGAACAACTGTTTATGATAACCATAAGTGAAGAAGATGATAAAAATTACCTGTGTACTATGAAAATATATATGAATATAAAAATAAGGGCTGGAAAGAAATACTCCAAAATGATAAAAGTTACTGTGTTGGGGTTCCAGAGTTATGGGTAATTTTCTTTATTTCTTTTCTAAACCTTTTGTAATATTGTTGTATTTAATTTTTAAAGAGTTTTTACCAAAAAAGAAAATGTAATGAGTGAAGAAAACATTTAATTAACATTTTTATATTCTGTAAGAAAAAGAGAAATTCTTAAAAACCCTAATAATTTCTCTTTCCATCTTTCCTCTGTCATCTTTTCAAAGCCTGTCTTCAAGCTGCTTCTCATTCCAGTTTATTCTTTGTTTTGAATAAAACAGATCACTTTCCTCAGGTTCAATTATGGTATAATTTGAGCCTGTTGTGTTTTGCTGACTCGTATGTCACTTGTATGAGCCATACAAATGTTCCTAAATCTGAGTTGGAAGTACGTGACTTGCAAAAAAAAAACAACAACAAAAAAAAAAACGCTGAGACATCAATTTGTAAGACAGTAGAAAGCATGAATCAGGTACAAAAGGACAATGTTTCTTAGGTGAAGAAATCAAAAAATTTAGATGCTAAACTTAGAAAGTGAGGAAACTTGATTCTAGGAAAAGAAATAAGTCATTTTACATTTAATGGGCTTATAATATATGAAAAAATAAATTTATTTCTGAAGATTATTTAAAAATAATTTGTTAATAATTTATAGCATATCTCTATTGTGAAATAAAATGTTTAACTTTTCTAACGAAACTTTAGTACTCATCTTAATCTTGCCATGCATAAACACTAGACCCAAATTTCATGTGACTCTATAGTCATTACTCCGTCATTAATTCTTTAAAAACAAGAGTCTAGGCAATAACCAAATAACTAATTTAGAATTTAGTTTTTAAAATATTGTCAGGCAGCCAAGATTCATAAAGAATGGAATGGCCCACCCACAGTTTGGCAAAGGACTAGAGGCTACTGCAAAATGTCTGATTTCCTTTTTTTCTTTTTTTTAAATTATCTGTTTATCAAATCACTCACATAAAGAGAGATATCTGCCTTTTTTCTCTATACATAATAGAGTCACTGATTTTAAAGACTGGAGTACTGTTAATAATGGAATTACTATTAATAAACAATTGGCATTTGAAGTAAATATATATAAAAAATTATAGAAGGAGTAGAGATCGCCTGCCTACCTTGCAAATTCTGCCAAACATATTCCATGTGGCTAGGGATTACCACTTAAGCTGCTTCAGCATTCTCTAGTGCACTCAATGTTAGACTCCTAATTAGTCACCAATAAGTACTTGTTGACTTGTCTTACGTAAGCAGTGTAACCTGCCTTGATTTCCTACTTCTTCCACTTCTCCCAGCTAGAAGTCCTCCTCTTCTCCTAAGCAGCATATTTAAACTTCTATTTTATGTCTTTAGTTCTTTCTGAGTTATGGCTAGGCCTTCTTCTCCTCTGAGAGACACTGAGCCCTTTGAGGACAAAGATATTGCTTGTCTCTTTCTATTCTTTACAATGTCTGGTACATTATATATACCAAACACATTTTGGTTGAAAGAATACTTGAATGTAATAATAGTTGAAAAGTAAATATAAGAGCTGGAAGACTTCTTGCTCGCACTCCTAAAACTGCTTATCTCTGATCAAATAAATTGAGGTTTATAGTTGTACTTGTAAATATAAGGTATAGAAATTAGGTAAATAAGAATTCGTGCTCATGCGTTTTGTTCCTCTTACAGGAAATGCTTTACAGATCACAAAGTACATGTGTTTTATTCGTAATAGCTACTATGGACCCTTCGTATTTTGAATGTTAAATAATTCTTATAATGAAATACACTAGAATATAACCATCTAATTGTTTTCTAAATGGGGCTGCTAATCTTCCAGCAAAATGTTTATTTTTCTCCATTCCTTTTCTCTAAATGTTGTAAATCCTCTCCTTGAAGACAGATTATTTCTCTTGAGCATTATAAACTTAGATCTCTGCCTTCCTAGATGCATTATCATCAAAGTATTTTTCCATGACTTTTATAGTCATGGTGTACTGGAGTGGAAGGAAGAACACTAGCATTTATTCATTGGCTGTTAAGTGCCAAATATTGTGAGGCACTTTTATATTTGGTGTCTCATTGAATCCTCATAAAAGGCTGGAGGAGATGTGTCCATTTTACACGTGAAAAAAGTGAAGCTCAGGGCTCGCTTTGGCAACATATTCCACTAAAAGAAAGTAAAGCTCTGGAAGATTAGTCATTCTCATTGTCTTACAACAAACAGTGGAGCTAAGATTCAAATCTAAGTTTATTTTACTTAGAATTTTATAGACTCTATTACATCACTTTTTGTGAACATTTACGCAAAATAAAAGAGGGCTGGAATATTGAACTCCATTGTGCCTAACAACGGATAGAAATTAGTGAAAGAATGAAACATGAATGCACACAGAGAGGTACCTACGACTTTAACAAGTGGTTTACTTTAAATGATTTGAATTATCTAAACATATGAAATATTTTTTCAATAGGCTGTTACTAACATTTTTATTGTTGCAATAAAATTATCTTTTAAACAACAAAAGTAGCCTTTGTAAAATGTCTTTGTATTTCTAGGTGTATGAGAGGTAATACTGAAATATTTAGCGCTTCTGACGCTTTCCAATCAAACTAGAATTTGAGGATAGATGATTGTCATGAGCTTTGGAAAGCGTTTCTCACTGCGGTCTACCTAATGGCTTTGACTTTCAGGGTGCCCAAGAAAACAGGACGTCTGGCCCAACGGCAAGCTTCTCCCTACCTAGAAGGAAAGCACTTTTAATTGCATAGATAATCTACATTTCAGGAGTATAGAAACAGAAAATACTTATATTCAGTAAACATGAAATGAATATTTCTAACTTTTTGGATTATTTTCGCATTGAGGAGGTGAAGGGATAAGGGAGCCAACATTTATTGACTCCTGCAATCTATTTTAAAAGGATGTTCTAGATTTACCAGGTCAATATTTTATATAGGGTAAAGTAGGCTTCAGGCATGGCTCACTCACTATTGCCCACTGTCATACTCTTTTTTCACGGTGGAGAGAAATCCGTCAAGAAAAATATAATCTTATTTGTAGCTTTTATTAACCTCTTCTTTGGCCCTGAGGCTATAAACTACCTGCAGGTTAAGTGGTGTGACCTCTATACAGATATACTTGCAGAAAGCCTACATTTATAACACTGTTGGAAAATTCAGACTTGTACAGACAGGTCTGATGATAGTTTTGAATGCCATTAGACAGGATAGTATTTTGGATCACATTCTCTCTCTCTCTCCAGTATTATTTAGTGCCTTTTGCCACTATAGATCAGTTTACATTTCCTATAATTTTACAAAAATGGAATATAGTGTGTGTACTCTTTTCTTGATCTGACTCCTTTGCTCAGTTTAATTACTTTTGAATTCATCTATGATATTGGATACATCAGTAATTCATTCCTTTTTATTGCTGAGTAGTATCCCATGCTGAGTATGAATATACCACAATTTGTTTATGCGTTTATTCATTCATTTGCTTTTCTTCTTGGTTCACCCTGCCCTCCTTATCAAAATTACTTTCTCTGATCTTTAATTTCTGGTTATACACTTGGCATTTACCCAGGTATAGTAGACACATGTGATCCAGCAAACTCCACCCTGGCTTTAAGGGTAGAGCGTATGTGGCCATTCAATCACTCAATTGCCTTGGCCACAGTGACAGTTCATTGATTCGGGCTGGGCTAATTAGAACGAATGTTTGTGCTATTAGGAATGTTACTTCCTCTTTTCTGCAAGACTTGAACAATAAAATGTAGAGCTAGAAATATTGCAGCCATCTTTGGGTAGAGGAGCCAAAACTGTCAAAGGCAGAACCAAAAGAAGGAAAGAACCCAAGTCCTGATGACATAGTGTGGGTTGTTGGATAAGATGTCTCTGAAGCCTGCGTTATCCCTGCTCTTTGAAGTTATGTAAACAACAAAGCCCCTTTTTGTATAAATTATTTAAGTTGCTGTTCATGTCACTTACAAGAGAAAAAGCTGTGAGACAGTTGCTTTACATTCGTTATCTCATTTATTCCTCACTACCTGGCAGGTATGTTGTTATTTTAATTTTACATATTGGGAAACTCTTAGTTAAGTAACCTACCCAAATCTCACAGTGGCAAAGCTAGAAATACCATCCAATGCAACTGATTGCAAAGCGTAGTTGCTATGCAATACTGCTTCAGGGCTAGAAGCCTGACCTGCTTAGCTTTGTGTATTTTTACACTTCCTTCTTATTATCTGACATTTAATACTATTAACATTTGACTTCCTTATTGCCGAAATAAAATTACATTTATCAGACTTAATTCTTCTCCTTTTCCTCTGCTGCTGCTTTTTACCTTTCTTGTCTTTACCTCTTCCTCATTTTTTATTTTTCTCTTTTTCCAATGTTAAATACCAAATATTTGCTCTAGTCTCTTCTTCACAGGTCATATCAACTCTAAAATGATCTGGGTAATGTTGGCATGGGCAAGGCAAAGTTAGTTTACTGAAAAACTTGCCTTTCTGAACTAACAGCTAAATACTAGAAGGATTACCTTTACGAATGAGTCTGATAAACTTGCCTAAAAACAAATCACTGGGCCTGATTTCAAAGATGACAAAACCAGAAGGTCACTGCTACTCTCTCCCTTTCTTCATTCTTTAAGAGGACGAAAAAGACCAATGATCATTTTGAGAAGCCCCTGGGAAAATGACTAATTGACTTATCTTCCTTCTTAAGACGTTCGAGAGGGGAAAACCTTTACTGCCCTACCTCCTTCTTTTCAATATTGTTTTTTTGAAAAAGGAGGAATTTGTTAAATCTTAAGAGTGGCATCATGTTGTGCTTTATTTTTCAGGAAGCTCAAATAAGCTTTCAATGTATTTTATTTAAGAGTCCACCTCTGCTTCTTTTCAGCAGACAGAACATCAATCTAGTTAAGAGCAGTTAATATCACAAAATTTAAAAAAGAAAGAAAAATGATTTAATCCCTTCTTAGTCTCTTCATAAAGTCTTGTGCAGAAACTTCCTAGAAGCCAGAAGACTAGCACTCCTTAAGCACTTTGTCAACTAGAGAAAAACTTCATTTTAAAATGAAATGTTTGAATTATATCTTTTAACTGCCAAGACTGAATTAGTTCCTGAATTCATTTCCCTTGTAAGGACACAGGACATCACTTTCCAGAAAGCTTCTTATAATGCTCCCTGGACTGTACCAAATATTTTGGATGTTGTCAAGCCTTGGCAGTTAAATCCAGTACTACAAATCTGAAATTTTAACTGTAGAGAGGGAAGAAGTTTCCCTTCTCAAATATGTATCTTACATGTCTTTGTAGATATTCTGATAATGATTTTAAGTAGGTCTGGCTATGTAAAATCTCTATAGTTAAACTTTAAAATAATGGGCTACAACCATATCATTATGCAATGGTATAAAGCCGTTTTGCAAATGTTGGAATGGTACAAAATATTTATAAAAAATAAATGTTAGGGTGAGACTACCTGTTTTGTTTTTAAAGGTGGTTTAAAAAAGTCCTTTGACAACACTCTTTTCTTATCTATACAGGCATATGTTGTTTTATTGCGCTTTACTTTATTGCACTCCACAGGCGTTATTTTTTACAAATGGAAGGCAAGACCCTCTGCCAGTACAAAGATTACAACTCACTTATTGCTGTGCTCACTTTATTAGGTCTGGAACCAAATCCACGGTATTTCAGAGGTATGCCCGTAGTTTCATTTTTGCAAAATATAAAATTGTTTTATTTTCTATTTTGACATAGGGGGAGGATAGTTAATTTCTGCCCTTAGCTTAACTTGCTTCACTCTTGTTGCAAAAAAAAAAAAAAGAAAAAAGAAGAAGATTTATTATATGATTTGGCCTAACAAAATAAGGGATAGAGCTAGACGAACGTTTTTTCTCTGTTTGGTAAGTTAACTAATTTCTTTGAGAAATTTTTTTTGCAAGTATTAACAATTGGAAATGGTTCAGCAATTCAGACATATGGAAAATTATTTTGTAAATAGGTAAAGTTATGTTTTGATGTTGTAAAGGGCAGTGGTTCTCAAACTTTATTGTGCAACAAAATTCTAAAGGACTCGTTAAAACAGTTTGCTAGGCTCCATCCCAGAGTTTCTGATCCAGTTGGTATAGGGTGGGGCCTGAGAATTTTCATTTCTAAGAAATTTTCAGGTGATATTGCTGCTGCTGGTTCAGGGACTATCTTCTGAGAACCACTGATATAGAGAACTGAAAACCGCCTTGTCTCTTTCCCGTGTCTTATCTGGATATGTTTCACTTTTGTTTCCTAAATTATGTCACTCTCAAAGTGAGTCACAGCAAGGACTTTTTGTTTCCGTTCCCTTCCACTCTCTCTGTCCAAAGTTCAATGACCTTCAAATTCACCCCTTCAAGAGCCCCCATTCCCAAGGCTGAATAGTAAATGCCTAATGTTTCAAGAGGACAGTTTCCCAAATTGCGCTCATCAGCACACATGTTTCCCTAAATATTTTCATATACATCCTGTGATAAAGCTATTCAACGGTCCAAATGTTTTGGGATACACTGGTTCAACCGGAAAAAAAGTGCATAAAAACTTCATTATATTTATATAAAAATATATTTTTGTATTATAAAAACTATTAATTTCAGAACTTCTCAGAGCTTTTAATATGTAAATGTGCATTATCTCCAAAAGGGAGATAAAGTACAGGGCATTTCCCAAGTGGAATTCTTTCTCAGCTCTTCTTCCACACCAAGCGCTAGGCAATCTCTAGTAACCACAATTTGAGAAATGCTCTAAGTAATTTTATAATTTAACTTTATTTTACGAGGTTAAAAAAAAGTTCATATTACAACCTAGGGAAAAGGTCAACTAACATGTCAAAATATGATATATAATTTTAAATCAATTTAGAAAAGTAAATAAACTCACCTATTATTTTAATTGTATGAAATTTTTTTCTGTTTTCTTTTCCTTTATTGTGATAAGAACAGATGAGATCTACCCTCTTAACAAATTTTTAAGTGTACAGTACAGTATCGATAACTATTGGCACAGTGCTATACAGCAGATCTCTAGGACTTATTTATCTTGTGTAACTGAAACCTTATACCTAAACAGCAATTTCCCATTTTTCCCAACCTACAGCCCCTGATAATCACCCTTCTACTTTCTGTTTCTGAGTTAGACTATTTGGGATACTTCACATAAATGGAATCATACAGTATTTGTTGACTTCTGTGACTGGCTTACTTTACTTAGCATAATGTTCTTGAGGTTCATCCATGTTGTTGTACCACTTTCTTCTTTTTAATGGCTGAAAAATATTCCATTGTATGTATGTACCACATTCTCTATTTTCATGTGATCTTTTATTGATCAAATAATCTACTGAGAGATAAAAAGAAAGAACCCATAGCTTCTAGCCTCTGCTGATCATCAGGACTTTCCTGACCTCACCACCTAAAATACCCCTGCTTCTCCCCACCTCCAATTTCTTATCCATTATCGTTCCATTTTATTATATTTTTCATGATTCTACGTTATCTTATTAATTCTTTAAGTGATTTATATGTTTATTGCCTGTTTCTTCCACTGGAAAACAGTTCCAGGAAGGCAATACTTCATCTGTCGTGTTCATTTTTCTGTATCTTCAGTGCCTAGAATAGTGCTTGGCACACCATGCACAGTCAGTAAATATTTTTTGATGAAAAGAATAGATCAATAAAGTAATCATCTCAGTTCTAATTATAAAATCTTTATTATAGCAATAAAAGATATAGCAAGAGGAAAAGGGGCTCTTGAGCAGCTTTAGATGAGGCAATTAGAACAATCTTAATCTCTAATGAAATAATTCTAATCTAATGGTATGAAAGGGGAATATTGATATGAAACTTAGAATGCCATTTTGTAGACTCACTTTTATTATGATTTTTAACAATTTACTAAGGGACTAAAAAAAGCATACAATTTTTTTAAAAGCAAGTATGTAAAAAATATTTGACATACAAGTAGACCTTATATAGATATCGATTTTTCTCTCTCTTTAAAAGGCCTCTGAAAAGGATGCTTGTTCTTGCTATATTATAAAGTTCTTTGACTTGGACAAATCTAAAAAGCATTATTGACAGTGCTTTTTTAAAAAACACACATTTGTTCGAAAAGAAAGCTTGTGTTATATATTTGCGTTCTGTATGACAAGCAAGTGTTAAATATGTGCAGAGCACAAATGTTGCTAATTTGTGGATCCTGGTAACTTTAGAGGCATTGGAGAAGTCTGACTGAACTGTATGATTGTTGGACGTTACAATAGATACATTTAACTTTATCCAACAAAATAAGAGAAAGAAGTCAACAAGCATAATTTTAGGGGGAAAGGATTCATCCAGGAATCCAAGGATATAATTGTCATGTCTTTAGAACATAATGTGATTTGAAGTTGCATTAAAAATTTATTATGTCTATTTCCTGGTATTAAAATGGAAAAATATTTATATCTCACTTCACCAGGCCTTTTATGTGGTTAAAAAAAATTTTTTTTCTGTTTAGGTTGTCTACATCCGGTCCCCATTCTCTTCTTTTCAGTCTTCTCATTATCTCCCTCTGGACGTTTATGTTTGTTTTTACTTTATGTTTTTATTCTTATTAGTGGAAAAAAGTGGGTCAGTATTACTTCAGTTTGTCTTCACTTTCACTCGTCTGTTCATCCCTGAACAGCTTTTAGCCTCTGGAAAAGAAGAAAGTAAAAACATTTACAGAAACTGGGCCAACCTCTTTGCAGCCCTCCTCCTTCAAGAAAGCAAAACCTGTGCAACTGTAACAGTATTTCCTCTCTGTTCTCATAGCACCCTTATTTCCCTTCTCATAAAGTTCAGAGTTTTATAATTGTTTATTGAGTAACTTTCATCCCAGCTAGACTCTCAGTCCTTTGAGCACCCGGTATATTGCCAAGAATATAAAGAAATTTGTAGTTTAAATGAATAAGTGCTGCATTCAGGAATGACGGCTGCACTGGTACCCACCATCCACACGTAATAAAGGAGAAAAGTTGCAGCAATCAACATACTCAAGAGTGGGTCCTTTGACATCAACCCTCTAGAAAACCAGTGAACTGTGGCATTGGTATCTTAATTACATAACTACTAGGACAATTTAAGTAAGAGTTTTGTTTTGCTGGGGGTGGGTGGGACGCAGATGAAGGGGCTGAATTATTCAAATAATTTCTTCCCAAGTCGCTGTGACAGACAGTGCCTAAGCTTCTCACTCTTGCTGGGTCTTCTCACGCCTCCCACCCACCTCCCACCGCTTGTGAAAGCAGGCACGATGGACCCAGGCCCTCTCCTCCGGGCCGGGGGTTTCCCGGGGATACCCCGCCCTCCAGGCCCCGCCCCTGGCCCGCCGGCCCCGCCCCCTCCGCCGCCGCCGGCAGGGGTCGCGCTGCCCCCAGCGAGCAGCTCAGGCGGGGGTGGGGAAAGCTCCGGTGGCCGGTTGCTTTTCGCCGCCGCTGCTGGTTGGATCGTTTCAATAAGTCTTTTTTCTCGCTCGCTCGCTCGCTCGCTCGCTCGCTCGCTCTCCTCCGGGGAACAGGCGGAGGCGTCAGTCTGCAGCCGCCGAGTGAGAAAGCGACGCACACGCAGCGAGCGAAAGCGGCCGCCAGTGGTCTCCGCAGCTCCTCACGGTCCGGCGCCGGAGAAGGAGCCCGCGTTCGGCGGGGCCGCCTCAGCCGGGCGTCGGCGCCTCTCTCCCGCCCCGGCTCCTCCGAGGGGATTAGTGGGCCGCCCGCGCGGCTCGGCGGCCCGGGAGCCATGTTGACCGGGGGTCTTGGCAACGCGTGAGGGACCCGCGGCCCCTCCCGGAGGCTCCGGACCCTCGGCGAGAGCCGGAAGGCGGCTGCGGCGGCGGAGGCCTGTGCCTCGGAGGCGCCTCGGGTCTGCCAGCTGCTGGGACCCGGACTTGCATCCGGTCGCCGCGGGCGTCGGCGGAGCCGCTTTACCCCCCGCGCCTCGCCTCGCCGCGGGACGCGGCCCCCGCACTTGCTGGTGAGTTGGCGGCAGGCGTGGGCGCGAGGCTTTCCCTGCCGCCCGGCCAGCCCCAGGCGGGGAGGGTGTTCGGGATGGAGGGTCGGGGCGGGCAGCGGGCTGGAGCGCTGGAGGCTCGGGCCCGGCCGGGAAGTTCAGAGAGGGATACGCGGCGCCGGGGGCTAAGCGTGTGCCTGTCGCCCCTCGGGTTCAGCAAGGACCTCAGGGCATCGGGGCATTTCCGGGGATGGGATGGGGTGTGGGCGTCCGTCGGGCTCCTTCGCGGGAGGCGCCTCCAGCCGCCGCCGCCGCCGCCGCCTCCGGTGCTCGCTGCCGTTTTGGTCTCCGGGGAAAGGCCGGTCTCCCTCGGGGCCGAGGAAGGGGAAGAGGCTGAAAGTCCCCCGAGACACAAAGGTCTCTCAGCGGGGGTGGAACTGCAGGCGCGGGCAGCGAAGCTCGGAGGGGAAAGGTCCGTGGGAGGTGGGCAAGGGGGCGGCGACCGCGGCGCTTCTAGCTCCTTGGAGACGCCGGGGGTGTGCGCGGGTGGGGAGCGCCGAGCAGGAGGGGGAGGAGCAGCCCTCGCGTGGGGCGTGGGCCGAGACAAAGATCAGGGCAACCTCCCGCTGGCGGGTCACACCCGGGTGTTGGTCAACAGCAGAGGTGGAGGGAATGTGGGAAACCCAAGGAACCGAGGGGGAGGGGGGAAATGGGGGGCTGCCAAGTATTGTCTCCGTCGCCGTCGCTTTTCTCAGCGTTTTTGTGCCCAATGCTTTTGCTCCCCAACTCAGCTGGATAGCTCCAGATTGCCTCCCTCTCATCACCTCGCTGCCACATTGGCTCTCCTGTGGTTTTCCCCTAGTTCTTCCCCTACTTTTCACCCACTCCTTTTCGGGTAAGCAGTATTTTGTCTTCAGCTTGGAGAACGTTTGCTAATGACAGGATGCCTGAGCTTGTTCTGACCCTGAACTGCCTTGAACTCTTCTCTCTTCCTCCCACCCCTTCCTTTCTGGGATCTTGTAATGTCACGTGGCCATTAACAATTAGCTTTTCTTCTTCAAAAAGGGCAAAACCATTTAGCTGAAATCTGTGGCTCTCGTCCTTTACGTTAATATGTCAACCAAAGACACGTCGTTGATCGTGGCTTATCACCTTCTTTAGTTAGCCATATTAATTTTCTAGATACAAAAGTGACCAATTTTGTTTGGAGTTTTGTCCATTTCTAGGGTCAGCAAAGTGTGTATTCCTAGCAGCTAGACCTCCTGTCACTTATCAGGAAGTGCTTGACTTAAAGACAGACAATTCTTTCCTTAAACTTTGCCTATTTCTTGAAGGATTTCTTTGAAGAGGCGCTTGTGTAAGATCAGAGTAACAAATCTGAATTACTATATTTTAGACTTATTTTGTTAACCATTGGGCAGAAGAAAATGAATGGGATCTTAAGAGATTAATGCCTTGAGTAGAGGAAATCCTCCCTTGAAGCTAGAGGTTTAACCAAATTTTAAGAAAAAAATTAGCTAGTCGTAATGTCATTGATTTTGTTCTTTTATGAGACTCACTAGCTTATTAAATGTTAGGATGTTGTTTGGTTGAAATTATTTTAGTCTTTGTAATTCTAACGTCTGTAATTCTAACAGTGTTCCATAAACAGTTGGAACAAAAGAAAAAAAGTGGCAGTATTAAGGAATATTCCTGGTTTTGTGTTATAACAGAGAATATTGGAATATAAAAAGTGCTCTCCTTTTATCTGGTAAACTATCTCATAGGCCAGAAACACTAACAATTTACATGGTGGACTTCAAAGAAAATAGCCGAGCCTTTGAATTTTAGCTATTTTAGAAGTACTATGCAAATATGTCATTTTTTTACAGTGAATATACAAACATTGAAATACGAATGGAAGAAAATAAAAGTAAAGCCTATTTGATATTGGGATGTTACTGTTGATATTGTTGTGTAAGAACAGTCATACTTTGTTGCTTGCTACCATTAAAATGTGGACACTGTAAAAACTGTCAAAGAGATTTCCCTTTAGGAACCAATCTCTAAATTCTGAGACTTCCTACCTTATTCCTCCTCTCCCCCCTTACCACTTAACATATTTTGAATGTCTTTGTGAAATTAACAGGTCATATTAATAATTGATGTTTTTATAACATTTATCAAAAGACCGTATTGAAGATACCTTGACTTTTTTCTGCATATTTATTAGTGTCTAATTAGATAAGCAAAATTTAATTCTCACTGGAAGGAAATCTACCAAAAAGTTAACAAAGATTTCTGGGTGGTGTGAATTATGGGCGAATAAAAATATATATTCTTTATTTCTCAAATTTTCACATTACTTTTATAATCAGAAAAAATATATGAAGAATTAAAGTCTTGTTAATATCCTAATTTGCCTATTACTAAAAGAAGCTTCTATAAAATGTGTAATTCTCAGCTTTAGATTCAGGCCCAAAAAAGTAACTTTTAGTGTTAGGTATTTGAAATAGTGCAGCTTGCCAAATGTACTCTGGTTACCAGCGGGAAAAGAGAGCTGGTAGTATGGAAAGATGAAGTTGGAAGAATTGATTCAATGTATGGTAGCTTTGTATTCCAGTAATCTCATTCTAATAAATCATTGATTTTATGAAAAATAGAAAAATTAAATTTTATTTTCTCTGTAGCACAGAATAGCTGTGTTAACCAAGCAGATTTTAATGTATATGTTGATCTTTAGTTTTCAATATTGGTTCACTCCTACAATTACAGTGGAAAGAGATAGCCTATAAAATACTTTATTTTGGCAAGGTTTTTGTTTTTTTTCCCCTCAGCAATATTTACCTCCTTTCCTTTTACTAGTGAAATAGAACTAAAAAACTGCAGATATTTCATTGTGAACAATGGAAGCTATTATGGCACCTGAGATAGATACTCAGTAGTGAAGATGGTGATGTCCCTTAATATTAAAAAAAAATCTGTGAACACAAAATTTTTGCCTTTGTATTTTCCTCGTTATTGTCAAGCAGTGCTGAATATTTATAAGGCATTACATTTTGAATCGTTATTACTGTTCTCTAGTGTGCAAAAATTACAGCATCATGTCATGGCATTCTTTCATATAGCTTTTGTACTTCCACGGTGGATAATTACTTAATGAATTTATTGTTGTGTTGTAAAAAACTATATGTCAAATCCAGCTTATAAACATATTCTTTAGAGTATTTTATTGATTTAAAAATTTGCCTCCTTTCCTATGTGAAGGAAGAATAATTTTATGATCTCTGAATTTCGAATGACATTTTTGCTTACATTTTTACGTAGGAAAGAGTTATTTAAAGGGCATTTTATAAACTGATTATGGCATTTTGCATTTTAAATGAAGATAAAAAATAGGTTATGACATTTAAAAATGAGCTTTTCTTAGTTTTTGTGAGGTAAAAACTGCCTACAATAGAAAAACCTAGTATAGCTTCTAGCCTTCAACCTATAATGTTGGTAATTTCTTTGAACTGGTGGGAAGAGGACCTATTAAACTAGTTTTTTTTTAAAAAAATTCTATGAAACATTTACAATATTAAGTCAAGAATTCTTACTGTCCTTAGTGGATTCTTTGTCATTTATTTTGTTACCAGGCTTTTTACTTGGTAATTACTTTGATATTTGCAAAATTGGAAAGAGGAATTGCCAAAGGCCAGAAAAATGTTCTGAATACATCTAAGTGTAGCTTACCTTTCCTAGAATGTTTTCCTCTCTCTGTTGGCCAAATTGGAAAATCAGTAGACATCTACCAGTAAATCTAATAGGTGGGGTGCTACTATAAATATGTTCTGCAGTAACATATGATACTGAATACTGTATATGAGGGAGAGAGCGCTGAATTCTAGCCACTAGACCACCAGAGAAGTGTTGAATACTGTATTCGAGATGGTAGATTTACAGATCCATGGTATATTGGGATGAGAGAAAATTATCTTGCTTCTCTAAGGCTTCTTGTTATAATATATTTTGATAAAAACTATGTGGAAGAAATTAAACTTAATACCTATTTTGCTAGGTATATGCCAAGTGTTGACTTGTTAAATCTTCACAATAAGTCTATCCTGTAGATATTGTGCCTGTTTTTCAAATGAGGAAACAGAGGCCTTAGGTTAAGTAATTATCTCCAGGGTCCTACCTCTAGGGTGAAAATTGCTATTTAGGCATTCAAACCACTACGTTACACTGTCTCCATGGGTTTGTGATGTTAAAAAGTCAGTGTTGAGTGTCTAAAAAGTGGTAAATTAAAAAGTTCGTCAAAATTAGATTCAAATTTCATTGAATTAGTTTTATTTCATAAAAAATACAAAATGTATTAGGGAGGACATTTATAGCTGAATTAAAATTAAGATGCTAAGAAGGTTTAAAATACTTGTAAATTTATTTTTAATCATGGATTTATCAATTAGAGTTCTTTAGGCATAAAGTAAAATGAATATGGGTGCCGAAGAGCAAAAAATATACATATGTATATATACTTGGCCTTGTGATACAAGTATATTTACTTTCATTTTTACTTATTTGTTTGCTTATTTATTTTGATTTTTCATGTGTTAAAATTAGTTTGCTTTATTTGAGCATATGCCATAAAAGGGAAGACAGCCCACATGCATGCTCTGTAGGTTGTTTCAGTATTGGTTGAAAATTTTGCTTAAAGTAGATAAGTTTTATATCTATATATACTATATATATATATATATACATATGTATGTGTATATATATAGTATATATAGATATAGACTATATCTATATATACACTGGTGTAATTGCCTGTTGGTTTTTGGTTTTGGTATTGCTTATTTTAACCAAGTAAAGTGTAAATTTTGATCTGGTGTTTTTATTTATATGTGGCTACATACTACTGAAAAATGGAAATATCAGACCAGAAGGTAAATTTTTGGTTGTAACTTTTTATATTGAAGACCGACCCTTATGATATGAAAATTGCAAATTAGTATTGTTGATATATATTTTATCTCCTGTTCATATTTAAAGAACAGGAAATTTTATTGACTTGACTTGATAGAAGTCCATTAAAGTGAAAAACAATGAAAGACTTGTTTTTTTGTTGCTGTAAAAATTTTAAAAAGTTTGTCAACTTTTTACTAGTACATTCTTGTTTCTGTTTACGTTCTCGTTAGTCTAAATGCTCTCAAGAATAGTCTAAATTTTGTATGCGTATTTGTAAAAAATGGAAAAAGAACCCAAGAATAATTTTTCTTTCACTATATTCTAGGTTAACTCATTTTGTTTTTAAATGATATATGTAATACTGCTATTCTTACTGATGGTTAATATTTGTTATTAATGTAAATGTTAAATAACATAAACATTGGTAAAATTGATAATATTTGTGGAAAATTATTAGGTAACAACATTGAGGCTCTTTTTAACACTCCAAATTTAAAGCATTATTCTTTAAATTAGTTAGTATGTATATTTTAAAATAGACTTTTTTGAAGTATAACAATTACATATTTTAATATTTTAATTTCTAAGTTGTACTGCTTTTTCTGGTGGGAAGAGAGCTTTTCATTGGCTTTTGAAGTAAATTTTGGATTTCTTAAGCAGACATTAGCCCTTTATTGAATTATTTTTAAGAAATGATCCTTTACGGCTTTATTTTACTTAATGAATTTGATTTTCCAGTTAATTCAGGGATGTAAGTAAGTAGTTTTAAAGCATTCGTCGTGTCCTCGGCATTGTGTTAGCCATCGTACATATTATAAAAATATAATCTAATGAGATATTGTAACAGTGAAATAATAGCAATATTGGTTGTCTGTAATATTCTGTGCTGGGCTCTCTTCTTATGTCTTACATGTTCCTTGGACAGTCTCATTCATATTTTGTGCTTTGTTCCTATCACCTAAATGCTAATGATCTCATCTTTATTTCTAATCCAGACCTTTTTCTGAGTTCCTCTCTAGCTACTTCCCAGATGTTGCTTCTTAGCGCTTCCGTACCTGAGCTGAACTCTTTCATTATTCCTAGCTCCATTTCCAGTCACAGGGAATGAACCACCACCAGCCTAGTCACTTACGCTGAAACATTTTGCAGTTTCTTATGTTTTTCTACTGTATTCCCCTCCCCTTAGTCCAGTCAGTTACACCAAATCTTGTTAATTTTATTTTCTAAATGTCTTTTAGGTTTATCTTTTCCTGTTGTCATTTTCATATATTAGAGTTTTGGAATGCCTCATCTGAGGCATTCCATCTAATTATTCTAATTACTACTACCAATTTTGCCCCCATTTTAATCTAAAAATTATTCATCCTTTCTTTATATATGTGTCTGTCTTTTTATCCCTCTGTCAACCCTGTCTCCCTCCCACCTTCCTTCTCTCCCTTCATTCCTTCCGGATATCCATCCATTCATCCATGTCTGAAGTACCCTGCCTGTTCTGCACTTGCACTACGGTCAGTGCTAGTATACAAAGATGAGGAAACTGTTGTGTTGATATTAGAGTGCTGTGACACTTGGAGAGAAATTCTCATTTTTGAGGAAATGTCATTTCCTCTGAAGTCTTCTTTGATCCATTCTGGCAGAGTTACGGTGATTCTGCTATCGTATTTATATCTACTATAGTACTGAATACATTGCATTATAATTATTTACAAATCTCTTCCATCTTGGCTGGCTTGTGCTTCAGAGGGACCATACTTTATAAATTTTGGTATTCCTCTCAATTTTTTTATTGTTTAATTGAGTGTACGAATTGATGAGATTACGAGAAACAACACTGGATTAGTAAATTAGGATCAGATTAGTCATGACCTAGAAAAAGCTAAGAGTTAATTTTAATACAATAGATAATAACGAACCATCAAAAGTTTTGAGTATTGGAGCTATTTATAGGCAGTATTTGTGTGAGAGTAATCTGGAAGCAGTTTGTAGGCCAACTTGGAGGGGTGATTAACTTGGCATTATTGCTCCATTTTAATTACATGTGAATTATACTAACTTTATAGTTTAGATAAATTGGAAATATAAAATTACAAATCTATGTGTAAATAAAACACTACTTTCAGAGATCTCAAAACATTAGTCAATATCAAGAGTCAAATTTGGTTTAAGTGATAAAATTTTATCCTTAATGAAATCCATCTCTTTAGCTCTATTGTACTAGGCTTAAATGCATTTACTGAAGTACAGAATTACACTCAAATGGGTGAAACAGCGCATTCCTCTTACCTTGATAGTTTATGTATACAGTTGACCAGGAGCTTTGTTTTCATTGGGATTACTGAAATTAAATAAAAACTGTTTTATATGGCTTCCTTTTAAAATTAAAGACATTTTATTGAGGTTTCTTAATTGAGTTTTAAATTATACCTCTGTTATAGTATGTGTATCACAAGAACTAGGTTTATTTTAGAAATCAGATATGCCTTGATAACATCTTATTTGAGATGTGACATTTAAAAATGAATTTTTATAATTTGTGAAATTTGGTGCTTTTTTCATATTTCTCGACTTATATGGTATTAAAACATAAAAAAATATTTATATTAGTTAAATTTTCAAGATTATATTTTATTTACCCACATTTTACCACTTCAGGAACAGTGGAGTCAGCATTGCATGTTGCAGTAATTTTTATTCATGAGCATGGATTTTTGCCCTTCCACCTTCTCCAAATATTATTTACATTTCTATTTTCTCCTGATCCCTTTTTTCCCCAAGAAGAAATGGTTGACATTTTTTTTTTTCTTTTTAGGTACAATTGATTTCAAAAAAAATATGCAACTCTCATTTCTATTGTATAAAGTTTAGGATTGGTTACTTTTATTTTCCCCCCATAAAGACCACTTCTGTAACAAATGAGAACCATGTGCTCTTGAGCTAATTAAACTCTTCAGAGTCAGTTTCTTCTATAAAATTTTGAAATGCTAGAATAGATGAAGTGGGAATTAAATGAAATGATATGTATAAAGCACTTTGCTGAGTACCTTGAACTTAGCACTCAGAGTAAGCAATTATTTTTGTTTGTACTCTTTAATGTAAAGGGAAGAACTGTTGGTAATGGTACTAAAATTGTTAAGCTGATTGATTCCTTCAGGTTGATGAATGTCTAAATAAGTGATTCACGGGGACAATTGAATTAAAATCATCTCTCTGGCCTTTAAAACTATACATACTTCCTAGATTTTCTAATATGCTTCCCATTCTCATGGAATCTGAGTGTCAACATTTTAGTGAGTTAGTGTTATTAATGGATGGTTGTATGTTTCATCTTTTAGGTATAAAGGAGGGAGAGGGATAGTATAGACTAGTGGACTAAATGATGTTGGATATTCATTGTTTCTTCTAATAACCAATTAGAAACAAAGCTATCATAATCTTCCTAATGAGCACATTGATATGCTTTTCAACATAGGGCCAACCAAATTTTTCTTGTGTTTGTCCTGTCTGTTCCCCTTCTTCAGATCTGTGTTGTACCACTTGTTTGACATCTTAACGGTTGAGACTGTATTTGCTTTCCTTGTTTAATACTTTTGTATATGACTCAGGTTTTCTGAAGTCAGAATAATAGTCCATATAACATTCACTAAAAGAAGAGACTGGTTTCTCATTTCATCTTTTGTTATAAAATTTGCTTGAATGCTTACTACTCATTATCTTATATTTTCGTTTTTTATCTTATATTCTTCTAGTCAGTGGCCTTAACCTGAACTTCAGAAGTACTCTTGGTGATTAAAAAAAAAAAAAGGTAGATGTGTGTGAGTGTGTGTGTAAGTGTGTGTATCTAAAATCTCAAGCTCTGTCCCAGAACAACTGAACTGGAATCTCTGAGATTTTAATTAGGCAATTCTTGGGTTTTAGAACTACTCCATGGAGATCAAAATGAAAGGTATACCAGTAGTTCTAAGCATACTGTTAAGGGGAGGAACCACTCATATAAATTAAATTTAAAGTAAAAGTAAATAATGAAAACTTTCCATCATTCCATCTTATTTTGTCTCCCATTTTATTCAATTTTGAATTTTTTGTTTTGTTATGTTTTGGGGAGTTTTCTTAAGTTTATATATAAAAGTCTTCTGTTCCAATTATTTATTTTTTATCCCTTTAGTGAATGCTTTGGTCCTGCTTTTTTAGTTTGTTTTGTTGAAAGATAAACTGAAGCACATTAGAAATTTCAAGTTTATTTGAGCATACATCAATTTCAGTCAGTCATTGCCAAACCAAAGATTGTTAAGAGTGGTTCACCAATAGGAGCCAGGGTGGGGGTGGGGGTTGTTTATAGAGAAGATGTGGAAGCAAAGCAAGGAAATTATTTGATTGGCTATAGCTTAAGCAGTTGCCTTATTTGGGAAAATTTAATTAGCTGTTTGTGATTGGTTGTTCTTAAGTTTTATTTTCTCAGATTCAAGTGCATTGGCTTAGGGTTTTGGTTTGCTTATGAAGGTTACCAAGTTAGAACAACTTCACTTTAATGGCCTTCTCATTTAATTACCTTAATAGTTTATTACCAGTATCTTACTGTTTTCTATCTGTATAGTCTCAATTATTATGTTTTAAAAATTATTTTAAAATATAAGAATATGATAATGTAGAAAACAGACCATAATCTAAATTCCCTAGCAATGGTTATTATCTTTAAATATTCCTTTTGTCTTTTTTTCATATATAGAATTTAATATTTTTTATAATGTAAAAAGTTTTTATTTTTATGGTACCAAATAATTCTTATGGTTATCATTTTCATTGGTTGCATCAAACTATCAAAAAAAGTTAACCATTTCATAGCGGTTGATAATTATTTATTACTTTTCACTTTACGCTACTTTAAATTTTGCTGCGACAAACTCTAGCATCTGACATACCATGCTTCCTACCATCATTTTACATTTCTTTAGAGTAGATCTACAGAAGTGGAATTCCCAGATCAAAGCCTATGAACCTTTTCTGGTAAAGTCTTTTGTACCAGTGCCACTAGTAATGTGCCACATCTGTTTTTAGTGATACTAGTATTTAAGGCATTTGCTTTTGATAATTTGTCGAAAGATGTCGTTGCTTGTATTTGAATTTCTTTGCTGGGATTTTTTTTTTTTTCTTTCTCTGTATTTTTCCCTCAAATTGCTGAGGAGACTGTTATCATTCTTTGAACCTGACAACTTCTTGTTTTTATTATTTCACGATGTTTTCATTTGATGTCAAATTGATATATATATAGGCTATATATATTAATTTGAGATAATCTGTGCTTGCTTTGGCAGCACATATACAAAAAAATTGTAATACAAAGATTAGCATGACCTCTGTACATGGATAACACACAAATTCATGAAGAGAGAATTTGTTTTGGTGATCCATTTATTATATTAGCTCTAGCTTATTTTAATTATCACTACTTTATAATATACCTTAGTATCTAGTATGGCAAGACACTCAATTTTTTTCTCTCCATAATTTTGATAGTATGTGTTTTTATTCTTTTGCAAATGACAAGCATACAGGAAGGTAGAAATAGATGTCTTTTTTTTTTTTCTTCAAAACTGGTCTCTTTACTGTAAAAGTTCAACTTTAGATATGTCAGCACATCTCTAAGAGTTGAATCAGGAATCAGGGTAAACTTATATTTACTCGTTGTTCGGGTTGTACCATGTAAAAATTAGGGAACTTATGATAGGTTTTATCCATTTTTGTATTCATTCATCACCAAAAGTGGACTTAATAGTTGTCCTGAAGAGAAGGAAGGAGTGACATTTAGTCAGGTAGATTTCTCAGAGGAGGTGATGCTAAAGATAATTACCTTTAAAACAAGAGGAATGAAGAAGAGAAACACTTCCGAGGATAGGAGAGAAATATGTAGAAAGGATGTATGAAAAAAGATTTATATTCTTTAAAATGATTTTTATTCTCCACCAGCCTATTAAATATTTCTCTGTAGTAGAAATAGAGTAATAGAGGTTGCTTGTGGTGGTAGTGGTAGGAAATGAGATCAAAATGAAAGGTATACCAGTAAGGAGTTTGGATTTTATTCACCTATGAAATTGAGTTTTTGAACATTTTAAGGCGTAATATCTTTTATACAGTGAAGCCATTGGAAGAGTTTTATGAACAGCTACAAATGTGTTATTGAGTGTCGAATGGGCAGCCTTTTGTAATATGTTGATTGTTTCAGAAGTGGCCTCAAAGGATTGCTTTCCTACATTGGGAATGCTAAAAAAAAAAATGGTTTGATTCACCTCAGAGACATGAAACTTATTTTACTGTCTCTTAGTAGCACTTGGAAAAGTTGCAAACCTTCTGCCATTATCTTCCAACAAGGGCATGTTTTCATATATTAGAAATTACTTTTACCATTTTGTTGGAGGAAATAAGAGTTAAAACTAGTAAAATTATAGCAAATAGAAATAATAGATCTTTTTATTTAACTGTGAATGTTATCATACCAATCAAGAATAGAAATATTGTGCCTCTGCAAATAATGCAGGTGGTCATACAACACTATCAATTTAATAGTAATTCAGTTATTATACAGGTTTTAGAAATAGGCTAATTTTAGCAGCTATAGCGCATTTTATTTTTTTTCTAGCTCTTTTTTTTAAATATTTTTTTAAGTGAGGCAACCCTTGGTTGACCTCATAGATTGCAAGGACCTTATCAGCTTACAATCCCTTACTTTTTATTTTTTATTTTTTACGTCTACAGCACCTGGGATTCCTAGGTGCTCTCCCATCCAAGTACTAACCAGGCCCGACCCTGCCTAGCTTCCGAGATCAGATGGGATCCGGCTTGTTCAGGGTGGCATGGCCGTAGACTCTATAGTGCATTTTAGTACTTTAAAGTTAACTAAGTTTGACTTAAAGTACTTTCGTTTTACTAAAGATTGCAAAGAATTTTTGATGCATAAAATTATTAAGTTAGTGTTATCTTGTCTCATAATATTTACTCTTCAGAATGATTATCTCCCCCCTTTCTTAATTTGAACCTTTCAAATCTTTCCACTTTTGTAGGCATTTTAAATTCTTTTTAAAAATTAAACTTAAGGGGATGTGCCAGGCCATGGGGGCGCCATGAGCGCATGGGAGGAGATGCCCCGCCTTCAGAGATCCAGTTCTTAAGGGGAGATGGCAATATCTGTAGGTCAGGAGTGGAGAGGGGTGGGAACTAAAGAGGGGAAAGAAAATTTAAAAAAAGAAAAATTTAATTTAATTTTTGAGTAGGTAATATGATTAAAAACTCAGAAGTACGTGGAGAGAGATGCACAGAAAAGTCTCATTTTCTCCTTTGCTCTCTCCTTCCTGTTTTTCTTCCCATACTTTTTATAGGCAGACATTTCTTCTCTGTATTCTTTCAGTGTTTTCTTTGCAGATATAAACAAATAAATGTATATTTTATTTTGGAGATTTTTCCAAATCTAGATAAATATCTTCCTTTATTTTTAATAGCTGAAAAGTACTTCCATGGATACAAGATAGTTTAGTCACTCAGTCCTGTGTGGGCACTTGGGTTATTTCCTACCTTTTGCTATTAAACATTGTCAAATGAGTAACATGCATATAACATTTTGTACTTGCATGAAGTGGGTGATTTATATTCTAAGAATAAAGGTCTTTAGGTCAATCTGTAAGTGTTTCTTTACACACATATTTCCTTGCTTTGACAGCCGAGAGGGCCTTGAAGAAATGACACTCCAAGTAGCAGTGAGCACACCTAGTGCCCAGATCTTAGTTTCTAATACCATTATCCCATAAAAGGAACTGGGGCTTCTTGAAGAAATGGCTGAGTCCAGGACTGGGACAGGAAGTAATGTATAAGGTGAACCTGGAGCATCTTATAATGCTGGAAAGTAAGGAAGTACTCAAAAAACAGACTGAGGTATATAAAAGGGACAGAGGAGACAACTGAAAGAGCTTCCAATGGCTCATACTAGAATAATTTGAGCAACAAAATAAAATAGTGTTGGATTATAATTTGAATATAATATCCATGAATCCATACTGATATAAATAAATGGGGAGAATAGACAAATCTTCTGTGCAGAATAATTCCAAATAATTTATGTAGATATGCAGCTTTCAAGGAGGTGTGACATAACTCTCCTTTTAAGGAGAGGAAAAATAGGGAAAGGGTAATTTGACATAAGAGAAACCTGACAAATACTACATTAGCCATCTAACCAACGTTTACTGCCATAAATATTATACTATTTGATATACTTTTTATATACATTAGAAAGACTGTAAATATATTCAAAATACTATAAACATAAATATGTATTATTGACCCTATAGAACAAATGTTTATTTCCCTCCAAAATTTGAAACCTAATCCCCAGTCTGATAGTATTTAGAGGTGGAACCTTTGGGAGGTGCTTCTACATGAGGGTGAGCCCTCATGAATGGGATTGGTGTCCTTATAAGAGACCCCAGAGAGCTCTCTCCTCCCTTCTGCCATGTGAGGACTCAGTGAAAAAAGATAGCAGTCTTCAAATTAGGAAGTGGGCTCTCACCAGACATGGAATCTGCAGGGGCCTTCATCTTAGACTTCCCAGCCTTTGGAACTGCCAGGAATAAATTTCTGTTGTTCATAAGCTATCCAGTCTAAGGTATTCCATTATAGCAGCCTGAGCAGTCTAAGAGTTAACTTTAATAGTTATAAATCATGTTGATAGTATGAAGTGATAAGAATGTCACGTCACCTGTACAGTCTTCTTCCCAAGAAACCATAACTCTAGTCTAATAATGAGAAGAACATTAGACAAATCCCAATTGAGGGATATTCTACAAAATCGTAAACAGTACTCCAAAGCATCAAGGTCATCTGAAACAGGAAGTCTGAGAAACTGATAGTTAAGACGAGACTAAGAAGACACAATTATACTATAACGTGGTATACTGGATGGGATTCTGGAAGAGAAAAAGAGCATTAGGTAAAAACTAAAGTAATCTAAAGAATGGACTTTAGTTTATTATAATCAGTTTTGGTTCATTGATTGTGACAAACATATCATACTAATATACCATACTTAATAGCAGCAACTAGGAGTGTGGTATAGGGTAACTGTACTCTCTTTGCAATTTTTCTGTAAATCTAAAACTATTATAAAATAAAACATTTATTTAAAAAAGATAGATGCTTCTGTAAGTCTGTAGATATAGCCAAATTGCTGTTTTGTATTGCAACCTGAATGTGAGAAGCTTGTTTTCCTATAGCCTGACCAGCTGAATGTGTTGTCTGACTTTTGGAATTCTTCCACTTTGATAGATGAGAACTGGTATAACTCAGACTATTGTTATTTCTCTCATTATGAATGACGTTAAGTATTTTTTCATATATTTAATGGGCATTTGTACTTTTATTCCCCACCTTCTGTGAACTCTCATGTTCTTTGTTTATTTTTCTATTAGATTGTTGGTCATTTTCTTCTTGGTTTCAGAAGTTCTTCATAGGCCCTTTGTAATATGTATATATTATAATATTTATGTCATATATATTATAATATATATTTAGATTATTTTTTATGCAGAAATATTACTTTTTATATGGTGGTATAATATATTCTTTTACATTTCTGTATTTTGAAATATAGTTAGAAAAGTCTTCACCACTCCAAGGTTATAAAGGAATTCTTTTATATTTTCTTCCAGTACTTGTGGTTTCCTTTTTTACAGTTAAATCTTAAAAATTTGAATCCTCCTTCCCAATCATTGAGGCATTTTAAATGTTTAACCTTTTCTTTCAAATTCCTCTGGTGTAAGCAGGCCTGTGGCTTTATGGGTGCTTTAAATGATTTGTGGGAAAAGAAATGTTTATGTATTTATTCGTGGTGGATAAGAAATCTCAACTTTCTGGAAAATGTATTCAGCATTTCATTGTGTCTTAATTCCAAATTATGGTTTAAAAATAATTTCACAGTAATGAAAATTCCTTTAATTTTTTTTTTCACTATTCAATTAGAATATATTTAGCAGTATTTTTTTTTCTATTGATTATTAGTGTTGTAGGTTATTTATATATTCATTTTTTTTCCTTCTCCAGGTTTCCCGCTTAGATTGTAAACCTGTCTGTAATTTATCTCCTGTCTTCTTTAGAACTCCTTACTGGTTTAATGACCCTTCTGATATTAGTAAGCTCTTTGCTTGGTATTATTTAGAATTTTAATTAGTGGGCCAATTAGCTGTTTTAACTCCTGAAGAAACTGAAACCAGTAGTGTCAGCAGGTGCTGCCTAATGTGGGGTGATGATTTCTTATTTCTTATAACCTTTTATAAAGGTATCGATATTTTCCTTATCCTACTTGTGATAAAATTAGTGTTGCTGAATTGAATTTTAACACATTTGGGGAACTAGTAGTATGGAATATTAGCTCCTGGAAAATACTACCAAAAATAACTTAGTGAGTTTATTGCTCATGGTAGTAAAAGAGAGTACCACCTTTCCAGAGTTGGTAGGATCTGCTGGGTGAAGAATGTGTGTATGTGTATGGGTGAAAAGAATAGCAAAGTGGAAAGGGAGAGCAAAATTGGGACATTTATTGAGGATTTGGAGTCTTTAAGGCAGGTATTTCAGTGCAGGAGCTGATTAGAATTAATCATGATCATGATATAATAGTTTAGGTTTGGCAAGGGTTTTGAGGAGAGATTTTCAGAGTATTGGAAAGTGCACAATCATTTGCTGCTATTTATTGAAAAGTTGAATAGTCTGATGTTGGTTTATATGGGGTTTTGGGGAAGTTCCTGAAATGAACAATGAAGTTATTTGCAACTCTTATCGGCCTGGGCAAGAGTTTCCTGGAATAGTAAAGTCATGTTGTTGAAGACATCTGAATGGTGATGTTAATGTAGATTGTAAACTCTGGGTGCAGATGGTTTCAGTTCTTGTGCCCATTCAGAATCATAATAAACTTGAAAATTATTTATAAAAAATCTAATTCTTAGGCCCATCTACAAAGACAACACATTCTCTTGATGTGAGGGGTTTGACATTGAATTTTTCCCCTGAGGAATGAGAGAGACAGAGACAGAGACAGAGAGGGACACCCACCCACCCAGTATAGCTGTTGAGCACCAGAACTCTTAAGGCCCAAGTATTTTTCTTCTCACTCTATGCTTCCTCCCTAGGCAAACTCATCTAGGTGCATGTATTCAATCTAAGCAGTAACTCCTAAATTTCTATTTCTGATCCTTTTCTATCTCCTTTCTGAGCTACAGACTTCTGTATCTAGTTTCTTACTTGAGTATCCAGACTCTTAATTGTCAAAGTTAAGCCTCATTCCTCAGGGGAAAAAATTTATTGTCAAACTCACTCACACCAAGAGAATGTATTATCTGTGTAGATGGACCTAAGAATTAGATTTTTTTATAAATACATTTTCAAGTTTTGTGTGTGTGCGTTTGAATAAATCTGCAAAGGAATATCTAAAGAGGTTGGAAGAAAACCAGGACATACGTAATCTCTGGAGATGAGGCTGAAAAGTAGTTGGGTCAGAGCACAAAGGCCGTCTATGTCTAGGTGGAGAAAGACCTACTGGCTTCAGTGATAAATTTTCACTCAGCAGTTCTTGTGTGCATGTACAAAATATGGAAACATAGGCTTTCCACAGAACTATTCAGTCTGTCAAAACATTCTTCACATAAGAATTACATAGTAGGAAATTCTGTTTGCAGAGTAGTGGTTTGAAATTAATATTTTCTTAGAAATAATTTTACCAACTTACTCCCACATTACCCCATAAAAGTTATTTAATCTCTCATTTTTACTGTGATTGAGGAGGTCAGTGGTGTGTATCCTGCAATTTTATGTACAGTACATGTATTGTTGAATGCCTACTATGTGATGTGCTAGGCACAATACGTACATTTTAATCTAGATCTCACATCCTTTTGAGGTAGTTATTTCCCTTCTTTAAAGAGGAAACCAAAGTTGGCTTTCTCAATGTCATACTTCTCTCACTCTCCCAATGCTTATATGAAGGAATCAGGATTTGAACCTGTGTTAGGCTTTCTGTCAATTTCTGCTACACCAGGTGGACACCCTATGTGCTGTGAATCCTTTATCAACCAGTCCCAAAGTTGTATGTAGTTAACATTTCACCACAGGTATTAATTAAGTGTAAGAGTACATTACCTCTCAGCTTTTGAGGATCAACACTGAGCAGGTAGTAAGCAACAGTGAAACAAAGAAGCGAATCTAGGCCCATGTTACTCAATCTTGGTTTAACTACAGTCCATTTAATCCCACATAAGGAAGCTATTCAGGTCACAGAATAGTATCTTGTTTGTCAGAATTCTGGTTAATTTGTGTATTATTATTTTTAAATATTTTTCTCTTCATACGAAACCTTTCTTTGAACTTTTTTTTAAAGTCTATCATTTGTAGTGGATATGCACATTTGACCTTTTTTTTTCATTTTGTGTTAATCTAATTTAGTATTTTAATTTTCCTTTTTCTAATATGCCAAGGTTTCCTAAATAAGTAAAATTAGTAGAACAGAAAATCCTAGAAGTAAAATTGAAAAATTGGAAAAAAACAAAGTTGAGTTTAGTCAGATACAAATTTTTTTCTTAATCTTTTGATAGACTCTTATACCCTGGCCTCTACTAAAGATCTTATAAAAGTAAATTAAGTGTACTTGTTAATTGGTTCATTGTTATGCCCCTTCCCTGTTAGGATTGGTATGTGAACAGTTTCTAATTTTCCATTTGGCAAGTAATGTGGTAGAGGATTAAGGTTTTTTTTTCCCTCCAAAATCACAAGAAGGCTTTTCTGACAGTGGTGATAGTTTAAAATTTTTGAGGTCAAGTGGTAAATGATTCAGTCCTAGGAAGAACCGTTTTTGTGGGGGTATTTCCAATATCTTCAAAACTAACTGACCACTTTATAAGTAATTTTTCCCCCTTAAACAGCCCTTCCCTTCCCCAAATAAAAACTTTATCAAAAAGTTGAAGAGTGTTGGCATTTTTAACATGTTGCCAAGAGTCTTACACTGTTGGCTAGGAAAGTTGGCCGCTATCCAATAAAATTTGTATTTATGAAAGCTTTGAAAAAGTGTTAGCTTGTTTTTTTATGTGATAAACAATTATTGTGACAAACATTATAGAATGACAAAATAGCACATTCAGTTGTCCATTTCAGATGTCTATTAGAGTGAAAGGCTAGAAAGTTGTCTACATACTTTCTCTTTTTAAACATGAAGAGAAAATCCATATTTACATTGTTCCAAGTATGCTAAGGACATTCTCAATGAAACCTACATGAATATTTAGAAGGAGATTTTGTGAGATTTGTACTTTGAAAACACATAAAAGACCATACATAATCCTTTATTTGGTGGTAATGTGTCATATGATACAGATTAGATTACTATTTTTTAAGGAAATTGAAGTTTCATTCTTATAGTAGCTATAAGAATGTGGCCTTTAAAATATACAAATGTATATTGTCTACTTAATTCTTCCTGTTAAAATAAGGTTCCTAAAATGCTTTCCACATTTCTTACTGTTGCAGTTAGGAGAAAGTCAAAAGAGTGAATGATTAACTGAGCCTTACAGAATATCTTTACAGCAGTAGAGTCATCATGTGTCACCATGTGGTGATGTCTGATCTTCTCAATTTTGTAGGTTGACATTCCTGTTTAGTTCATTTTGAGGTGATGTGGTACTGTAGAATGTTTTATGTAATTTAGAGGTGAAGTGTAGTGTTAATTTAGAAATATACAATGAGAAATAATTTGGCTTGATATAACAAATTATTTTTGGACGTGAGTGATGTGATGGAGTTAGGGAGGGACACAAAGATTTAAAAAATGTTTCTGTCTCTAAGGAGTGTATAGTATAGTAAATTCAGGAGCTTTTCGTTTATATAGGCCACTTAATCCTAGTGAGTAAATCAATTTGGAGGACCAGATTTTAGATTTGCAGATTGCTTGAGAATGGCTTTAGAGTAGTGGCTTTTCAGCCTTTTTTGGCCTGAGGACCTCTTTATAGTCTTAAACATTTCTTTACTTAAAAATTAAATTTGTTAATTTTAAAATGAAAAATAACTACAAGTATTTTCAAAAAATACGGTGAGATGAGTGGCATTGTTTTACATATTTGCAAATTTCTGTAAAGTTTAGCTTAATTAAAAGACAGCTGGATTCTCAAATCTACTTTTTCATTCCAGTCTATTGTAGTATTCTGTGCAGTGTAGTCTCTGGAAAACTCCACTGTAGGTACATGAAAGAAAAGTAAAAAAGGCAAATAACTTCTTAGTATTATTATAAAAATAGTTTTGACCTCAGGACCCCCCTCCCCACACTGGTGAACCTCTGCTTTAGAGCAAAATGAAATTGGATCCTAATCCTGCACTTGATCTTCCTCTTTCATTTGGGTATTCTTAGGGGCTATTTCTATTAAGCTGTAGTAACTCACTGAATTCCATTTTCGAATCTACTCCTGGGTATGTTCTACTGTGAACAGCCTTGGAGCTGTAGTAGATTCTTCTGTTGTTCCCTTCCCTCCTTTCTTTTTTTTTTCTTTTTTTTTCTTTTTTTTTCCTCACTTAGACACCACCAATTAGAAATGGCAAGGCTTGATAGCTATATGATCTCAGGCAAATTTGTTAACATTTTTGAGTCTGTTTCTTCATTTGTGAAATGGCAAAGTGATACCAACTCTTAAGGCCTTCCTGGGAGTCAAATAAGATAATTAAAATTATATATAGTTGCTAATAAAATCTTACTGTTAATAGAGGTTAGCAAAAAACACTACCTGAGATATGTTCCAGTTTTGTTGCATATATTTTCGACTACTTGATTAAATTTGCAAAATGTCCTAAACTCAATAAGATTTGGGTCTCTCTAGTTTATAAGTTACTCTAGAGAGTGACTTTTTGGTTTTTTTTTAAATTACCCCCCTTTATTTCCTTCTGTCCAGCACTTACTTAGGTCTTCTTTAGAGCTAGGTTCTTCACAAGGAAATGGGATTTTAAAAAACAAACAGCAAAACATCCTTTTTTTCCCCAGAAGTGTTCACAATCTTGTGCTTAAGCTAATTAGAAACAAACAGGAAGATGCTATATAAAGGGTTTGTATGAGAACCGATTGTAGTGTATGGAGTACCCAATTCTGTCTCAGTAGCGAAGTAGAATAAAGAAAGGAAGAAGGCTTATTATTTGTGCCTTATTTTTCAACCACTGATTTTTAGAAGAAGAAAGAAAAACTACTAAGCACTCGGCCAATTCCTATTTGAGTGAAGCTATGTGTAAGCCCCGTTCTGGGTTGTAGCAGTTAAGAGCATGGACTAGGTAGGGTCTTGAACTACTTGGGTTCCAACTGGCTCCTCTGTTTACTATTAGAAACCTTGAGTGAGTTTTTAACTCTTCAGTGACTTTGTTTATAGATATAAAATGGGAATAATTTTAATAACAATATAGGATTATTGTGATGGTTAAAAGGGTTAATGTAAGTAAAGTACTAGAACTGATTGGCATATAATACTATTAACTACTTTTCCTATTACGTAAAAAGGGAAAAGACATCATTTCCTTGATAATATTAACTTCTAATAGTCTCACGGATCTTATATTTTAAAATGGTTGCTGAAAAGTTATATAATGTGAAAGATTACTTTTGTCTTTTTTCCATTTCCTTGTTATTGTTATTTAAAGCACATTTCATTACTTTGGCTTGCACAAGAGGAGAAAATTGATAAAAGGCCAGATCTTTTAGCAGTTAAAATACGTTTTACCTAAATTCACATAAATCATTATTTGAGGTACTTTTTTCCCCCTTGAGTTTATTACAGATCTGGCCTTCTTACATGATGTTGCTAGAGAAACTAATGGGTGGGAAAGTACCTAAACTTAAATCTCACTTATTGAGAGAAAAATTGTCTGTTGATATCAGTAGGTCCTAGTCATTGTCTGTATATTTCTAATCATTTTTGAAGGATGCGGTTGCCAGTGTATACAGACATAAACTTGTGAATTGCCTGGTTAACTTTACAAACAGAAGATTGCTCATATTTTAATGTTGAGACTGATTTATTTGAATCTCAAGTTGTCTTTGGTAAATTAAATATTGGGTCAAAATCAGTGTCAGACTTTACATAGTAAGCCATAAATATTGCACTCTAGGGTAGAGAAGTAAGACTCTTTTGAACAATAAATGAAAATCATTAAATTTAATCCTTTTTGCTTACAGAAAGAAAAAAAAGAATAGAAACCTTTGTCCTTTTGTGTTGCTGAGGATATCAGAGAAATAGTAATGCTAGTGAAATGTGTACATAGAAGGTAAATACACATTAGGGCTCCAGGAAAAGCTTAATTATAACAATATGCTTAAAACAAGAGACTTATGCTGCCATTTTTAATTTCCAGATTAAAAAAATCAAATTTGTATGTCAAAAAAAAAAGGTCTTGTTTCCTCTTCGGTAAAATAATTTATATTTTTTGGAAGCAGTTAGTACCACAAAGGGGGTGGGCTATTTGGACTCCTTGAGAAGCATTTGAATGTTCTAGGCACTTTAAAAAAAATCTATTAAATTGAACTTACTCACTGTAATGGTTTCCCATCCCCTTCAGTATGTGAGTAAAGTTAGAGTAAATGCATTCTGAGATTCAGTAATAATGAATTTATGCCCATTTTTACTGTATCTTACTACTGAATTGTGGATAGCCTTGGTGAGTGCCATTAGGTGTTCTTTGCTATTAATTGTTTGCACACCTAATACTTGCATTATAATCAAATTTTCAGCCTTTTGTTATGAAAGCTGTGATATAAATGAATATGTACTTAAGTGCCTAGGAGCTTACTATAAACCTTTCCCCAAAGTATGATAAAAACAGAAATTGATTTTCTAGCATCAGATCAAATCATGTAATAAATATTTATTTTTAATTTCTATTTAAATAAGTCTTAGCTGAGACCACATATTTCAAACAGTATTTGTTGTAAGAATGAAGTAAAGAAATGCTTTCTCATAATGGAATTTATCCTTATTTTTTAAAAAGAAATCACTATAGTCAGAGATTGGCTGATATGAAGATTGTGTAAAAATATTTTTGTTTAACTATAATCCTGAGTTTGGCTCGAAATTTCCTTCCTTCCCTCCCTCCCTCCCTCCCTCCCTCCTTCCTTCCTTCCTTCTTTCCTTCCTTGTTTAACTGTTTTCCAGTTTAAGAATATTAGTTAAAATTGCATATAGGAATTTTATTATAGTTCATCAGTACTCCATGTAGAAGGGAAAATTCAAATCATCCACCTATACTGTAGTTATGAAATCTGTTACATTTGGTTTAAAATATTTTGGAAGACATAGATAGTTGCGTGTTTGCAGAGACCTCTGTATATAGAATTTAAGAAGGCAGGTGAAGATATAATGAAGTTGTGATTAATTTGTGACCTTCATTCTCTCTCTAAGACTATTGATTGATAGCCACAGCATGTTTAATACTAACTGACAGCTAGTCGGCTTTTCTTTAGTTTGACCTTACATTTTTTTTCCTACCAGTTGTTGTATACAAGCTTTATTTGTTATTGTAATTACATAATTTAAACAAATATTACCTAAACCAATAAAATGTCAATGCATAAGAAGAATTATTTCTGTAAAAACTTTGGAAAGACTCAATAAAGGCTGGTGGCTAAAAAAAATCTTGAGTTAGTTGTAAGGAAGACAACTAAAAGCCTGGAAAGGCCATACAAATCTAGAAGAGTTTGGCATTCAGTGCTTTACAGGTGTTTTCAACTTTTCTTTTAACTTTTAAAGAAATCCATGAGAAATTGTAGAGTGTGTTGACACCTGTTTTTATGTAAGGAACTCCTCCCATGGCCTTTGCCTCACAGCAAAAGATTAGTAAGCACATTTAAATGTTTTAAGTTAGAATGCTTAAGGGTACATAGGTGTAATTTTTTTTTTTTTTTTCCATTTTGTGATTCCCTGAATCATGGTCTTGTTTAGTGGACTGGTACTGAGTTAGTTGATTCACCAGTTCTTACTTTTATTGAATGTACCATCTATCAGACATTTTTCTTTAATTCTAACTTTTAAAAGTTAGTAGTAAGACTGATGTATTTTTTTTAAACTTTAGCATGGATGTTGTAGTACTCCTTGTAGCAGCAGTCATAAAATTTTGTATTCAAGCCATTTCCTTTAAGAAGACTTTGTAAGTTGCCTAGGTTTTGGGACCCTCTTAATGATCATTTCTAGCCTTGTTTGCTCCTTTTCTTTTAAAAAAGAGTGGATTTCTTTTAAATTTCCTCTTCCAAGCAGTCAGCTGATGCTTCTAAGGCAGACTCTTGAGCCAGTATAACGGTTATTCATATACAGGGGTCAAATGGTGGTTTGGTGGGTCAAAATATTTTATTTTCTAGAGAATATTAGACTAGAATGTGAAACACTTCAATAATTATAGCTTCCTTGGAAAATTAAAAGGGGATATTTCCTATTTGTTTATTTTATTTCTTAGGGAGCTGATAATACCTTTTAAGAATTATAAGATTGGCCTGAACACCAATCTTAGGAGGCACAATTCCCAGAGAGGGCCCCAAAGCTTTTTCCTGGCTGCCTATTCTGGAGCAGCTGACTAACCAGCTGCAGAGCACATTGATCTGGTCATAATTGCTTTCATCCTGGAGCAGAGCAAGTTAACACAATTTAAATCAAGAGCCACATCAGAAGATCCTGACCTCAGGATAACCTCTCATTTCCTACCTTTGAAAGAGGGAACAATTCCAGGCACTTCCTAACTTCTAACCACAAAATTGAATGGGAACATATAGCCACATCTAAAGATTGTGACCTCTTGACTTTCTTTTTACTTTATACAGGTGAATTCAAAATAGGATCTTTCTAGTTTTCCTTTGTACTAAAAAGAGCAATAGTCTTAACCTACTGTTCTTTGTAGAATAGAAAAATAATTCTTCCCCTCCTCTACTTATTTTTTTCCTATTGAAATCTTCCTAGACCATTGCTATAAATGCAGCATAGGTGAAATAACCTGAGACTGGTTTTAAAGGGCAGAAGTCATAAAAATTATCTGATAAAGGAAAAGATTTTATTTGATAATTTTTGGCCTGAACTCCTTAGATACTGACATGTTTAAACCAATGTTAATGTGGCATCAGAGATTATATGATACTCTTCCAAAAGTCACACCTGAAGCTAGATTGGGCTTTTCCAGTTCAGTTGTTCATTTCAGTTTGTAAATTGAATATGCCTCATTCTCACCAACACATCTTCACCAACTCTTCTATGACTGTGTTCCAGGGAAGAATCCAAATCTGTCCATATGATTGCCTCTCAGGTTATTGGGCCTCTGCCTGTAATGTCTCACTTTTAATTAAGTCTTCAAGCTTCTCTTTCACTTTCATCATTATTACTAAGTATATGCTAGATACAGGGCCAACCAGAGGGTTTCTAAGTCTTCTAGTTATGTTGATTGCAATATCCTTCCTTTTTCATTATTTAATGTGGTCACTCTGACCCTACATCTATCACAATTCCAGACCCTTTCTTCCACCATAGTACACCTTATAAGTACCCATGTCATTCCTATCATAATACCCTACAGTGCAAGCTACCTTCCCTTCAGTGTAAATCAAACAATTTTATAGTTACTATTTTAAAAAATTAGAGTTTAAGGGACAGCTTTCTATTCTTACTTTATATCCGTAGTAGTGGAAGATCTATTCAACTAAGTATGGATAATTTAAATGTCTTCTACAATGCTGAATTTTAAGGAAAAATACATATTTCCTTGAAAATTTTTTATACTTACTGTGGATATAGATTATTTTTTTAAATCTTTCAGAATATTGATGGGGATTTTGTTTGCATTTGACCTTTATTTGCTGTTTGGGTTTTTATGTTGTTAAATCTTTTAAAATTTAATTCTGTTGATTGATTCTTTTTAATCTTGAATTTTAAATATATCATAATATGTTAACATTTCATTTGATATTTATCTTCAAATGCTACACCATTGTGAAATTGTGAAAATTATGCTCATGTATTCTGCCTCTCCTCTTGGGAATATGGTAGGAATTCCAGTTAAAAGCAGTCACGGCCACATGACTCGATTTAACCAATGAAGTGTGAGTAAAAGTAATGTTCCAGTACTCCTAGATGGAAGCTTTAAGAATTAGTAGATGCTTTGCTACACTCTTTATCCCTTTCATATTGTAGCTTCTACTTTAGCCTAGGTCCTTGAAGACTTGACGCAGAGCCCCAGTCAACCCTCAGTGGATATATATATAGCATGGAAGAATAAAATCTTAGTTATGTTAAGCCACCAGGATTTGTTGGTGTTTGTTACTGTAGCACGACCTACCGAATCCAACTTATACAATTAGTGTCAATCAATATGGCTTTTTTGTAGGAATAGTATTTATTGAACAAGCGCATGTCAGATAAAAACAATTCTTCCACAGGGAGAGGTAAGAAGAACACATAGGAAGATGTACTGGCAATGTTCATCTACGTGGTTCAGCCTACGTGGTTGTAATAATTAGTATAAACTATGAAGAGAATCTATTGGAATGATTAATTCTGTGCCTTATTTGTGGGCAAAATAGTGTAATGGCAAGCAATAGGTAATGTTAGCAGGCCAGGAAAAGAAGAGAAGCCAAGAACAGAATGATACATCTCCCAAGAGAGACCAGATTTCATACCTGAAAACATTAAATAGAGGCCATTTGTTTCAGAAGTTAAATCCATCTGATTATAGTCAGTTTTAGAAACTTAGCTCCGTTAAATGACTAGCCAGAAATTATATAGCTACTTAATGGCAGGACGGGGCAGTGGGGGAAGAGGAGGAGAGGGGAGGGGAAAATCAGCCCTTTTGACTCTAGCTCTGTGTCTTTTTATTATTAAGAGGTTTCACTTACTCTCTTAAGTTTCTTAATTCACTCATAATCTTTAATTATGTCTCTCTTCATTTCTACAGTTTTTTCCCCCCTAAACTTATTGACATTTTTTACTAATTTGCACAGAATTTTGTTACTATATATATAGCTCTTGGCTCAACACATTATCTTCTCTGGTTTGTGCATGATCTGCTTATCTAGTGTGTAAGTATTTAAACATCAGTAAAGTAATTAATATCTGTGATCCAATTTCTCAAACATTGCCAGTACATCTTCCTATGTGTTCTTCTTACCTCTCCCTGTGGTAGCTATCTTCCTGAACTTTGTATTTCAGTCTTTTGCATTTCATAAATGTTTTATCATTTATATGTTTACCTAAATGATATGTTTTTATTTTTGTAAAAGTATACTAAATGTGGGCTTCTGTACTTGTTTTTTGGTTAAGTATCATTTTACTGATATTCATTCTTGTTGCACGTGGTTGTAGTTCATTCTTTTTTACCATTGTATAATTGTCCGTTCTGCAAAATTACCATAATTTATCCATTTTCCTGTCTGTAGACATTTGAGTTGTTTCCAGTATTATGCTATGTTGCTATGAGTGTATCTGTTCATATCTTTGGGTAAATATGTGCTAAAAGTTTCTGTTAAATATGTACTTAGAATAAGAATTGCAGGATCCTAGAGTATGCAGTGTTTAACTCTATAAGATAGTACCTAATTTATTTCCACCATTGTTATAAAAAGAGTGTTCATTTATGTTATTTTCTTTTTTGACCAGTATTGCCAGAGGTTTGTCTATTTTATTAATCTTCTGAAAGAACCAGG
Source organism: Pteropus vampyrus (assembly GCF_000151845.1). Lineage (NCBI taxonomy): Eukaryota > Metazoa > Chordata > Mammalia > Chiroptera > Pteropodidae > Pteropus > Pteropus vampyrus. The sequence goes on along the minus strand of NW_011888897.1, from coordinate 4,334,284 downwards.
CTTGTTTATTACGAGGCGTATTGAAGTGATTTAGATCATAGCTGAAACTAAGGCCTAGCAGTAGAGCTAGAAGAGGATGGGATTAAGAAATGTAAGGGATGTGAAAGCACCATGATCGGACTTGATAATCCAATTGGATATGGCAGTTGAGAGAGTGAAAAAAAGCAAAGAATGACTTAAGAATGGCTTCTGAGTGTCTGGTCTTTATATGAATCAGGGGTATAAATGTAGTTAATTTTTCTGACCTTGCAATTGAAAAATGCCTAGGTCAGTTTTGTTTTCTTTTCATTAGTTTCCATTCCACTATTTTCAAATTTTAAAAATAAAGCATTATTACCTTATGATAATTGGTGGAATGCCTCCCCGCCTCCCCTCGTTCTAAAGCTTGGGAAACATTTCATATAAACTACCTTCCTCAAGAAGAATATGAAGCTCTTATCTTAATATTATCATTATCAAGTTCACTCTTGACCAAGTAAAATAAGGTCGAATGCTCTAGAAAGAACATAAGTCAGGTACTAAACAAATCTATAAACTCCCAGCGCTGCTTTTATTGTTTAAAAATTTTAGTTTTCAAGTAATTTGAAGCCCAGAATAATTAATAGTCTACTGTAACCTTCCTGTAGTTCTGCTTTGAAATATAGTACTTACATGCAAATGCAGGATTAGGAGCTTGTATCACTTAGCTGAGATATATAGAATAATTTGAATTGTCCTTTTTTAAAAAATTTCATTGAAGGAATTAAAATTTTTAGATAACTAATGTTTCACTAGTCACTAGAGATGATGATTGATTCTTTAACTATAGGAGATAATTGGCAGGGTAGGTGTTTAGAAACAGTTGTTTTTCTTTCCTGGCTTTACAATTTAAAGCTTTTTTTATTATTATTTTTTTAAAATCAGAGAATTTGGTAAAATAAACTTAGCTGGAATAAATAATTACATTAAAAGAGAATTTGTTCCATTTACAAAGCTAAAAATTAATGAAGTCTTCAATTTTGGGGTTACCATTTTCCTTCCTAATCTTTGCTGCTGTTTCAATGGGCCTTTTCCTTTTCGTATATTACCATTTGTGTTTCAAAATGAGCAACTATCTCAAGTGATTACAATTGTTTTCTTGGTTCTGCTCTGAGTAAGACCATTATTATCAAAAGCATCAGATGACATTTCTAATAGATGACATTCTGAATTCACTGAAACTGAACAGCTGTTTCAAACAAATGCCCTTTCTGTGGGGATTTATCATCTGGAAATCAATTAGTGATTATTCATGATGAAAGTATCTACATTTTGATTTTTAAATCAAATTTTAATATTTTAAATTTTATCTTACAGCCCAACAGACAATATTCAGAAATACATGTTTAAAGAAAATAGTTAAAATAACTTTTAGCAGAAAAATATTATCTTCTGAAAGCCAGAAGGTTGTTTATACCAGTGCATGTATTGAGATATATACATTAATAAGCCTTTCAGAAGCTTGTTGGCGACTGGTTTAGGTTTTGTCTAAACTGTTATTGAATCCAGGAAATAATGAGTAGGCTTGTCATTTTATGTACCTGTAGGATATCTTGATCTTTACAACCTCTAATAAATTCAGCCAATCAAATTAAACTTTACATAAGCTTACATTTAAAAGTGGACTGATCTCTATTATTTTCCTTCCTTTCTTCCTTCCTTCTTCAAGTATTTGAGTGCTTATTGAGTGCCAGGTTTTGTACTAAAAGTTGGATCGTACTAAATATAATAACAGTGAACAAAACATTAAGTCCCTGCTCTCAAGGAGATTAAATTCTGGTGGAGGGAATCCACAATAAACCAACATTTAGAATGTCAAGCAGTAAGGCTGGGGAGGAAATTAAAACAGGAAGGAGGATAGAGTGTAACCTGGGTATGGAGTTGTCACTGTTTTATGTAGAGTGGCCATGGAAGTGATGTTTGAGTAGAACCCAGAAGGAAGACCATTTAGGATGCTCTAAATATTCTAGGCAAAGAGATGATGTGGCTTGGATCAGGATTTCAGCAGTTCAGGTGTTAAGAAGCAGTCAAACTCTGGAAGTAATTTAAAGAGGAGCCCATAGATTTTGGTGTTCAATGGGGTGTGATTGTAGGGTGCGAAAAAAGGGAAGAGAATCAGAGTGAGTGGGTGATAGACTAGAGTTACCATTTACTGGGGTAGTAAAGACTGCAAAAGGAGCAGGGCTTGGGGGCGTGGCGATAACATGTGTTGTTTTTTCCTTGATCTGGCCCTGATGCTAGACTTTAGTTCTTCTGTAGTTAGAAGAGGAAAGAGTTGCTGCCTAACTCTGGAAATGAAGGAAAACTGAATTGGAATCCCTAAGGTAGAAGTTTAAGACTTGACTCTCACTTTCAGAAACTTGGCCAATCATTTTATTTTTTGAACCCCTTCAAACTCTTTTTCCTTAAACATAGAATGAATTGGTTGGCCCAGATCGTCTCTAACATCCCTTCATTTGTCACGATTTGTTTATCCGTTCTTTTGGGAACTGCTTTGATGACTTCTCCTTTATTTACTTATTAATTTTAGACATTCCTCATGTTTCTGACCTTCTCTCTTACTAACACATGTTCTTCCCGGCTTCAGTTAGCTTTATAAATGTAACTCTCAAATCCACACTTTAAACTTTGACATTTTTCTGAGTTCCAGGTTCATTAAAATTTGTTCCAGTAGGCTCAATCCTAAATTCACTTTTTCCCACTAAACTTATTCTTCTTGTGCTCAGCAATTGGTAATCTTGATTATATGCTTATATTTCTATTATTAATAGCTGACCATATTAACCTTATTGAATTATTAATGTTCGGTTTGCTAAATAGTTTAATTAGAATTAAGTTTATGAAACTAACCTTTCAGATCTTAGTGCTGATTGTGATCCTGAAACCCTTTCATGCAGCCTGCAAGGTCAAAATGTAATTTTCATGATACTAAAGTATTATTTGCTCTTTTTTTTTTTTTTTTTTACTGTGTTGACATTTGCTCGATGATGCATAGCACTGGTGTATAAAATTACGGACTCATTATTTTAAATCATAGCAGTAGCATTCTTCCCCTACCTGCATTTACGGGGAAAGAAAGTTTCACTTAAATTTTTTGATGAAACATTGAAATGTATTAATTTTCTTAAATCTTACCCTTGAATACATGTCTTTCTTAATATTCTATACACTGAAACAGCATAAAACATTTCTGCTATATGGTACGGCCATACAATGGAATAGCAAACATCCATTTAAAAGGATGCTGTATAACTGCATTCATTTACATAAATGGATCTCCATGACATAGTTGAGGGGGAAAAGCTGAAATATACTTGATAGAAAAACAGTCTAATGTGGGTCAGGACTTTGTTATAGCTTTAATTATATTTAGTTCACTACTGGTATCGAATGTTTTGAGTGCAGAATCAGGACTTTCCCTTTATTAGGGTTTGAGATCTTAGCACCTGTAGGACTCAGGAAATCTCTTCATGCTTTGTAGCTCAGTCAGTGGTTAGTAAAACTGTAAGAGATCTGTCTCTGTTTCACAGCCCAGCTGCTGGGATTTTGAGCAGCTGGTACATTTTCTTTTCTCTTTAAACTCACCCCTGGCTTTTCTCACCTCTGAAGAAAGCATTCACCTAGTACCGTGACTCTTTCCTGTAGTGGGTTTGGCCTTGCACTTGTTGAAGGCCCTTTTCCCAGCATTTTGCAGCCCTACTTCCTCACTCCTCCCAGTGCAGCTCCAATACAAGACTCCTTTTGAGAAAGTGCAGATTTGCTTTGTGAATGAGGCTGCTCAGGATTTTAATTTGTCTTGCCAGCCCCCATGTACCCCTTAAAAGTAGGTTAAAAGTTGGGCTAGTTTTCCCTTCTATAGTAAGTTTACCGCTCCTTTTACCATGACTCCAGCCATGTGTTCATTCCTGGAAAGGGCTTGCTTGTTCCTTCTAGAATTAAGTTCATTTATGTTTCTTTGCATCTCAGCTCTCTGAGTTTAAAAAACGGTGATTTTATAGTCTATCTGGCTTATTCTTATTGTTGAGATGGGAGAAACAGTATTTTGGGATTTCTACATCTTGAATCATAAGCAGTAGTCCTAATATTTTACTCGGCTGTGTCTAAAATAATTGGTATAGGTTGACTGTACACATCGAAAATTATATAGCCAGTTTTTTTCAATGAAGTTCTACTAAAATAAGGTATTAGCTGTGTTTAGGCTTAGTGAAAAACTGATATAAATGTCTGCTGGCAAAATAATTAAAATTTTTTTATCGTGGTAAATATTATATAGCAAAATTTACCATTTTAAAAATTTTAAGTGTCATTAGTGGCATTAAATTTAATGACATTAAATACATTCAGAATGTTGTGTAATCACCACTATTTCCAGAACTTTTGCATCATCTTAAACAAAAACTCAGTACCCATTAGACGACAGTTCCTCATTACTCTCTTCTTCCTACTCCCAGTAACCTGTTCTGCTTTCTGTCTCTATGAATTTGCCTATTCTAGATTTTTCATATGAGCAGAATCATACAATATTTGTCTTTTTTTGTGTCTGACTAATTTTACTTTATCATAATGTTTTCAGGATTCATCCAGAACTTTTTTCCTTTTTACAGCAGAATAGTTTTGTTTATCCATTTTCTGTTGATACTATTATGATTAATGATATTGTTAACATTGGTGTGAAAATATCTGCTTTAGTCTGTTTTCATTTCTTTTGCGTATATATCCTTAGGAGTGGAATTGCAGGATCATATGGTTATTCTATGTTTAACTTTTTGAAGAACCCCTAGACAGTTTTCCACAATAGCTGCATATTTTAAATTTCCACCAGCAATGCACCAGTGTTTAATTTGTGCACATCCTCATGAACACTTATTATTTTCTGGGTGGGTTTTTTTGTTTTTGTTTTTGTTTTTTGTTTTTGGATGATAGCCATTCTAGTAGGTGTGAAGTGGTATATCATTGTGGTTTTGATTTGCGTTTCTCTAATGAGTAATTATGTTAAGCATCTTTTCATGCTCTTATTGGCCATTTGTGTATCCTCTTTGTTGCAATGTCTAATCAGGTCTATTACTTATTTTTTAATAGTTTTTTGTTGTTGATGAGTTCTTTATATATTTTGGACATTAAACCCTTATTGGATACATGATTTGCAAATATTTTCTCCCATTCTGTGGATTATATTTTCACTCTCTTGATACTGTCCCTAGATGTCCAAAGGTTTTTTATTTTAATGAAGTCTTAATTTGTACTTTTGGTGCCATATTTAAAAAATCTTTGACAGATCTGACATACATCATAAGTATTTCCTCCATGTTCTGTTCTAAGTATTTTATATTTTTAGCTCTTACATTTAGGACTTGGATCTATTTTTGAGTTAATTCTTGTATTTGGCATAAGATAAGGGTCCAACTTTATTCTTTTTCATGTGAACATACATAATTTTTCCAGCATCATTTGTCAAAAAGATTATCTTTTCCCCATTAAATGGTCTTGGTACTGTTGTCAAAAATCAGTTGACCATAGATATGAAGGTTTCTTTTTGGGGTCTTAGTTCTATTCCATTGGTTTATATGTCTATCCTTACGCAAGTACCATAATGTTTGATTACTGAGCTTTGTCTAATGCACTAGGCACTAGGTATATAGTGTTGTTTAAGTCCTCTGTTTCTTTATTGGTCTTCAGTTTGGTTCTTATATCCAGTGTTGAAAACAGAGTATTGAAGTCTCCGGTTATCATTGTAGAACTATATATTTCTCCTTTCAATTCTATTAGTTTTTAATTAATATATTTTCAGGCTCTGTAATTAGGTATTTATATGATAATTGTTATATCTTGTTCTTTTATTAATATATACTGTTCTTGTCTCCTGTAACCTTTTTTTGGACTATTTTAGTCTGTTTGGTCTTACAAAAGTATAGTAATTCCAGTTCTTTTTTTATTTGCATGGAATACTTTTATCCTTTTACTTTTCAATCTCTTTGTGTCTTTGTATCTAAAAAAATCTTTTGTACACAGCATATAGATAAAACATTTTTAAACTGTGTTTTGTCAGTCTCTGCCTTTTAATTGAAGTTTAACGCATTTACATTTAAAGTAATTACTGCCAAGGAAGGGCTTGCTTTTTCCATTTAGCTCTTGTTTTCTTTGTGTCTTATTTGTTTCTTATTCTGCAGTTCCTCCATTATTATCTCTTTTTTGTACTTAGTTGATATTTTTTGTAATATACCATTCTGATTCCCTTCTTTTTTCCTTTTTTGTAATATTTTTAATTTAATTTTAATGGTTACTTGGGAATTACAATTAACATCTTCAACTTAACAACTACTTTGAATAATACCAACTTAGTTCAATAGTATACTAACACCTGATCCTATTTATCTTTATTCTTCTCTCCTTGTATTGTTATTGTCACAGATGATCTTTTTATACACCATTGACATAAATTTATCATTTTTAATGTGTGTGCATTTGCTCTTTAAATAGTGTAGGATGGAGAAAAAAGAAGTTACAAACCAAAAGTACAATGATATTGTTTTTCATAACTCTACTGCTGTTATTTCTTCTTACAGCTTTGAGTTGCTGTCTAATGTCTTTTCATTTTAGCTTGAGGCTGTCCCTTTAGAATTTCTTGTAGGACGAGTCTACCAGTAATTAACCTCATCGGCTTTTGTTCATCTGGAAATGTCTTAATTTCTCCTTCATTCTTTTGCTGCATATAGAATTCCTGGTTAACAGATTTTTTTTTCCCATCTCTTTTCAGGCTTTAAATACATCATTCCCAGTGTTGTTGATCTTTGTGGTTTCTAGTGAGACATCGAGCTGTTAATATTATTGAAGGTCTCTTGTATGTGTCAAGTCATTTCTCTCTTGCTGCTTTCAAGATTCTTTCTTGGTCTTTGGGTTTTGCCACTTTGAATATAATGTGTCTTGGCATGAGTCTCTTTTGAGTTTATTCTTTTTGGAGTTTGTTGAGATTCTTAGATGTGTATATTCATGTTTTTCATCAGATTTGGCTCTTGTCAGCCATTATTTCTTAAAAAAAGTTTTTGTCTCCTTTTCTGAGACTCCTATGGTGTCTATTGTGTGTTCATTTGATGATGTCCTACAGGTTTGTCAAGCAGTGTTCATTTTTCTGTATTTTTTTTTCTGTTCCTCAGATTAGATAATTTTGACTTTAATATTTTCAGGTTCACTGATTTTTTTTTCCTACTTAAATATCTAGTTGAATCATCTAGTGAATTTTTCATTTAGTTATTGCACTTTTTTAGTTCTGAAATTTCTGTTTGGTTTCTTTCTATAATTTGTCTCTTTATTGCTATTCTCATTTTTTTTTCACACATTGTTATCCTGATTTTCTTTAGTTTTTTATTCTTGGTTTTCTTTAGTTCTTTCAGCATATTTAGGACACTTGATTTGACCTCTTTGACTACTAATTTCATATTCTGAGCTTCTTCAGGATTGGTTTCCGTCATGCTTTTTTTCATGTGAATGGCCATGCTTTCCTGTTTATTTGTGTGCCTTGTAATTTTTTTTGAGACCTGGATGTCATGTGGTAACTCTGGAAACCAGATTTTCCTAATCCATTGGTGTTTCACGGTGATTGAGGGCTATTGCCATCCATCTGTGATTTTCCCAGACTATTTTTGCAGATATGTATTTCTGGTTGTGTATGGTCACTGAAGTTTATATTCCATTATTTTTGTAGTCAGCTCGTGACCTGACATATTTTTAAAAATATCTGACTCAACAACAAAAAAACATTATTATCACTATATCTCCCAATAGATGCTGTCACAGGAAACCCCTATAGTCCGAAAGAGCCTAAAGGAAGGCTAGTGTCTCCATCTGTCCCATTCTCACAAGAGATCTGCCAGACTGACTAAAATGTGCAACCCTTATTCCCAATTTTTTGATGTCAGTGTTCCCCACTGTGTGCCCCGGCACCAGCCAGCTGCTCTTAAGAATGCAGGTTGCTGTCTCCATTGCTGGGACAGAGTTGAGTAATGGGCACTGTTGAATGGTTTGTACGTGTGGTTCTCCTATCAAAATCAATGGCCTCTCACCTTCAGCAAGCACTCCCCTGGTTGTTTGTAAGTGGCCATCAGGTTCCAGAGTTCCGAGATAGTTGATTCTGGTCGTTTTTTCCAGTTTACTGGTTGTTTTTGGTGAAGGAACCAACCCCAGTAGCTTTCTACTATGACATTTTCCTTCTCAAGTGTCATAATAGCCTTATATTATCTTTCTAATGTGGTTTTTATGAAAAGAGGAAAATCCTTGGTAGGTTTCTTTTTTCTGGTTTGTGTGTTTTAGTATTTATACTATCAAAGGAAAATAGTCACCCTTAGATATCAATACAAAAGATTAAGATATTTAAGTGTTTGGGGGGAAAAATACCTATAATCATGATTGAAATTTTAATTCAGTGTTCTGTCAGTATTTTGCACAATAACTGTTTTATGCAAATAAGAAATTTGTCTCTAGTGAAGAAAATTATTTGTTTATGATAGTTATTCCTCATTAAGTGTGGGTGGCTTAAGTGTCCTAAAGAGCATTGTTAGATATTTGTCATTTAATTTTGTGGGAAAAATAATAAAAAATTTGCTTACAGGTCACTTAATGAATTTACTTCATTTAGAATAGATTTAATTTAAAGCCATTATCACTGCAGAAAATGTTATAAAGAAATAAAACTATATTTATAGTGATATCATATTGCTCTACTTGGTATTTCGAAAAGATTGACAACAGCACTGTTAAGTGGAAAAGTACTAGTCTACCATTTCAGTAGTGGATTTTAATCTACACTTTAAAATACTCAGTTTGTTATACATGTAAAGTTTGCTTCTTCATCTGAAGAAAAGTCATTTAGGCATTTAAAAAACAATCTTTAGCTTTTTCTTCAACTTCAGCTATACACAAGAAATTGTTTTATGACTATTTCAAAAACATACTCTAATAAATTCTAATATTAGAAAATTTCGAATTATAAGGTAAATTTCTTATTGGAAGTACCAAATAAGAAATTGGAAGTACCAAAAGGGCCACAATATGACACCATTTATACAGGTAAATACTCATAGTAGAGGATCTGGTTTGCGAGTGTTTACAGCTTTACAGCTGTTGTCTTTAAAAAAGAAAAAGTGTGCATATGTATGTGTGTGCTTCACATTCCTAGGGCCAAACTCAGTTGACATTCCAGAATGATTATCTATATTCTGTAAGTAAATAGAATAGTTACATTTTCAGGATTTTAAAAAAAAAAAAATGAAAAATTTTCTTAATTGTACAGTATGATAGTTCCAGATCAAGTTTAGCTCCAGATGACTTTCTTTTAAGCATTTGTGGTTAGGAACTGATTTTGAACATTTTCAGCTATATATATGTATGTGCGTGTGTGTATATATATACGTATGTATGTATGTGGAGAGTTTTATGCTGTCTTTTCAGTATCATTTATTGCCCTTTTTCCTTTTTAAATTTGATCTAGCTACAAAAAAGAAAAAAGAAAACTGGAGGTTTTTTGACAACTAGAAAACCATAAGTTTTGCATTATACATAGATATATATTTGAATGAGTATGTATGAAATATGTATATATAAGTTGTGTGAGTTAAAAAAGATAAAGGACTAGAGAGAGGGTCAGGATCAGGAAAGAGACCTCTGAAGAGTGACATTTATGCTGAAATTTGAGCATTTATAATAATTTACTATGTAGTTTAGTCTTTAAAATATTAAAACAACAATTATGGAGTTTTGTTTAGGGCTTATTTTAAATTACAGTATGTTTAACTTTAAAGTGAAAATAGCTTTTTCATTGGCATGAATTAAATATAAAAGTAAAAATTTGGCATCCATAAATTATATTGTCAGCATTATTAATCTATCTTAATGTTTATGAAAATGATAGTATAGAGATTTTAACAATCGCAAATAAAAGTTTTTGCTAAACTAGATAAAATATTTCAATCAAATTCTTGAGGATTTTGATTTTAATAAATCAGAAATTTAGTACTGCTTTATTACAATACGGTAAAGATTAATTTACATTAAATCTATAGTAAATAGTAATTTTTACTTCTCAAAAAGTTTTTATTGTAGCATATATGTTTATATCCTCAGCTAATGAGGGAAGTAGACATGCATAATTCTACTTAAATATAAATAGAAATGTTAAGAAATCTGTTTGATTTGGGGATATTTTTTCTTTAATAATCTAAGCTGTGACAATGAAACTCTTTAACATCTATTTACTGATCATTATGACTTAAGAGTTTACAATTCTGCCATGAAAGATAAATATAGAACCTTTTTGAAGGTATAGTTTTATTTAAAAATTTTGTGATAAAGCCTAGCTCTATAATGAAGTGCTTTTTTCTTTCTAGGTAATATGAGTTAGAAATGTCTTTCTTGTTCCTGACAATAGAAAATGCATGTAGTTTGCTATTTTATAGACGAGAATTTTCTTCACTCTTGATGCACAATAAGTACAGTGCATGCTGTTTTGAGTTATAATTGCATAGAATGTCTTATAATGTACTGTTCAAATGTTGTATGAAGAAAAGTTTAAGACTTATGTGATCTTTTTTCATACTCACTTAAAACCACTGAGATCTACTTGATGCTCTATACCAGCATTGTCCAATAGAAATACACTGCAAATTCTTTATATTTAATTTTAAAATATTTTGCAGGCATATAAAAAGTGAAATTAATTTAATAATAGATTTTACTTAAATGTATCTAGAATGTTTTTTAATCGTTTTATCCATATAACAATGAATTATTTTTACATTCTTTTAAAATACTAAGTTTTTAAAGCCCAGTGTGTATTTTGCATTTATAGCACAAAGCAGTTTGGTCTGACCACTTTTGAAGTGGTCAAAATGGAGTTACTTTATTATGTGAATTAATTATTTTCTTGAAGGAGAGTTGTTGGGGTTTCCCAAGACCACCATTAGGCTTGATGATTTGCTAGAAGGATACAGATTAGAGGAAAGCTGTTAAACTCACGGTTATAATTTATTATAGTGAAAAGATGAGATAAAATCAGCAGGGGGACAGGTTGTATAGGATGGAATGCAAGAAAAACCATGTGCGAGTTTTCAGTTATCCTCTTCTAGTGTAGTTGCATGGACAATGCTTCATTTTTCCAGCCACCTTATATGACAGTGTATGTAAAGTGTCAACCAGGGAGGCTTACTTGAGTCTCGGTGTCCAGGGTTTTTATTGGGAGTTAGTACAAAGGCATAGAAGTACCCACATGATTGCTTTTAGCTAGTCTTTCTCAGCTTCTCTTATCTTTCCTTTTCCCAAAGGTCAGACTGACCCACTGTGGCCCAAAACCCCAGGCATACAAAAACGGGCATTTACCTTATGTTACGTTGTTAACAAATCATCTGGTGTAGCCTAAGATCTCAGGTCTATAGAGAGGTATCAGGGCAGGATATTCCAAGAGCTCAGAGATTATCTCCCAGGAGGCGGTCCTGGCTAGTCCTTTGGAATGTGCAGAGTTTGAGCCTCCAAACTTAAAGAGTTATCTCTTTACTGCACAGAGTAATTCTGGAGCCTTACAAAGGAAGGGTCTAGTATGAATTCTTACAGAAACAAAAGGGTAGATGAAATTGGAAACAGCTCAGTTCCCTTTAAATATCTAATATGTTTAAACAAATGGCATGGATTACTGTCAAGGTAGATCTATATAAAGGCAGACTCTGAGAAGTAAAGAGCCTAGCATTTAGGACAATGCTGCAGTTACAGGTTTCTTAGTTGGAATAAACTCTTACAGTTGACTGACTGCCTTCTATAAATTCACTTTGCTTAGCGAAATACATATATTCCAATTCTTATCTAAACCTCCATTTCCGCCTATGATGGAACAACTTGTATCTGACTGAGGCTTCTGCCGAGAACTACTTGGAAAGCTAGTGAAAAAAATTAGTTTGGAGGCATTGTGCAGTTTCTGAGTCAGTCAAGACTTGAGGAGTCAAGATTCAGAAGAGAAGGGAGGTAGGCATATTCTGCGCTTGGTTTCCTCTTGAGACATTTTCCAACTTGTAGGCTATTTTGGATAAGGATATAAAAGCTGAGCAGTGTGTAAGAGAAGAGCAAGAAGTTGAGTGTAGCTTTCAATAGTTTGATTTTCTTGTTGTTCTGTTCCTACTTTTGCAGTTGAAATTCTTTGAAGGGCCACACCATAAGAGTGGAAACAAACCACACGTAGACCAGTCTTTACAGTATCTGAAATCAAGTCTCAAGCTAGCTCAGTCCCTGATTGGATTGAGGTGCTCTGTTCCTATTCTGTTTGCCAGTAAAAAGTAAATCCTCTCTAGAAGAAGGTAACTTCATCCAGAACCTCTGTATTTTTCCATGTTTTTTATGCAGTCATTCTCATACAATGTATAGCTTTCAATAAAATACTAGGTATACTAAAGCCTAACAGAAAAATCAACAATAAAAACAAGTTATGTAGATTATCCATAGGTTATGCAGACTCCAGATTACAGATAGCAGTTTAAAATACTGTATCTGACCTATTCATGAAAATAGATGACAAAATGGAGAATTTCATGAGAACTGGAATCAAATAGAAATTTTAGAACTGAAAAATATAGTAACTGAAATTAAGAACACAATAGATAGGGTTAACTGCAGATCGAATGTAGCTAAAAAGAGGATTAGTCAACTGTAAGATAAATTAGAAAATATTCAGCAACATCAGTTTGTTTTTTTGGTGTTACGGTCAAACGAAGTTAAGAGATAGGAGCTTTTAAATATCTCACTAAAGTATAGCTCTCGTTTTTAAGCGTGTAGATGAAAGGGTCCTTATTAGACTGTAGTTACAAATTTTGCTATTTTAATGTGTATGTGGTTTTTATATTTATGTTATAGTAATCTTGTTTTTTAAATAAGTATGTAGTATGGAGCTGGTAAATATATTATCATCACTTATAAATTTGTACTTGATACCCTTCCCCCGGGCTTTGAGCAAACAAAAAATATTCATAACTATATCTTATGGAGAGTTCACTTGTTCATAGCACTCAGATGCTTAGAATAGTCTTAGAATGAGAAAATAAGCAAAATACTTACAGATTCAAAATAGATATCCATAACTATATGGTAAAATATGTATTTCAACATAGAGGAGTTACAAGGCCCTGACTCTTAGTTGGGCTAATGGTTATAGTATGCTTGGTAATCTGGTAAACTAGCTCATCACAAGTAAGAAATAGTAAATTAGAAAAGAAGTTATAGGTAAATTATTGAGGATTTGTTTTGGTAGCAGATACCTTATTTGATCATATCTAAGACTCCACTATGAATTATACCATTGGTGTATGTACCACTAAAATAAAAGAAGGTTGTCAATTATATTTCAACATCTCATTAATTGTGAGATACGTCCTGATTTTGGAGATATTAAAATGTGGAGGGAAAGGTAAAAAGGTAAATCCTAGTTTTAAATCTTAGTTCTATAATTTGTTTGTTTGACTTCAGTCAGGGAACATCTTTGAGCCTGTTTGCTTATTTGTGAAAATGGAATATGTAGTCTAATCTTCAGAGTTAGGAAGGCTAAATGAATTAAGAGATATGAAAGTGTCTAGTATGGAGTAGGCATTTGATACCAGTTAATTTGGCTTTCATTTCTTCCTTCTAAAGCTTGGCATTTTTATAATAGGAAGAGACTCCTGATAACTGGCCAAGGGAAAAACAAAACAAAAATCCAATATATTGGCTAAATAAGAACTTAAGAAATAAAATTCCTATTTAATAAATTGTCAAACATCATTCGTTATTCTCTTCCCTACCCTCTTTACCTCTCCTATCCCCTCAGTTATATCTAAAGATATCACTGGTTCCAATGTAACGATTGGTTATTTATAATGATAGAGCCTACACACCAAAATAGTATTGATATTTTCACTGTATTGGTTTTTAAAACACATTTTAGGAAAATTTCCTACTTTTCTAAATTTAATTTTGATGCCAACATATCAATCTTTAGGTTATAAAATTCCTGCTTGTCTTAGCATTAATCAGAGTGAGTGGATCTTTTGGGGGTTGAATTTTGTGATGTTTGGCAGAAATGGGAATTCCTCATTATATTTCCGTTTTGAACATTCTTAGTAAACCCTGAACAATATTTGTCTTGAGCTGTAAAGTATTCATTCCTTTAATTTTGTGTTCATCCTGTTCTGTTCTTTCAGGATTTTTCAAGTCACAGTCAATCGATAGGATGAAAAAATTTAAGAGAAGGCTATCCCTCACGCTTCGAGGAAGCCAGACTATTGATGAATCATTGTCTGAACTGGCTGAACAAATGACTATTGAAGAAAATAGCAGCAAAGATAATGGTAAATATTTGGGAGATGGGGAAAGGAGAAAAGTTGCTTCCTACTTTTGATTACAGTATAAATAGAATGTGAATTTACTTTCCTGATTAGTGCTAATAACTTCCTTTTGTTTATTTCTCCATCTGGGTCGTTCGTTCTTAGGAAACATAAGACTACACAACTTGCTTGCTTACTGGAATGTTCCACTCTTACTCAACAGTATTGCTATACGGTAGTCTCTAACCCTGATGAATTCTCTTATCCCATTTATCCATTTTCACTGGCTCTTAAATAAGAATACTTTGTATAGAATTATCTTAGTTGTTAAGTAACTGTTTAAAATTAACATTTAAATGTTGTGTTATTCTTATAACTTGTAAGTTAATACAGCTTAAAAGTGCATAGTAAATTTGTGAAATTCCTTTTTGAGGCTTCACCACAGTTTTATGACATCATATATATGCATGTTGACAATCCATATAGAGGACAAGTTTTCTCACATGAGTGAATCTTACTATTTTCTTATTTCATATTTACTGCAAAATCTCATAGTATTGAGAGCACTTATAGAAGATAAGCATATAATGTTTCACACATTTGACAGTACTTTTTACAATGTGAAGTAGCACGCAGATGGTGTAAAATAAAAAGAGCTTGTTAAATTGAATGGATCAAAATACAAAATCCTGATGAAATTTATGGAATAAGACTATATATTCAAAACTGAAATAGCCCTAGGGATGTCATAATAATAACCAGAAAGAAGCTTACAGGAATGGCTGCCAGTGTGTCATGATGTATAGATTCTTTGGCAAGCCTTCCTTGTCTGTGCCTGAAATTCTTCTGTTAGGGATTTGTGGCAGTGGGTGAATGCATGAATACCCCTACCCTGTCCAGCTGAATGCAAATGCCCTTGTTGTGAGAGACAGTGGGATAGTGGAAAGGGCTCTGGACTTTTAAGTTAAAACTCATGGGTTGGAATTTAGATACACTAACATACTTAAACACTTATTAGTTGTATGACTGGGTAAATAATTTACTCTACCCAAGATTTAGTTTATCTCTTTTCCTCAGAAAGGTTATTATCAAGGTTATATGGCTTTTTGTAATGTAGAAGAGGAGACATGGATGATTTCTTTAGAAACTTTAAAATAATTTGAATATAATTTATATGTAGGAGAGAAACTTTTGCATTCGGGTCAAATCTCAAAGATGATTTTATCATATCTTTTATTCTTCTTGCCAAGAGCATAATTCTTCATTCTCTTTCAGACCCCTCCCCTTTGAATTCTTGGTATTAATTAAACACAGTGTGTTCGTTCTTTGGTTGAAGAGCCTTGCTAGCTATTTGTCAATGATGTTCAAGAGTAAAATAAGCATAGTATATATTTTGATGTGTGGTTTCTGGGCTACATTCCTAATGGGTATTTGACAGCAAGATAAACCTCTCCTTTTAAAAGAAAGAATGTGAGTCAAAGAAAATGTATATACTTTTTGGAGAGCTAATTAATATTTTAGATTAATTGGATATTTTGCAGAATATTTTAGTGTTGACTCTTAAAACTTGCTTAATTTATAACTAATGGTGAAATGTTGAAAAATATTTTTTCAAGTAGCACATATTGTTTTACTTTATTGAAACTTTCTTTTATTATAAAGTAATTTATTTAATTCTTTTATTATAAAGTAACTCTAACAGGTAGTAAAGAAGGAAAATAGGAACTCTTTTGGGCTTTCTCTTAACCTGAGTTACTTGAAATAATACTAAAAAATGATGTCATACTAGACATTGATTCTTCTTGAGTTGAGGAGATTGCTGGCAGCATAGGCTCTCTGAATTATAATCTGCTATGGCTGATTCCCTACGTGTAATAGCACATAAGTTCCAGGTTTGACAAAGATACTATACCTTTTAGGTCATCTATCAGTGCCTGATAGCTGGTTCTAACATATTCTTTCTTAATGGAGTTTGTCTTAGAGCATGAAAAGCTCCCTAAGGTAGGTGACACGCACAGTCCACATCTGAACATGGTTTAATGAATGAGAAGTGGTAGATTATACTTTTCAAATGATTTCACAGATGATATAACCAGTTTGTGAAGCAAGAGATCTGTCTAACAGTCATATAGTGGCAATGCTAGCTTAGGGAGGAGAAAGAATATACTATATAATTTCCCTAAGTAAATTGCTTTTGAACCAATTTTTGATCTGCTGTGGCTTGTTCAGTCACGTTCATGAGCACAATCTTGTTACCCTTGGGTTTTACATAGGCAAGTGACTCATGCATATTCTAGGACCAGTTGAATGGGGAAGTTAATGCATATGGGGATAATACTCTAAACATCTTGAAAAAACTATAATGTGTATGATGCATTTGGTTACATGTGCATATATACTCTCACTCATAGATACTGTACCTCCATCCAAATAGAATTTGATGTACTGTCTTTCTCATTTTGATAATTGAGTCATATTTTGAAGGCTTTACCTCAGTCATAAATGTATAATATAATTACAATTCACATTAAATTGCCTGTCTACTGTGTTTTGTACATTGATAGGTAGATTGAACCCAGGGAAAGAGGAATCTCAAATTTATACTTAGTATGTTAAAAATAAGTTGACAGTTTGCAAGCTTGGTTAATTTAAGCATATTGGCCTTAACTCAATATAGGTTTTCCTAAATATGAAATGAAATTTTTGTATGAATTATAAAAATTTTTAATTAAAATGTAAGAAATTTTGTTTTTAAAGTATCTTCAAGGAAAAAAATGCTGAGCACATCAGATCTTTTTAGTAACTGAGAAGACATTAAATATTTAACTTTTTTAAAAAACTGTCAAAATTAATTTATATTATTTCTCAAAAGTTGAAAATAATAAAATTACCATATGACCCAGCAATTCCATTCCAAGACATATACCCAAAAGAATTGAAAAAAGTATTCAAACAAAATTTTGTACATAAATGTTTATATTCATAGCAGAGCTATTCACATTGGCCAAAAGGTGGAAACAACCCAAATGTCCATCAACAGATGAATATATAAACAAAATGTGACATATTCCTATAATGGATTATTCAGCCACAAAGAGGAGTGAAGTACTGATACATGCTACAATGTGAATGAACCTTGAAAACTGAAAGGAGCCAGACCCAAAAGGTCACATATTCTGTGATTCCATTAATGTGAAAATCCAGAGTAGGTAAATCTATAATGACAGAAATCAGATTAGTGATTTTCAAAGACTCAGTAGAGGAAGGAATGGATAGTGACTGCTTAATGGGTATAGGGTCTTCTCTGGTAGTGATGAAAATATTTTGGAACTAGATAAAAGTGATGGTTGCACAACACTGTAAATGTACCAAATGCCACTGAGTTGTGCACTTTAAAATGCTTAGTGTTATGCTCTGTGAATTTCATCTCAATAAAACTTAGCATATCTGAGAAATACTTTTTCCTCAGAGATCTTGATTTTCTTGATAGAAGTCTTAATACTATTTTAGACATCACAGAAAGTTATGATATTTCAGGATCTTGTCTCTTAATAGCCTTGAACTTAATTTTTTTTTGTAATGAGAAGGTGTATTGAAATTATTGAATTTGATGAGGAAGGATAGGTGACAACTTAAAATATGAGATACAGATCTCAGTTTTACTTATAGAAAGGTAAAAATAATGTTTTGTAATACATATAGTATTTGGGGCTTCCAATGCAGCTCCAACAAAAGTTACTTCTTTTGACACAACTAAAATTCTTCACCCAAGAAAATCAACTTCATCTTCATGTTCTCAGGAGGTATAATAAAACAAATGTAACAAAATGTCACTTCACAATTATTTAGGATCTGAAGTAACCCCAAAAGGTAGAGATTGAAATGGTCTCTCTTTCCAGATATTCCAGTTGTTTGTCCTTATTCCTCCATCTCTGCATGAGGTCAGTTTACCATGTTATTTGGAGTCAACAAGACTAGTTTTATGGATATTAGCAGCCTTTTTTCTTCCAGGTTTTTTCCTTCTCTTGCTGGTCTGATAGGTAATAGCATTCACAGTTAGTTTTTAACAGTAGTGGATGACACACAGGGGATTGTTAAGTAGTACTAACTCCTACCAATAGTGCAAGGTCCATGAGAGGATGTGGTTGAAAGCACAGACTTCATTGGATGTATGTTGAGTCTGGTATAGGATCAAGTTAATAATAGTGTTTAAAAGAGCAGGATTGGGAACCAGAAATGAGTAAGGCTATGGGGTGGGCTAAAAAATCACATGTTCCTGATGATAGTAGTTCACTGAATTAGAAGATCCAGATAAATACGATGCCAGATAAATTTCTCAGTGGAATCATGATTGCCATGCTTCTGTGTTAAAAATCATTGGAAATCCTTAGTTGGACCTAATTACTTCATTGAATAAGATTTACTACAGTTTTTCATATAGATTTCCATTACTTTAAAAAAATATATTGTAAAATAAACATAACCTATAACTTATTATTGCAACCATTTTGAAGTATACAATTTTAGTGGCATTAAGTACTTTCGCATTGTTGTGCCACCATCACCACTGTCCAGCTCCAGAACTTCTTCGTCATTCCAAACTGAAACTCTGTACCCAGTAAACAATAACTCATTATCCTCTCCCCTCAGCCCCTAGTAACCACTATTCTACTTCCTGTCTGTGAATGTAAGTGGAATCATACAATACTTGCCCTTTTGTGTCTGATTTATTTCATTTCACATAATGTCTTAAAAGTTTCCATTATTTTTTAAAATACAGTATTATCTTATTGGACTTTCTAGATAATTGCTGTCACATCTTGAAATGTTAGAACGTTTTATGATTTTCTCATGCTCCCCATTCTCTTCTCTATATACTCTCCTTTGGTGACCTCATCTACACCTGTGATTTCAGCTACTATGTATATGCTGACTACACCTAAATCTGTATCTCTGGTCAGGATTTCTATCTGGATCACTAGATTCTATTTTAAATGCCTATTTGGCTTCTGCATATAAGTGTTTAGTAGAAATCTCAAACATAATATAACCAAACCAGAATTCTTGATTTTCTTTCTCCCAAATTTGCTTCTACTCGTTTTCCTCAGTTAACCTAAACAATTTAAAGCTCAAAATCCAGGAATTATCCTTAATTCTTTTCTCTCCTTTACCTTTCCGTTTTCCCCTTCTCCCTTCTGCCATTCCAGCTTGCTGTATATTTACTATGGAAATAACTTTTAAGACTCACTATTAATGATAGCCATTTATATATTTGATATGTGATTCCAATTGTCCTTTCACACATCATATTTTATATATTTTCAACAGTCTGCTGGAGTTAAAAATATTCTTTGGATAGATGTTTTTAATATGGGTGGGAGAGTATGTGTGAAAGTAATTTTGCAGCCATGTCTGCTGGCCTCTTGGCTCTGCTTTTGCAATGTATCCTATATCTGCCTGCTTCTCTCAGAGCATTTTCGTCCAGGCCACCATTTTTAATTGCTTAGGGTACTGTAATAGTCTTCTTCTGTTTTCCTTCCATTGATTCTCTATCATCTGTTCTCCAACAGCAACCAGAGTGATGTTTAAAATTTTTTTTATTTATGATAATTATAGATTCAAAAGAAGTTGTAAAGATAGTACAGAGAGGTACCTTGCGCCTCTTAGTTCCCCCCTTTGATTATGTCTTCCGTAGCTATAGAATATTGTCAATCCCAGGAAATTAACATTGGAATAAAGCGTGAGTATAGTTCTGTCATTTTATCACATGTGTAGATTTGTGTAACTACTGCTGTAATCAGAATAAAGAGCTATTCCATTGTCACAGAGATCCCTCATGCTACCCCTTTATAGTCATCCCTACCTCCCACTGTCCCTTACTTCTCAGAGTGATATTTTTAAGATATGAGTCAGATCATGTTACTACATACTTCAAAGCTGCCATAATTGCTTCCAGCCCCAGAATAAAATTCAAACTTTTATGATAATGTACAAACCTGCTTATATCTCTGACCTCAATAACACCTTCCCCCCCAAATTATGTACTGCAGCTACACTTGCCTTCTTTCTGTACCTCTAAAACTGTGGTTCTCGATGTGTGATCTCTGTACCCAGCAACATCAGCATCACCTTAGATCTGTCAGAGATGCAAATATTTGGATTCTGTGCCAGACTTGCTAAATCAGGAAGTCTAGGGGTGGGGCCTAGCAATCTATGTTTTAATCTTGAAAGGTGTTTCTGAAACATGCTAAGGTTTGAGGACCACTGCTTTAACAAGACAAACTCTGCCATGTGTTAGCTTTTGCAGTAGCTTTTCTCTCTGGAATATCTTATAACCCACCACTCCCTCATCTTCTCATGACTGGCTCTTGTATTCATATCTCTGTTAAAAATACCTCTGCAGAGAGAACTTTACTCAATAGCCAGTGTCAAAAAGCTACTCATTTGTTTTCTATCATATATCTTTAAATTTTTACATATTGCCTGTCATCTGATATATATATTTTTTTATTAGTTTCTTATCTGTCTTTCCCTCCATTCAATTTTATAGTCTCAAAGAGTAGAGCCTTGTTTGTTTTGTTCACCTCCTGACGCCCAAGGCCTGTAGTAGTGCTTGTCAAATAGTAGGCACAGAACAGATATCCCCTGAATAATTTAAGGTACTTATGATCTCCATATTTTTTAGCTATATTGTCCAGGACTATAAACCTATATTCCTTAGGATAGCTTTATAGAGCAGCTAAAACAAATGTCTATAGGCAGAATACTTATATATTTTATTATGAGTCCAGATATGGAATATGATAACCTAGAAAGAAAATTTTTCTTATGTGTTCTAGCCTGTTATATTTTTAAATAATTTCTGCTTGGTTTTAGGTCTGTGATTTAAAAAACGATATTAAAAATCTCAAATTTTGGGTAATAAATTTCAGAACCTCTGCATTGATCTATACTTAAGTACTTCTGTTTCATTTACTAACTGACATACCTTTTTGAATGTCAAGCAAATAGGGATATAAGTCCCTTTCAGCCAGGACCATATTTTTTATATTCTACAGCATGCCTAATCATAAGGCATGTATGAGGCAGTCAGTAGATGTAGGACTATGGAAACAATCTTGAGATATATTAAAATAAGCAAATGAATCAAAAATCTATGGGCTGTTAGTTTTGTGATTGCTAACCAGTTTTGATTATATAAGATGGATAATAAGTTACTAGACCAATTTCAAATATTAAAGTATTTTCTATAAATATTTTTTCATAGAAATTATTTTAATTATAGTACTTTGTATAGATATGAGGTTAAGAAATGAGGTTAAATGTAATGGTCTCTATTATAATCTTTTGTTTTGTTTTCTGTTTTGCTTTCTTTATTCTTCTCATGTGATCCTGGATCTTGGACTGTTAATGGATGCTTTTTGGATACCGTGAATCACAGAGCCTATTGTGAAGAATGGCAGGCCTCCAACTTCTCACAGTATGCATTCCTTCCTCCACCAGTACACAGGGTCCTTCAAGAAGCCCCCATTGCGGAGACCACATAGTGTTATTGGAGGAAGCCTTGGCTCCTTCATGCCGATGCCCAGAAATGGAAGCAGATTAGGTAATTTAATTATTTGTCTTTTTTTTTTTTCCCCCAACTTTCTGAGTGTATATAGGTCATATATATAGCTGCCAGGTTTTTAGGTGTATGGAAGTCGGCTAGTTTTTATTATCTGATTTGTCCTGTAAGATAAAAATCAAGTTGAGAATAAGAGAGAGTAGAAAGATGTAAGGTTCTAGAGAGGTAGTAGTGCTGACACTACAAAAGGGGTAACCTTTAAAAACCAGTTGACCAGGAAGAACACAAAACCCTTAAGAGGTGGATGCAAGGTTTCAAGATATGGCAGCTTGAGATGGTGCTTAATTTAGGGTCCTACCCTAGTAACTCCAGATTATCACCATATGATGGCCCAGTACAATAGTTACTAAATATGAATATCACCCAAGTTGTTATGTCACTATGCCATTTTAATATCCAGGGAAAATATATGTCTGCAGAGTTCTGTGTATTTCTCTGGTCTTTTTTTGATGGTGTTTTATTTGTTATGTTTTGATTTTAAAATAACTTTTTAAGCATAATTGTTTTATAGTCTTATAACATAATTATATTTACTGAAGTTTCCAAGGGTTTTACTCTGCCACTTGCTTTATCTGTTTACACTTGCTATGGTAGATTATTTCTTCATGTGTTTTGTTAATTTGGGGAATATGAGTTTATCTACAGTGGGATTTTATCTATGGGAAATGTATGTAGCCTTTATCCCTATGGGGGTAACTCTACAGAATGGTGTGTTGGAGTTGGCTCACACTGGTTCATGAGTTTTAATTGTTAAATTTTCAGGAATTTTGCAAGTTGGTGGTTGAACATAGCCATTATTAAAATTTATATAAAATTACAATTAAGCTAAATTAAAAACAAAGGTAATGAATACTTAAACGTAATTATTTTCTGATTATTTTATTATACTTTATTATTACCAGAGCTTTGGGGGTTATTTATTTCTATTGTATCTGTATAGTCAAAATATTATGTAATGTACACATTTCTTTCCAACTGCATATTAAATGATGTTGTGTTGGTAGTTTGAAGTTGACATGAAGTATTTACCCCACACAAATTGGAAAACACTTTAGATTAGGGCTTGATTTATTATTTTAGTAGTTGTGTAGACCAGGAGTTGACAGACTTTTTCTGTAAAGGGCTAGATAGTAAATTTTTCAGGTGGGCCACTTATGGTCTCTGTTGCATATTCTTTTTTTTTAAAGTGACACTTTAAAAATCCAAAAACCACCTTTAGTTCAGGAGTCATACAAACACAGGTCATGTTTGCTGACCCTAGGTCTAAAGAGCGATGTCGAAAATGTTAGTAATGCAGATTAAATTTAAAAGTGCATTTTGTCTGTAGCTGTCACATTGTGAATTAATATAACACAAAAATTGAGCAATTTGAGAAGTAAATATTCTTCTAATACTCAAAAACTATTACTTGATTCAGCACAGTGACAGAGTGAAGTTTTGACATAAGCCTTCATTGTTTCGCTTTTGTCTTATTAATGGAAATGAAAATACCAACTGATATTCATGTCGGAACTGCACTTGTTTGTTTGACATGGGCACTTTCTTGGTTAAGTCAGAGGGTACACAAGTATTTATTTATAGTCTGAGGTTAATGTGCTATTTCGTAGTCCTGGTGCAGTAGAGTAGATTCGTTTTTTAAGTCTGCCCTTTACTCAGGATGTAGCACTTTGCGAGTCTTGTGCCTTTTTGTAGGAAGCTCTCGCTTGCAACTCATCTTTTATCCTAGAGTGGCGTCTAAACCCAAGCACTTTCTTAACAGAGATCAGCAGCCCCTCTCAAGAAAGTGACAGTCAATTTATTTATGCATAACAGCTTTGGATTTTCAATTCCCTGTCTTTGCTTCTTAGGTATTATGCATACATTCTTACAAACCCAGCTATACATTTTAAAGTATTATTATCTTTTATTCAGCATTTCCTTGAGAAAGAAAGATTTTTAGATTTTGTCACACTTTAAAGGTGTGACAGAAAAGAATAGTTGGCCTTTGATGTTCAGTATCAGGTCAGGAATCAGTCTCTGATCCATCGACTTTTACTTCCAAGTTAATTTTTTGTTCGGATAATCAGTTTAAAATTTCTCCAGAAATTTCTGTACTGGAAGTATATTCTCAAATTATATTTTGATCTATTAAAAACCATTGCCATTTGCAACTCTTTATCAATGCAAATAAGAATTTTCTCAACAACATAAGACAAAATATAGAAATGTATGAATTCTAAGACCGATTTGATGAGATCCTTGAGTTTAATTTTTGTTAAACAGTTCTCATATTTTTATAAGCAAACGTTTATGAAAGTTCAAATTTATAGTTTTAAATACTATTTTTTGTTTTATATATTATTGCATATCACATTTCATTTGGGTAGGGGAGTCCCATTTATCTAGTCTGTTCCTTCAGTTTTAGTTAATATTCAATTCATTGGAATATTCGTTGAGCACTAAATACCAAGGACTTTGTTAAGTTCTGGGAATGCAAAAGTGAATAAGCCAAATTCTATCCCCAAAGATCTCAAAACTTAGTATAAAATCATGTGAACCAAAAAATGCTCTTCAGTGCAGTAGGTACAGTAGGTGTGGGCACAGTAATCATCTGTGTCTGAGAATAGAAAACACTTTACTGAGTGATGACACATGAGCATAGGTTTGAAGAATAGGTTTGATAAAGTAGGGGAAAGACATCTCTTACGGATAAGACAAAAAGTATGTTAAAGCACTGCAACATGAAACAATATGATGCTTTTTGGAGAATGAATAATTGTATAAAGAGGACTAGTGACAAAAGATATGTTTGAGATCTGGCATTTGTTTCTAGTGGGCTACTCTTGCTAGATAAATTAGAGGATGATTGACAAATGCAGATATACAAGCAGGTGTACAAGTTTGTTTTTCATATTCCCAGATGGAATTAATCTCCCTCCCCTCTACTTCCATTTAACTTTTATCCCTATTTTTAAAAAATACCGTAGTCTACCTTGTATTGTATTTTAAATATGTTTTTGCCCCCAGCAGATTCAGTGAATAATTTTTGAATTATTATTGTTTTAATTTTAACACTGGGGGAAAAGGTATCTACATTAGCAGTTTTTAAAGTTTTTTAAAAATATTCAAAGAACTAGCTCATTTGGCTGTAGATCCAATGGTACATTATTTAATGGAAAGAATACTAAACTAATTGAAGGCAAATGACCAGGTTTTTGTTTTAGTTCTACTTCTAAGCTGTGTGACCTTTGAAAGTCATTTAATCTTTCAAGGTCTCAGTTCCCAGAGCTGGAAAATGAAAGAACTGACTAATCCTTGTTGTTATTTCCAGTCTATAATTTTATTATTCAATCTTGATAATAACTTGAATGTTTATTTTTTTAGTTTTTTTATGATTGAGAATATAAAAAGATTTCTTACTACTGTTTTAAGACATATGACTTATGTTTTGATCTATTAACTGCACACCTCTGCTACCCAGAATGTACAGAACTTTTTGTGTTCCAATTTTTTTATGCGTTGGCTGTCTACATCTTATCTGTAGTGTTATTAAATTACGTGACAGAATATAATATATTTCTCATAAAATGTTTTAATTTTTGATGCAGATATCGTTCATGAAAATCTAAAAATGGGATCAGATGGTGAGAGTGACCAAGCTTCTGGGACATCATCTGATGAAGTCCAATCACCCACAGGTGTTTGCCTTAGAAATCGTATACATAGACGGATCTCAATGGAGGTAACCATTTAAAAACTATAAATGTCCCTATGTGTATGTGTGCATGTGTATGATACACCATGTATATATCAGACTAAATGCCTATTGAAAATTTTCATGAAGGCAAATGAAACTTGTAAGAAAATTGTTTCTTTGCATTAATGTAAAGTAGCTTTGTGAATATTTCCTTTTTCTAATTATTACCTCAAGGCAAGTATATGTTAATTATATTTAACATTTTGCAAAACACTATGTAGGTTCTCTGTAAGGGAAACACAAATTTTCAAAAATTCTGGAAAGCAGGATGATATTAGCAAAGTCTTTTTAGAAAATATGATTTTAATTATATTTTTGAGATTCAATATATGCTTTATATTTTATAAGTATTTCAAATTTCAAAACATATGCATAAAACACCAGATTTCTTTTTTTGCTTTACGTTATAAACATGGGTATCACTTCCTTTGTGGTTCATTATAACTAATCTCTGTAGTACACACAAGTTATTTCTCCATATGAGAGAATGAAGACCTATTTCTTTTTCTTTGTCAATGTTATTTATAACCTTGAGGACAGAAGTTGATTATGAATGTTATTATTTCAGTATATACTATAGATTAAAATAGTTTTCTCAAAAAAAATTGAGCATGTTTTAAAATAAGAGTGTTGTTAACTTCTTCCAGTGCTGTTGAGTTGAGATAATGATGATTAGGATATGTGTTCCATTGGTTGATTACATTTTCACTGATAAAAGATTACCTCTGAATCAGTTAAGGAAAACAATGTTTCCTAAATGATTAAATAACATTTTCATCTTTTAAGATCAACTTGATATCTGTTCATATCACTGTAAAACTTACATCACAATAACAGTAAAAATAATACTCCTGTTTTTCTTTATCATATATATGATTTTCTTTATTATATGATTAAAAGTTTTATTGTTAAGATCTATATCTAGACTTTCTCATTCTTCCATTGAGCTATATTTATTTCTTTCCCCAAAGGTTACACAGTCTTGATTATATTCCTTTTATTTTATATTTTAGTATCCAGAAAGGCTTCTTTCTCAGCAGCCCCCTACACACACTCTAATTTGCTTTAGAATATTTTTGTATATTTGTTTATTCTTCTAGATAAATTTTAAATGTTTCATTCCAAGAATAATCTTATTGTGATTTGTTTGGGGTTATGTAAAATATAAAACTAATACGGGAGAACAATTATCTTTTCATTATTTAATCTTACCATTTGAAAACATGGTATAATTTCTGTACTTAAGTCATATATCTCTCAACCGTTTATACAATTCCTATACTTCTCAATTTTATTTCATGATTTAGTTAATATTATAAAAGGGATTTTTATAGAATTTGTTTCTTGGTTTGATAATTTAAGCAAGATTTCCTTTCAGGTTTCTTTCAGTTCTAATTCTATAATTAAATGAAATGGAAATGCCTTTTACTTACTTCTTTCCATTGACTTAGCAATAATAAAATATTTCAGTTGTCTTACTGTGTTGCATACAAAATCATATGATATCTCCTTGGTTAGTTAATTTAAGCAAATCACATTTTGTGGTAGTTTTGCTTATTCCTACTATATGACATGTCAAGGTAAATTCCGTGTCTAATTTACCAATGAAAGGAGTTCAGAAATAACCTGTGTTGTCTACTTTGCTTAGAGGTCAGCATGTTTGCATTATCACTAAGAAAAAATATATTGGAGCCCATGAATCCAAAAGTCAAATGCCCTTATATTTTCTGTTTGTAGTTATCTATAAAAATTTTTTTTTTTAAGGATTTAAATAAGCGGTTATCGCTACCTGCGGATATCAGAATACCTGACGGATATCTTGAAAAGTTGCAGATAAACAGTCCACCATTTGATCAACCAATGAGCCGAAGGTCTCGTAGAGCTTCCTTAGTAAGTTTTTAGTCTCCTTTGCCTATGCCATCAGATGCACTTTGTTTGATTTTTCTGGGTGTGAGCATTTTATATTTAATTTTTAAATAGCTAAATTTTATTACATTTACTTCTAGGTTTTATTGTTTCCCATTCTTAAACGTTTAAAGATGCATGTTAGAATAAGATTTAAGCTGTGTTCTATTTTATTTTGGGTAAGTTTTATTGCTATATGGTAGATGTACAGAATATGTACTAGACATATTAATATATATGAATATATATTAGATATACAGAAAAGTACATAATCCATAATTGTACAGCTCAGTGAAGTTTTGAAGTTAACAAACCTATATAATTAGTACCTAGATCAATAAAAGAAAATTCCAGAAATCCAGAAACTCTCTCCTGCCACCTCTCTGTTTACTTAGCCGTTATCTCTGCCTTCTAATGCCAAAGATTAGTTTTACCTATATGTTTTCCACTGTTTTGATTATGTTTATAGTATGTTTTAATATCTGAAAAGACTTTTTAAAATTCTCATTTACATGCATATTCTTAATTTTAAAATGCTTTAGATATTCTATTTCTGATGATTTTATTTAAACTTTTAAAATTCTATAATTATGAATATATAAATTATTAAAATACATTTAATAGAAATATATAATAATGTGTATTCAAGTTTTTATATATATTATACAACCTGCATCCTAATATGTTTAGAAATGTACAATATATATTCTTTTTGTGGTTGGCTTCTTTACTCAATGTTATGCTTATGTTTTATCTAGGTTGTTTCATGTAGTTATAGTTCATTTGTTCTTATTACATGGTGTTTCATGTATAAGTATACTATACTTTATCTAGTCTTCTGTTTATGGACATTTATTTGGGTTGTTTTTAGTTTTTGGCTATTAGCAGATAGATTTATATATTCTGTCACCATTTCTATACATGTGTTTTGGTTAATGTATGTAGGCATTTCTATTGGGTGCATACCTAGGACTGGAATTGTTGGATAAGATTATATGCATATGTTCAGCTTTCCTAGATAATGTCAAAACAGTTTCTAAAGTGGTTGTACCAATTCACATTTCATTACCAGTACATGATAGTTCTAGTTGCTCTACTTGCCAATTGTTGATATTGTACCTTTAAAAAAATCTTTTTAACTTTTCTGGCGTTATCTCACTGTGGTTTTATTTTGCATTTTCCCAATGACTAAGTTGAACACTTTTTAAAAAATGTTTATTTATGTTTATTGGCCATTAAGATAGACTCTTTTATGAAATAACTGCTCAGGGCTCAGGTCTACTGTCTCTTTTCTGTTGGATTTTCTGCCTTTTTCTTGCTGATTTATGGGAATTCTTTATACATTCTGTCTAAACACCTGTCAGTTATATGTCTTGCAGATATCTTCTAGCATGTAATAATCAACCCAGCACTGTTTTTTGAAAGGGCAGGGCAGCTTTCCCTGTTGCAGTATCACCTTGACATAAATTCAGGTGATTGTGTATGTGAGGGTCTCATATGGATGGTTATAGTCCTATAGCAGAGGTACATATAGAGTATTGTGAGATAACAAAAGACATAGCAAGTAAAATGTCTTTGCACATCACAGGCTCTAGAAGATGGGTAGGACTTTGTCAGGTTGATAATAGGTAGAAGAGTTCTAAGCGGAGGAAACTTCAGGATTAAAACCCAAAGGTATGAATGTAGTTGTCATTGTAACTGATATGAATGGTAAATGTGGAATAATATTAAAGAGTAGTAGGGTTTGAAAGGATAGGATGGATCCAGACCAAAAAGCCTGAAATATCAGGCCAAGGAGTCTGGACTTTATTTCATGTAATAGAAAGACCTAAAATGTATTTATTTAAACAAAGACTGACATTACATTTTTGTTTTAAACAATAGCTTTAGGAAAAGTGTAAATGATGAAGTAGAAAGAGAGACTAGAGACAAGGAGATGAATAGGAATTTATTCAAAATGAGGGATGATGTACAGTCATGTGAAAATGGAAAGTAGGACACGGATCCTACGGACCATGTAGAGATAAGACAGGCAGGACCTGGTACCCAATTGGACTTTGCATCTGAGGAAAGAACAATCGATGAGGATTCCTGGGTTGCTAGCAGTTGCTACATCTCCTTTTTATATATTATATCATGGAATGTTTTTATCCACCAAAAATTTCCGGTTTGGGTTATATATTCTAAAGAATAAAATTACTTTATGCTCTATACAATATGAGGACATTGTTATTTGACATTCACCTATATACAGAAAGGTAAAAGTGTAATGCCAATTTGATTTTGGTATAGGTTTCTCATCATCATGGTTTTGCATCACTGCCTAAGACATTTTTATTCAAATAACTTTGTCATTTGATTACTGGTTAAAAGTGTCCTTTGGCTGTCACTTTTTATCAAAAATTGGTACTTAGGATAAATTTTGGAGTTATTAAATGTCCAGATTGGGACTAAACATATGATTTAATTATTACCATGTAATTCTTAAAGCTATCATGTAAGAACTATATTTTTCAGTCTACATGAAATTAAACAGTGCCCTCTAATGAATGCTAAGTGACTGAAGTTTTTATTGTGGTTGGGTGTTCCTAGCTACCTACCTTGTTTTTTGATTGGAAATGGCTTATAGATTTCAGATTAATCATACCAGCTGTGTTTTGGTTTCTGTCAATGCATCCCTTTCATTATTCATCAGGGTTTCTTTTGAAATATATTAGAATATTATTCTTCAATACCCTAGGTTTATGTATGAAGGGGCTGGTTAGGAAGTGGATAGAAAGGAGATGGGAAAAGAAAAATATTCTTTACATGTGTTAGGGCTTATGTTTCTATAGATAATATACATTTTGTCTGAAAAATAGTTTTTCAAAATATGAAATTTTAGTTGTCTTTCTAAAAGCAAAAAATTTTATGTTTTCATTATTTTCAATAGTGTCGTATAGTAAGAGTAGTAAAAATAACGTAAATCCTTTGCGTAGGAATTAAGAAACAAGTCACAGAATTCATTTTTGGTAGAGAAAGACATACAATAGGGCTAACTGGTTCTTCTATAACTTTATGATTGTCAACCTTCAAATGGACCCTCAGTATTGTTGGCTACCCTACTGTCTTTTTCTGGTTAACTCTTCCCCTCACACTCTAAGCAGATAATCTCTTCTGCTACATGATAAGGGAGAGATAAGGCACTAACCAGAACTCCCTTATTTCCTGAATAACAAATGTGCTTATCTACCTATGCCTGTACTCATTCTATTCTTTCCTTCTGAGGAATCATCCTTTTTCCTATCCCATCTCCTCAGGATGCTTAGAGTATTTGTTATCCCTCAAATATACTTATGTATATTCAGTCTTCCTCTCTCAACCGAATCCTTCCCATTGACTTTTTATTTAAATAAACCTTTAATTTTATAATAGTTTTAGATTTACAGAAAAATTTAAAGATACTATAGAGAGTTCCCATATACCACATACCCAGTTACCCCTATTATTAACATTTTACATTACTTGAGCACATTTGTCACAACTAAGGAACCAAAATTAGTACTATTAACTCCACACTTCATTCAAATGTCCCTAGTTTTTCACTAAGGTTCTTTCTTGTCCCAGGATCCCACTAGGAAACCATATTACATTTAGTCATCATATCTCATGTTAAAGGTATTGGTTATTGATTGAATTGGTGAAGTGCTATTTATGTTCATGATAGTTGATAAGAAGTGGAATATTCTCTTAATATATTTATACACAAACTAGAAGGAAAGCCCATATGCAGTTAGTCAAGATTCTTTCGAGCATTGTTGCAATTATAATGATGGCAAAGCCAGTAGAAGTTTTGTGAGATTGTTAAGTACAATTTCAAACTGAAAACCCATATATATGAAAACTTATCTCATTATATGGAAATTACAGGTTATACACATTTTAAGAATCTGCTTCCTCCTAAACAATGAGTATTGGATTCCTTATTCATGGCTTTACTGGTATAGAGCATATGTGGTCCTTCCTGTTTCTAAAATTAGGTGAGAAAACAGGGTATCAAGTCCTGATCTCTTTTCAGAAATAATAATATATTTATTCAAATAACTTTGTCATGGTTATTTGTAGGTGTGGAAGTGAGGTTCAAAGTCTGCCTACAGATTAATTTACCTTTGGTATATTATTTACAGGATTAAACTAATATCATCATGATGGTACATCACAGCAGTTTTTCTAAGGCAAAATAAGCAAGTAGAAGAGAGGTTCTCAGTCTCTTTTCTGCTCCCCACATATCTTAAGAACATATTTCTGTCAATAACAGTAACTCAGTAATTCTCACATGAGGTAAATGGGTGTTTGAAAAAAATCTCCTTTTGTCCTGAGCATTTCTTATATACGCATTCACTTTTAGAATGGCATTTTTAGAACTTTTGCACATACTTTACATGTTTTGAAACTCAGTTAGAATTGCACTGCCAGCATGTTAATACATCATTACAGCTGTCATACAATGATTATGATGCCAGGGCCAAAGTAATCAAGAAATCTCCCATGATGTTCAGTATCATTTATAAGTTACACTGAATTACAGGAAGGCTATTTTAAATCATAATTTATTTTGGATTTTTTTAATGTACTTATGCTATAAGAGCCATCTGAACAGGAATTTGCTAGGGACTGCCAAAAAGTTGTCAAGTATCCTCTTAGATTAGTGAAGTATCAGAAAAAATTATCTTCATTTGTTTAGAATGCAGAATTAAAGGGGTGTTTATATTATGTTAAAATATAAAGCTTAGCATTTTATTCCTTTAGTTATTTCTGTTTTTATGAAACTTTTAAACTATTCTGAAATAATCTAAGGTGGAATTCAATCTAGATTGTCAACTCATGAAAGCAGGAATCATATCTGTCTTCTATACTGTATCCCTAGTACCTAGCACTGTCCTTGGTCAGATGTTGAATAAATAAGCTTTGTACTCTGTCCTCTGAATAATTTCTATAGGAGAGCATAGCAACAAGCTAGTCATTATATCTATTGTTAATCTTGTCATGTTCATCAGATAAAAATGAGCCAAATTTTCTAAAACTTCCATTTAAAGATTCACTAATATTTGGATGTAATTATTAAATCAGTAAGGTTAAAAATTATTAAAATGGGTGGTGAAGTAGTTATGGTTTTACTCTTTGAATTAGTTTCTGACAATTTACTAGTAAAACTACCTTTTGTCTGAATTCTCTGCCTACCTACCTGGGTGGAATTCAGTTATGCTGTTTATTCTATAGATCATTTATTAAATTTAACTTCATAATTACAGTACAGTAATTATTTCCTTTTTTAAAAATAGATTCAGCATATTTTATTTTAATTAGCTTTTTTTTTTTTTAAACTTTCGTTAGCATTTACTACCAGGCCATCAGTTTTTGTTTCTTCAGTTTCTTCTGGGATATCTTTTTCTCCCATGCAGCCTCTTCCGATTTAGGAACAATCTGCTCTTTGTCAGTGAGGATCATCTCAGTGTGGCAGGGAGAGCTGAGGTAGGGGTTAATCATCCACGAGCTCTGTAAGTCCTGTGCCACATCTCGGGAGCTTTGTTCATCTGGATGTGCTCAATGACCAGAGAATCCACATCTAAACCCTTACTTAAGTTCAGTGTTACTTTCTGCATTTTTAATCACATGCAGCGAAAATTCACTACTCTTTTTGGGCCACAGACCCTGCCTCCAGCGCCACTCTTTGGCCTGGGCACACCTACCAACTCCACCATTGTAACAACGGAATGGCACACGTTTCTTCTGTAAAGTGACATCCTTTGGACACATTGTGGTTTTTCTGATAAGCATACCCTCAATGGCCTGGGTAGTTTCACGAGTGTTCTTAAAGTGAACATAAAGATTTGAACCTCTCAATTTGCATGATTTTCTGGACCAAATGAATAGCAAACAATTTTCAGAGGTCCCCTTAGCCAGCTTACAGGAAAAGCTCAGCATATTTTAATGAACTCATTAAATTTCATTCTCTGAAAGGTGACTTTTTGTAATGGTCATTTTTGATGCATATCTTACAGTTTATTCCTTATATACTTTATAGAATAACAGTAAAATCTATAACATTTTTACCTTTAGAGTCTTGAATTTGTGGTCTACTTACATATTCTTTAAAGCAGACCTCAGTGTTTTTGTCATAGCCACCATTGGACCAAAGTGTATTTGATGTTTTAAGGGAGTGCTAGAGTTTATTCACTTAAGGTCAAAGAATGAATAAGATAACATTCCAATTCCTGATCAGAAAAGGTTTCTAGCTTGCAGTCATATGTTTCTTTGTGCTTCTCATTGTTATACTTGATGGCATTTTTATTTTTTTAAAAAACATTCATTGTTATGTTCATACTAGTTTCCATTCTCAATATAGTTTTTTTCCTTCATAAAATATATAACACAACACTTAAAATTTATAGTGAAAATGAAATAGTTCCATATTTGTGAATTTGAGCACCTAAATTCCAGAGATACATGTAGGAAAATAAACATATTCTGTCGTAGTTTGTGTAATCTTGGCAGTTAGCCCTTTTTTTTAGTAAGTTATTTAAGATCATGTGTAAATGGACTATAAAAATCATTTAACTAAAAGATTATTCAGAATCAGGCTTTTATGTATTAGGTGGTGGGCTGTTTGCCATATTTCATGTATTAAAGTTAAAACTCCATTTATTTTTGGAAAGTGTTGTCTATTGTAGTTTTACTTTTTTCTGCATTGTTATTGATAATAGAAAACAAAGTCTTAGTTTCTTGAGTTGTGTACAAGACAGTACATGGTGGATATATGGTGTATGATGGTTCCAAAACTTCATTTTTTTTAATGAAAACTTTTGAAACACCGTATATAGAAAAAAGTCTTAAAGAGTGCATAAAGAAGCAGTTTTTCAGTCATTGAATAATATGACCTGTGACCAAAGTTTTTATTAGTTTACCAAAATTGATTTAAGTACTGTCAGATGTACAATTTTCCTCATGACTTTCTAACATGATATATATCATTGTAACGAAAGGACAAAAACAGGTCCTTTGAGAGGTCTCTGCTACTTTTGGCCATTCAACTTTGGGCAGGTTTTCCTATTCAGAGTGTGGTGAGTGGTATTAAGTCAAAATGTCAAATTTTATTCAACACCTCCCGAAAAAATTGTATATTTGAACCTCCAGAATTTGATTAAAACACACTATTTAATGATCCAGCATAACTGATACATGTTTGAGAGCTCTGGTTATATATAAAAGAACATTATTTCCCTTCACTAGCTATTTATTTAAGGGTATTATCACCACTCTAAGTGAGAAGCAAATCTTGTTTTACGTTACTATTGCCTTTTCCACTATCTACAAAAGGGTACTAGAAAGTAATTTTAGAAAAATTCTTATTTTCCTCTTCTGCTTGTTAACTTTTTTCTGTTTTTGCTCTCTCAATCCCTAAATTTCCATCTTTATTTTTTCTGTTTTCCTATATCTTCTGTTAGGTTTTTTTTCGTTTTTAGTTTTTAAATATTAGTTTTCATTACATATTTGGGTGCATTCCATTTACTTCACTTATTGACGCCATACAAAATAGGCAACCAAGTTCAAGGTTCAAAAGCAATGGTTTTGAGAACTCCACTTTTAAAGTTTTCTT
This sequence comes from Pteropus vampyrus, assembly GCF_000151845.1. Lineage (NCBI taxonomy): Eukaryota > Metazoa > Chordata > Mammalia > Chiroptera > Pteropodidae > Pteropus > Pteropus vampyrus. Next base: position 4,299,041 of record NW_011888897.1, on the reverse strand, counting down.
TGGTGGGGAGGTACAGATTTGGGCCTAAATTGATTGCTTCTTCTGTGTCAGCCATTTCCTAGTCCATAATAGAGTTATGATTTGCAGTTGACTTTTTTGTTATATTTTGGTTGGAAAACCTGAAGCAAATAGTATTTTGTTGTTGCTTGAAGGCATGCATTCTTAGAGAACTCAGAGATTAGTTAAAGAAAATTTGTGGGAAAATAATTTATTTTGTAGTTTTGTTAAAAAGAAAAAACATGTTATCTTTTATAAAATTCTTCAGTATTAAAATGCTTTTGGCATCTTAAAATCTCAGTGTTTTAAAATAAAACAATTTTTTTAATAGCAGAGTGTTAACTAATTTATATGGATTAGATAAAAGGTAGGTTGACAATTTTAATTATGAACTTTGATGTTTTTGAACCTTTGAATGTTCCAACAGTAGGTATATGTTAAAACTTGACAGATGTTCAACAATTTAATTATAATCAATTTTTTCTATTCCAAGATACGCTTTATAGCAGGAAGGTTTTAGAAATTGAGGAAGAGATTAATTGAAATTTTAAGAATATTAAATTTATAATTGTTTGCTTTCAGTCAGAAATTGGGTTTGGGAAAATGGAAACCTACATCAAATTGGAAAAGCTTGGAGAGGTAAGTAAATACTTATTTAAAAATGTAAGATTTTTTTTTCTTGTTCATCATCTAAACTTCTCTATTAGTCTACAGTTTTTGCTAACCTGGAAAAAAAAATGTAAGCACTATTGTCTGAAAGTTTATATCTTGTTCTGAAAAGGTAACAGAATGTTAGAAGGAAAAAACTTTAAGTCCTTGAAATTATCCCATCAATTTGAGAGGAAATGATTATTTTTTTATAGCTTTATAGTCTTTATTGAATCACAGAATATTGAGCTTTCTTGGTAAGAAAATAGGTGTCTATTTGTTAGCCTCCTGGCAGTCTGCTGTCTGTACTATCATACTGGAAATTATATGAGTTCAAACCTGTGAAAAATCAAAATACTCTCTTTAAGTTAAAGATAACGTCACAGAAGGAAATTCTTGGTTAATTAGACCTTGGTTTTCTTGAACTTGCTGCTACTACTGACTGATTTTGAAATGATCTCCCTCCCAGAATGAGAGATGCAACAGAAAAAAGAATTAGTTAGTAGGGACTCCTTAAGAGAGTTTGAGGGCTATCCTGGCAAAGATGGATGATATCTCCTGAATATATATATTTAAAGGAGAGTTAATGTTTAAAAACTGAAAAGTCCGAAAACTAGTAACATTTTTATAGTTTAACAATGTTAGTTACAATTTCAATTTTCAGTTACTATGTTTAGTTAGTTTTCTCAATTTCCACATACCATTGCAGGTAAAGTACCTTTGATTCTAAAGCTGTTGATCTAGTTGTTTATCTGATACAAAGTACAGAAAGTAAATTAAATATTCTCCTATATTTTCATACTTTTGAGGCACTCTGTAGGGTTATAAGTATGGAAGCTGTGCTTATGGAACTGAAAGTCCTCTTAGGTATAAGAAAAGAAAACCAGACTATCGTGTTTTCCTTGCAAGGTGGAATTTAACATATGCTTAGAAATTAGAAATTTAGTTAGGGCTCTTTATTGTGTAGGTGGTATAGATAGACTCTCATGATACTTTTGTTGTGTCTTTCAAAAATATATAGGGTACATATGCAACAGTATATAAAGGAAGAAGTAAATTGACAGAGAATTTGGTGGCATTAAAAGAGATCCGGTTGGAACACGAAGAAGGTGCACCCTGCACAGCTATTAGAGAAGGTATAATTTGATCTTTTGTGAATAAAATGTATTATGAAATTGATGTAGAACATTTTAAAACCAAGCTGCATGATAAGAGTTCATTTATTTGTAAGTAAAAAGAGCTCAGGTATAGAAATAATAGATGACTGGAAGATAAATTTAGGCCCTAAAAAAGCTAATTTCCAAAACCAAAATATTCAACAGAAAGAAGTTAGTTAATTATATTATTGTATAGCTTACAGTGAAAAACTATGAAGTCATTAAAAATCATTGTCATAGACAAATATGTGACATTGAGAAATGTAATATAGTGGCACATGGGAAAAGCTAAGTGTGAATTAGTATATACAGAATGTAAATATATTTCTATCTTGATATCAATTTTTTAAAAAACGATAGATAATCCAGAAAATGGTTTGAGGCAACTGATGAGCAATTTAGAGGAAAAAAGGTACCTTGCACTTCATATCTAAATTAATCCTAGAAGTCTCAATACATTAACATTTGAGGAGAAAAAAAAGATAATATGGAGGATATTATACTATTGGGGACAATTTTAAGTATTAAAAATATCAAACCCAGAAACATAAATGAAAAGAAAAAAATTTGATTCTGTTAAAATTTCTACAACAAATCCCCTTGGTAAATTATTGTTTCAAACTTAAGAGAGTCTTAAACTCAGTCAATTTCGGGTTTTTATAAAGACTGGCTACCACAGACCAAATAATTGACTTTCTTTTCTGTTTTGCAGTTTCACTATTAAAGGATCTAAAACATGCAAATATAGTTACCTTACATGACATCGTTCACACAGATAAATCTTTGACTCTGGTCTTTGAGTATCTGGTAAGCATTTAATAAAAATTTAGTATTTATTTTTGCTTTAATAAAACAATTAACACATTGGATTTTTTTTAACAGCCCCAGGGACATTATTGCTTAGTTGTTGGTATTTAATTAAATTAGATGCATTCAATAGCTTTCCTTTTAGAGGAAACATAAATGAAAAGAAAAAAATTTGATTCTGTTAAAATTTCTACAACAAATCCCCTTGGTAAATTATTGTTTCAAATAGCTTTTAGAGGAAAGCTATTGAATGTACCACACCTAATTTAATTAAATACCTTATTTTTAAAAATTAATAGTATTTATTAATAGTATTTAAGTAAATCAGCCATGCCCTCTGAAAACTGTATTACATAGTAAAGTGCTGTATTTTTTCAGGATAAAGACCTAAAACAGTACATGGATGATTGTGGAAACATTATGAGTATGCACAACGTAAAGGTATGTTTTAATGTGTCATTTTAAATTTTGTCTAAAGCAGAGACAAACTACCTTAATGAAATATACCATCCTCGTAACTGTTCTGCTTCAGAATTTTCTGTTTGGCATTTTAAATAGGTCATTGTCCTCTGAACAAATTTACTCAGAACTTCTGTTTACTCACCACAGGTCTAAGGATCAGACCTTTCTATAGAACCTGCTTTATTTTAAAAACCTTAAAAAATACTCTCGATGTTTCCTGTCACACTGATTATAACACAGAATCTCTTAGACATAGAATACATTTACAGGTGTAATTTGCCGTAAAAAAACCAACAAGCCTATTACATCAAAATCTAAATGTTTAAAACAAATAGAAATAATTAGTGCATTCTGCAAAAGACCTTCTTTAAATGGCAAACTCCCCTAACATATTTAAAATAGTATTTAGTTATAAAACACCAACTAGTTTTCAAGTTACTAATATAATGAGTAAGGCCAGGAATTATACAAGTATTATGAATACTAGGCTGGAGATACCAGTCTGTATTGTCAGGAAGAAAAGTAAGGTAATTGTCACATTTTCTTATCTGTATATCTAAAGATGCATATAATGCCAGAAAAGTTTGGCATAATAATCAGTACCAGATGAAACCCAAAAGTAAGATAAAAGTAAAATCAAGTAAAAACATTTGATACAATTGTATTCTTATAGTAGATTTCTTTGACTTAAGTGCTATACTCCAAATTTAGCAAAGATTTATTTATCCAAACTTAGTCAACAGTTTGTGAGAAACTATTCTGGAAATAGGCTGTCCCAGCTGTGTGTTTGAGACAGTTCGAATTCTGTAGGTAGTAACTTTAACCTTAGATTTTTTTAAAAACTAGTAATTTTGGCGGACATAAAGGAGAACCAATTTCTTTTACTAAAAGACATTTCAAAACACATGGATAACACATTGCTAAGAATTTTAGAATAGGACTTTAAGTGAATTTACATATATATTCTATGAGAATTGTTTTCATCATATTTTACATTTTGTTTTACAAGTTGTGAATCTCATTGCGTGTATTTCTGTTTGTGGTTTTTATTTTGTTTTTCCTGCTTTAATATTAGCAATAACTTGGAAAAAAATAAGTTTATCATAATTTGACAAAAATTTGAGAAGTTTATATATTTTAAGTTAGGTCTATTTGGTTGGTTAAGGTGTAAAGTGTTATTTGTTTAAATAGCAAATTTAACTCTGTACTTGTATTTTTCTAAACAAAAAGTAACAGGAATACATGGAAATAATAATTTTAAAGTTTTTAAAACACATAAATGTATAGTGTAGAAATTGCTGCTTAGAATTTCTTTAGGCCTGTTCACCTGCTGCCTTGGCGTATTCTCAATGTTCTGATGCTCTGTTTTTCATCTACATGTAAACCACAGATACATTCTTCAGTCCTCTGTATTTGAGGCTTTTTTTGCTAACTCTAGAGAACCAAAAACCTTCTGTTTTGCACATCCCCTTTTTCAACAAAATCAACAAAAAGTCTGCCATTAGCCTTACAGGAATTGCTTCTTTCAAAGTCATTCAGAGCTCTACAGTGCTAATTCCCTTTTTTGAATCATAGCAGATTTTGAAGGCTGAGTAGGAGGTGCTGAAAGTAAAGTACCCAGGAGGTGGATGATAGAAGCTGGTTTGGGTTATTTTTATATCACATAATTTGCTGGAGCTATGCAGCCCCATTCCATTCGACATCTCAGCATTTTCATAAAACCACCAATTTTTATACCTTAAAGACACTATCCCAGATCAGGTTTTTTATTTTTATTTTTTTGGAGGGAGTGTTGGGGGTTGAGGTTAGTTGGTTGTTTTGCCAGAATTTAATAATCAAACTGTAAGCCTTGTTGATAAACCTGTAAGTTTATGAGGATATGTTTATTTTAAGTCATTTTCTATAACAAGTGAACTATTGCTACTAAGACAAAGTTTTATTTCATTTTATTTTCATTAAAAAAAATAGGTAGATGTTTCAAATAGGAAACAATTATACAAGGAAAGGGCTTTATACCTATGTGGTTCCTTTTTTTTTTTTTTTTTTTTTTTTTTTACTATTCTAGGCCAGTGGCTTTTCTGTTTATCATAACCTATGCTTATACCAAAGTATACCTCATTACCTATAAGACTGACTTCTATTTATTTGTTTCTGTAGCTGTTTTTATACCAAATTCTACGTGGTTTGGCATATTGCCACAGAAGAAAAGTGTTGCACCGAGACTTGAAACCACAGAACCTCCTCATTAATGAAAAAGGAGAATTAAAGCTAGCAGATTTTGGTATGGAATGTATGAGAGATATTTATAAATAGTTCTGGGTCGTTAAGTTTAAAAGAAAAACCGTTGACACTGTGTAATTGCTTTTATGCGGGTGTGGAAATTTTCTGTACAGCGCATGAAATAAGATATTTGACAAAACTTTGGTGGGTGAGATATGTTAGTAAATGCTAAAAGGCACCGTTCTCAGGTATAATCCATAAACCCCTAAGATACTTTCAGGAGGTCTCCAAAGGTATAATATACTATCAGAATTATACTAAATGTTATTTGCCTTTTTCACTGTGTTGTTAATACTTGCACTGATGATCCAAAAACAATAAGGGGGAAAACTTCTGGTGCCTTAGTGTATAAATCAAGGCAGTGACACCAAAATACTTAGTAGTCATTGTGTTCTTTTAGTAATGGCTTAAAACTTCACTGTTATTAAGTGGTGAACTTGTTCTGGAAATTCATGTATTTTTACTTATTTAATACTTTATCATTTGTTTGGAAGGTAGGTTGCTAGGTCACACGTGTTTAAACAAGAAATTACAAGTTATTTGCATATGATTATATAAATTGTACAGTTTCTTGGGCATAGTTTATGCTGTTATTTTCTTTATAATTGTTATTCTCTCCCTCTCCCTGTCCCTCTCTTTCCCTCTCTCTCTCTCTTTCTATCTCTCCCTCTCTCTCGTCAAGCTGCATTTACCGTCCTTATTTCTTAATCCCAAAATGAATGGCAAAGACAGAGAAACCCTGCTTGACTATTAAAAATTCAAAAAGAGAATGGCAAGGGCCACCAAAAGTTACTTTGGGGGTCGCAGGGGAATGCCGTAAATGCTTAAAATTATGCTTGCAAGCCAAGCAAATCTTATCTTCTTATAGGCCAACAAGAAATTCTCATTGTTCCATGAGCTAGTACAAACAACTTTGTCTCTGTTGCTTTTAGTTATTTTTTTTATTGGTTGAATAGTAGTAAATATACTTATGATTGCAAGTAAGGGAGGGTCAGGTAACTTTGAGTATTTTATTGTAAATTGTTCTTGATCTCTATGAAAATTCTACTCTTTTTCCTGTAATCGATGAAATTCGGGTCTAGGAAGTACAATTTAGACATTTTCATCAGTAATAGAAAATGGCTTATATAATAATGTCACATCACATTTAATTAGTATGGTTTGGAAGAGATTATTTCATTTCCTGCCAATACTGAAATTCTAATTGTGAACCATGAGCTTGTTTGCACAAGCATTCTGCTTCATAATTCTCTCAGGAGTAGGAGAGTAAAGTACTGAGGACACTATAACTGGCAATTGTTTTGATGCCATCCTTGGTTTAGAATAAGTGAACTTGTGGCCCTGTCTTTGCTCCCATATAACCCACTATTGATATCAGGAAGAGAGATCAGAAAAATCTCTTCATCTTGCAAATTACCAGAGTTGGTAGGAAAATAATTTGTTATTTTACCAAGTTGGGATGGTAGAGTAAAACTTGAAATTAAATAAAATAGTGTCAACATTGCTCCAGTTGTATCCTTTAGCCATTATACTAAACAAAAGTAGTACGAGTGATACTGTTATTTTAATTTCTAGTTTCATTTGAATAACTTTATCTAGTTTAACAGAGTATTGAATTATCCTTTTATGATATTTTTAAGTATAATTTTAATAAGCTATATAAAGTTATACATAGCAGAAATCATAGCCCCAAAAATGAGTCATGCCTTGTTGTTTGAAATAAACTATATGTTAAAATAAATTTATATTTCTTCAGGTAGTTTTTAAAATTGCTTCTTCAGTATTTTAAGGCTTAGAGGTAGTAAAAACAACTCTTTCATGCCAGTGGCCCAAGAGATAATGTTGTGAACTCACACCTTTATTTCTAGATAATCAGTAAATTCCATATTAAATTGGCAAAGGAATGGCATGTGTTTTACATCATTTACAACAATAATATCTAAAGCCAGTAAGGTCCATCTTATTTTAAAATTATACATATTACTTAAAATTTTAAATAAGTACAGAACAGCAATGTAATTTATTCTAAGGAAAATTTCTCTAAATAGACTTCTACAAGGAAATTGTCAAACTCACCAGGATCAAATAACTATGTATGGTATCAGATGGGTACTAGACTTATCAGATAATCACTTGTAGGTTAGGTAAGTGTCTAACCACTGTGTTGTATACCTGAAACTGATATAATATTGTATGTCAACTGTAATTGAAAACATTTTTTTAATTATTAAAAAAATAGATTTCAGAGACAGAAAAAAAGAGAATCTTGGACCAATGGCTTCATCTTTTTGATAAAAATTGATATAGTAAATAAAAACTGGAAAGTTAAAAGGCAACAGAAACCTACGGCTGTAAGAAGTAAAATTGTTCAGCTCAATATCATTGGCTTCTTTTGCATTAACTTAAGTTCTGCTAGGAAATAATTTTGGCAAGAAAAATCTAAAGTTTAGATTAACCGAGACACTGTACTAGGAACAGTCACACTCATAAAGTAAACATAATCTCTGATTGTGAAATTACTGTTATTTAGTTTATATAAGGGTTTGTTGACCCAAGACTATGTATACTTTTAAAAAATTCAAAAATAATTTTTTTAAGATTCAAGAAGCTACAGAGTAGCTACCTCAGGCATCCTTGTGACTGGAGTCATGGTGAGGATATGGGCTGAGAAATTCATTGTAGCTATTTCTTGTTTTCTTTTCCCTCTGAAGGACTAGCCAGAGCCAAGTCAGTTCCCACAAAGACCTACTCAAATGAAGTTGTCACATTGTGGTATCGGCCACCTGATGTGCTTCTCGGTTCCTCAGAGTACTCAACACAGATTGACATGTGGTAAATATATGCAGATGTTATTGCCATTTGTAATTTTGAAAGAATATAGCCATTAAAAGGGCATATTGATAGATATTTGACTTTTAAGGAGATACTATTCTAAAGAGCCACAATATAAGCAGTGACTAAGTTCTGGCATGTAAGGTCACCTAGGTTTACATACCAGTTCTACCACTTATAACTGTATAATAACTTTATTCAAAGTACAAGCCTGTGTCTTAGTTTCCTCATTTAAGGAAATGGGAATAGTAATAATAATTATTTTAAATGGCTGTTCTGTGGATAATGTTAAAACCAAATGAGCTAATCTAAAGCACTTAGAAGAGGGTCTGGTACATAATTTAAAACAAAATTGTTTTTATTATTTAATATTCACCAAAATCTGTTAGCTTTAAGTCGATCTAAAAATAATAAAATATCATAGCCATCTTCCTCACATATCACTTTGATCGTGACACTCCTTCACTCAACACTTTTGCTCCTTCCCCCTTCATTACCTGTAGCATGAGGTACAATTCTTCAATCTGATACTTAATGATCTCCATACAATGTCTCTAAACTACCTTTTTCAACTTACTTCAGACTATTTTTCTACACAGTTGTTCCTTTTCAGCCAAATAGGCTACTCACTAAATCTCAAAATAACCTGGGCTCATAGGTACAAAGAAGAAACTGATGGTTGCCAGATGGGAGGGGAGTTGGGGGGTTTGGTAAGACAGGTATAAAGGGATTAAGAAGTACAAATTAAACGTTATAAAATAGTCAAGGGGGTATGTAAAGTACAGCATAGGAATACTGTCAATAATATTGTAATAGCTATGTATTGTGCCAGATGGGGGGATCACTTCATAAATTATATAAATGTCTAACCACTATGTTGTACACTGGAAACTAATATAAAATAATATTGAATGTCAACTGTAATAGTAAAAAGAAAAAAATAACCTGGGCTTTTCTACCTTTTCTCCTATGTACATACCAGTCTACCCATCTGAAATGCCTACTCTTTCTCTAACTGGGGCCTGTACCTAGGAACTTTCAAAACACAGATTTTCATAAATCCTTCCTGAATATAACCTAGCCTCTGGTGGCAATTCTTTCCTCTGAACTGCGGTTGCATTTAATTGCGTATAATCTTCATGTAGTGATGTCATATACTTCCTTCTGTTGTCTTGGAATGAACAATTATATTTAATTTTGTTCTGCATAACATTTTTTCTTTTTAAAAACTTACTTTCTAAACTGTAAAATTTACATAACAATTCATTTTAATCCATTTTTAAGTGTACAGTTCTCTGGGATTAAGTACATTCATATTGTTGTATATCCCACACCACCATCCATCTCCAGAACTTTTTCATCTTGCAAAACTGAAACTGTTATGTACCTATTAAACAACTCCCCACATCCTCCTCCCTCCAGCCCCTGCAACCACCATTCCACTTTCTTTTTCTATGAATTTGACTTTTCTAAGTACCTCATATCAGTGGAATCATACAATATTTGTCCTCCTGTGACTGGCATATTTCACTTATCCTAAATGTCTTCAAGTTCACCCATGTTGTAGATATTTGACTTTTTCGTGTATCAGAATTTTCATCACTTTCAAGGCTGAATATTCATTGTATATGTATGCTACATTTTATTTATCCATTCATCCATTGTGTTGTTTCCACCTTTCGGCTATTGTGAATAATGCTGCTTTGGACACGGATGTACAAATACCTCTTTGAGGCTTGGGTATATACTTAGGAGTGGAATTGCTAGATAATCTGGTAATTCTGTTTTCAGTTTTTTTGAGAAACTACCATACTGTTTTCCATCGTGGCTCCATCATTTTCATTCCATATAACATTTTAATATATAAAATTAAATTTCATATACAATTGTTAGATTGTGAGTTCTTTACTGGAAGGACTGTCTTAAACTTATGTGTATTCACACAGATACTAAGAAGACAGTATCCATTCGCTGAGCCTCCATCCATTTTTCTTCCTTCTCATATACAAATACACTCACACACTCTCCATCCTGCACTGTGTTCTGTCTCTGCTTCTTACATAAAAACATCTTGAATCGTTTGCCTCTCCCTATCCTTACTATCCACTACCGAACACACCATAAGCATTAAATCACTATCAGCTATTATTAGTGTTATTCTTCAAGGATCAGAGGAGAGCTGGACATTTTAAGTGGGATTTTAAGTGGGTTAGCAATTTTGAAATTGAGACAAGTAGAATAAATGCTAGGACAAAATTCTCCAGAGAGGTGATCTTAAGGAAAAGATTCTTGTGTGTCATAATATGTAAATGAATTACTTATCATTTTTTATGATATATTTTAAAGGGGTGTTGGTTGCATTTTCTTTGAAATGGCTTCTGGAAGACCTCTATTTCCAGGATCAACTGTGGAAGATGAACTGCACTTAATTTTCCGACTGCTAGGTAACAGAAGAAATCTTTTCCCAGTGATTTGTTTCCTGCGATTGACTAGCTAGATAAGACTATCTTTAAAAAAATATATTTAAAAATTTGATACAGAGACTAATATAAATATTATAAGAACTATAATTAACATAATTATGATAAAGAGAGATTCTTCTAGGTAACTTTTCACTTACTGAATTTCACCTTTGCCATAAAGATTTTATAGAAGGAGAGAGAAGAGAAATATTATTGAAAATTGACCTTTAGCATTTTATTAGGAAATATTTCTAGCTTAGGTGTCAATTAGGCATCATCATTTTTATGGCATCATTGCATAGTCCAAAAAAAAGTTCATATATGTTTTCTATTTCTGTCATTTCGGTTTTAGTTGAAAGTCACATTATCTATTAAATATAAATTGTTCTTTAAATTATTTTCTTAGTTCTGCCTACTTATATATTTGCATATATTTACATTTTTACATATTTTTATATATATGTAATCTTTTTTAATTAGGAACTCCATCTCAGGAAACTTGGCCAGGTGTTTCTTCAAATGATGAGTTCAAGAACTACAACTTTCCAAAATATAAACCTCAGCCTCTAATTAACCATGCACCCAGGTATTTTTTTTTTTTCATCTAAGTAAAAGCCGGGAAAACCCACATGATTCTTTTCAGTCTCATGAAGCATTGGCCACAGTAAGGATTCAGGACAAAATATGTAATACACATATACAGTTCTTAAATATTTTAGTATCTCATTTAATTGAATTCTTCCTTGTATCAGATTTTATAATTTTATAATTCAGGGACCAAAAATTACCCAAGTATGTAAATCATAGAATTTAGCTGTATACGACATGAATATAGAACATATGTATTAGAATTGTAGAGTTTATGTAGATTGTTTTCTTTTCCAGAAAGATGTTAATTAACACCTTATTCAGTACCACGAAGATCATGATGCAATTTTTCCATATTTACTTTAAAAAACCTGAGCATATTTACTTAAAAAAAAACTAAGAAAGTGTTATAAGTAAAATTTTGACTCTAACAAATGTTGACCCAACAGTATTTTAGTCAAAGTTCAGTCATAATTTGTATTTGAAAATGTAAACTCTGACCCCTCATGTCCTAAATGTTGACCATTCAATTAAAATTTCTTCTCAGACCTACCCCCAGATTCATCTAAGACTCCCATTAAAATTTGACTTATAGAATATAGTACATTTTAGTAAATAACATAGATAATAACTTACCTCTTTGACTTTATTTTTCTATCTTAAAAAAAGTAAAAAAAGACACCAAGATACCAAATAAGGCCAATGTCTGTTTTACTCAAAAGCCATTCACGTTGCTTACAACATAACACACTCACTGTAGTTTCATTTATTCTGCAGCTATGGAAGAATAACAATACAGTTCTGACACCAAAAATATTTTTAAAGTATTTATGTGAATTGATGTTAATATTGTTACCATAGCAGCTAATAACATTCTAAGTAGACTTGCTTGAGAAGAATAATATGTGCTGGACTTTTTGAGTGTACGTATCTTTCCCAAGCAGCATAAATTCTGTTTTTGTCGTTTATATATTGCTTGCCATTGTAATGTCAGGTGTATACAAGGTCGAAGCTCTTCTTTAAAGCAGATTCTCCATAACCTTAGCACCTAGCTACAAAAGGAGCTCTGGATATTTGTCAGAATGGCAAACTACAAAGGATTGAAAGAGTCTGGAGAATGTATAGTCCACAGCATCCAAATATCCAAGGAGCTCTGGATATTTGTCAGAATGGCAAACTACAAAGGATTGAAAGAGTCTGGAGAATGTATAGTCCACAGCATCCAAAGTACCCACAGTACCCACTAAGAGCACTCGGCTGGGAATATAATCTTTATTCGTAATTGTGTTTTTGCCAGTGAAAGGCAGCAAAATAGTACTCGTGATTGCTGATCAGGAGATTATCCCATTAAGATAATCCCTAAGCCCTCTACTCCCTGATATATTAATTTCATCACTATAATTATCTATCTTTGTCGACTATATCATTGATTTTGTAGCTCTTTTTAAATAAGTTTTATGAAGTTATTAAAGCATATTTAAATTGAACTTTATACCTTCTAGTACCCCGTTCTCAACACACTACCCTGTAAAAAAGGTCAGATTTCCTTTTCAGGATATAAAGATGTTGAATGGACTCATCTGTTTATCTTAACCACAGTGATACATTTTCGGGTCATTTGTCTCCTTGTTTTCACTTGTATAATAGGAAAATGATGCTTTTGTACTCTTGCCTTAAATGGAGCACTATGAAAATTGATGCAGTTTACTTAAACTTTCCCAATAAATAGAGCTTACTTTGTTTTGAGACAGAATGGTGATTTTTAAAAAATTCTATAGTTTTTAATCATCTGATTTATTCTTGAATATTGAAAATTCGAATTGAAGCCTAGTTATTTATGATTTCTTCTTAAACAAGTGGCAAGATAAGTCTTATAAGGATAAAATAGATTTGAGTCTCTGAAAGCACCAAGATAGGCTAATTTAGAGAACTTGAATCTCACAGATTAAAACAGTTGGAAATAGTTTTATTTGAAAAGTTACTATTAGCTAAAATAAAAGAGAATAAATTACCATTTGTGTCTTCTTGTTTTTAGGTTAGACTCTGAAGGAATTGAGTTGATAACAAAATTTCTTCAGGTAAGTTACATCTTTTGTAATTGTTAAATGGGTTAATTTTCTAAGCCTCAGTTTCTTCATCTGTAAAATGGGATCAGTAATACCTCCTTCAAAAATTTTTTTATGATAAGATTACTGTAGCGTCTAGCATGCTTAAAGGCATATGCTTACGTAAAAAAAAACAACAAAAAACAGTTTCTCTTAATGTGTCTGGTGGGTTTTCATTGTAACCTAGAACATTTGGAGGTAATCAGCTTCTTGCATAGATCAACTATGTCAAGGCCATGCTCTCTGCAGTCCGTGTTCTCTTACGTTCTTTCTTTTCCTTATACTACTGCCATACAGGCTGTTGCACCTCCAAATACCATTCATATCTTTATTCAAACAGGAAGAAATAGAGGATAAGGGTTGTGTCCGCTACATTAGCCTTCTTGTATCTGGAAAGCAGTCTTTTCCAGAAACCCCTGCAAGGCTTTTTCCTAAGTCTTGTAAACCAGAATATTAATTGTAAGAGAGGCTAGGAATTGAGAAGCAAGATTGTCATAATTGTCATAATTTTCCCAAACTTAGAGCAGTCGTGATTCATGATGTTGGAAGCAGGGACACCTTAAATTCGTCTAGCTTATTTCATCAAAGAAAAAAGAGAAATGGGTATTGAATAGATAATTTAATAATGTCTGTCATAAAGGTATTGGGTATATTTTCCAATGATCCATTGGTGTTCATGAAGAAAAGTAACACTAAAGGTCAGATATTTTAATTTTTCATCACTTTAGAAAATACAGAAAAATCTAAATTTTTAAGATCCAACTTTATCTTGGAAATTTGGAACTGAGATATAATCATTACTGCATAATCTCAATAGCAGCTCAAATATTAGCGTATCTAGAGTACCTCCCAATTGATTCTTTAAAAAATAGTCATTTTATTAAGCAAAATAAAAGTAGTACTAACTCCCCAGTATTTACGGTATTTTACAGTATTTAGAGAAAAAGTTAATAAAGCAGTTCTTTGTTTTTCCACAGTATGAATCTAAGAAAAGGGTTTCAGCAGAAGAAGCCATGAAACATGTGTACTTTCGAAGTCTAGGACCAAGGATACATGCTTTACCTGAAAGTAAGAGAAATTCTAAAGCGTTCTCCCCTTTCTTTATTTTCATTTGTTTAGGGCTGGAAACTGGAATAAATTAGGGGTTTAGGAAGAGATTGCTATTGGTTTTTAAGCCTAAAATTCTAGCCTTGTAATTATATCTGAATTCTTTGAAGGGAGGTGTATGTCTTGTTTGCCTATGTTTAATTTATTTCTTTAAACACGAGCACATTGGCACTGCTCTGTAAGAAATCATTAGCAGTTAGGCATGGGTCATTAATCTTATTGGACTTTAAGTTGGAGGATGCCATATAATGATAGACATTGTCATTAATCCCAATCTGGATAGCTTTGATTTCAGAATTGTTAAAAGTGGATTTCAGGCAAAGAACAATGAAATACAACCAAAACATGTTTGTTTTCTTAAGAAAGTAGATTTCCTTTTCAGGATATAAAGATGGTGGCAGAGATTGGAAATGAGAACAATGAAGTACAGGTGTTTTTTTAAGATGATATTTACTTTTCATTATTAATATCGAGTTGTATAGTTTGAGCTAGACAGTTATGTAGAAACTTATTCCTTATTCTTCTCTAAAAATCTGAAGATAGTTTGAGGACCTGATATCTTCATGCCTGATATTTTCATGCATCACAAGGAGGAAGAAAAAGGACAGAGAGGATAAAAACCAAGTAATACATTTTGATTAGGTCTCCCAACTCCAGTAAGTCCTAGAAATAGACAATGTATATTCTGCTCAGAGAAACACATACTCGAAGCATGATTAAAGCAGAATTTGGATGGGGAGGGGTTCTGAAGTGAGATTATTTTGTTTGGTTTTCTTAAAATATTGGGACAAAGGGGAATATATGTCAGCAGGGCTATAACCTTGTAAGTGTATAAATGTTTCATATTGAATCAATATATATTTTTAAACTTCCATCTATATTTGGATTATATTTGTTTTAATAATATTAGACCTGATAATTTTTGTCTGTGCATTTTAGGTGTATCAATATTCAGTTTGAAAGAGATTCAGTTGCAAAAGGACCCGGGTTTTCGAAATTCGTCTTATCCAGAGACAGGTGTGTTTGTCATAAACCATTTCACGTGTCGATCATGAAGTTTTGTGTGGAACCAAGTTTTTGGTTTATAAATTGATCAGTAAAATTATTGATGTAAAAACCAATGTACAGTGCATTCCACAACTGTGTATGTTTAACATTGCACGTACTCACTTTTCTGTATGATGTGGGCAGCTCAGTAATTCTTCAGAGAAATCTGACTCAGTCAAGTCAGGGATCCTGAAAACTGCAGATGACACAAAGACCTTTTACAAGTGGCCTGGCTTGATCACTGCACACGCCATCCCTGGTACCTGAGGCAGAAGACACATCTTGTGCTTCCCTAGTCATCAGGTTCATCACTTCGAAGCATAGAAGCTGTAGACTGACCCTATCAACAAAAGGGGCATTTAAGACAGTGCTGATCACTCCTACCATGGAATATTAGCTTTTGCTGGTGGGAACATTAGCTTCCTAGAGTCAACAAATACTGTATGTGGGATAAAACTGAACCTTGAACTGCCTCATAAAATGACTTTATATTTTAGGACATGGGAAGAACAGAAGACAGAGCATGCTCTTTTAAGTCTGATAACATGGTTTCAAGCCCAGCCCCCAGCCTTTCTTACCAATCAAGGACTCAGATCTGAAGGCAAATATTTCTTTTGGTGGACTTGGAATCTCCGTTTGTCTACACTGTCCTCTTCACAGTGGAGTCTTTTTATTTCAGACCTACAGATTGTTTTTTTATATTTGTTGTCACAGTGTGACAATTTTTTTGTACAGTTGATTTTAAGGTCTTCTCTGCCATTAGAGCCAGTAGGTTACAGCTATTGATGTAACTGTAGCTGCAATTTTTGTGCAGAACTGAGAAACACAGTGCATTATTTATTGCGGAATCATTGCTGCTAAATAACTACTGTCTGTTTATTTAACACAACAGTTGAATGCCTGAAGAAGTTGCAGTGGCTTTATTATATGTGAATGCATCTGTTTCTCCTCATGAATTGTTTTACTGCTGCATTTTTTGTTTGTATGTTTTTAAAATTAAACTGCAGTGTTTCCTGGAATGTAAATTTAGCTTTGCTTAACAGTGAGCCACCTTGAACACTCTAAGTTCGTGCTCTATAATCTATATAATTTTTTATTGAACATTGGCGAATAGAGTAGCTAAAAAATTGATAAGCACATTATGTTTAGGAAAGCATGTGATTCAGAAGTTGATTCAAGCAAGTGAATTACCTGACATTTTGGGGATCTCACATTAGAGACTAGTAAATTAAAGCACCAAAATTATTTATTTTTACCTTTCCTCATTTTAGAGATATTTACTGCATATTATTGGATATTCGTATACTAATACACTTAGTTATTTTACATTGTGCTTTAATTTAGTTAAAACTGTACAAGTCCAATCAAACATGGGAGGTCTTGTTTTTGTTATTGTTTTTTAAATACAGTTATTTTCTTAGAAAAGATGCTGTGTCATTGAGGAACAATTCATTTCATTTGGGGGCTGTGTGTCAATAACATTCACTTGGAATCAGCTGAAAGCTGTCTTTGAAATGAGCCATGAGAAATACAAATGAAAGAAGTGAGAACTTAGAGGATTGTTTTAAAGCATTGTGTTTACCAGATATAGTAAAAATTACAGTTTTAATTATGCATCTCTTTGAACATCATAAACATACCTTGGTGTTGGTAACAGTGTTTTAAGCATTTGTGTTAACTTTTAAGGCTATTTGTTTAGTGCATCTTACAAACTACAAATCTTAATTGGTATATTTTGAGATGGTCATGTAAATTCTTGACTTATATATCATGAAAATAGTCATAACTTAATTTTTTTCCTGTCATTCACTGTAAAACATTCAGGGGTCCTACCATTTCTGTTCAGGAAATCTTGTAGCTTATTGTTATTTAACAGTATTAAGTGAATTTTTGTATATTTCATTTTAACTTTATTTGTGAATAGTGATCGTGGCATGTTTGGGGTGTTATTTTAATATTTCATGATACTGAAATTTTAATTTTTTAAAAATTTCTGGAAGAAACAGATTCATGTGTAATGGTGAATATTGGACCACTACTGCTTTTCACACTTGTAAATTAGTTTTATGTTAAACTCTGTAGCCTAACAAACTGCTGTTATTTCTAACTGACAGACATGTATTACTTTGAAGATTATAAATATTAAGTGGAAATTCCTCCATTTTGTTTTGAAATTTATAATAACAAAATCTTCATGTTGTTAAAATGTGGTTTTGTTGAGTCAGTTCTTTCTGGGGGATGAAGGCTGTGCAGCTTTGGGATCATTTTCTTTTATGGGTCTCATTTCCTAAGATAAGTCTCACTGTGCCAGTAATACTTAATTTATATTTGTGTTGGTCATTCATTTAGTAATCTCTACTGTACTTTTATAGGATAGCACTCTCAATTATAACATGTTGTAGTTTTTGTCTCATGGGTTATATATTTGATTTGCAAATTTCACAGTTATTCATGTTTGATTCTCATATATAAAAGATAAATATATCCAGTAGTTATATAAAATTCTTCGTAGGAAGTCCAGGAATGTTTCTTCATTTTTATTAAGGAATCTGGTTTTTGTTTTTGTTTTTGTTTTTGTTTTTTGATACTTGAGCACCATTCAGATCCTGGAAACTTTGCAATGAAGAGAATTGAAACTCAGAAATTTTGAACCTTGAACACTTATGATTCATCTTAAACTGACAAGGTTCATAAAGGTAAGACAGGATGACTTTTGTTTTCATTCCAAGTGATGTTGTTAACATACTGAATATGTTCATTCCAGGTGTAGAGAACTGGCTGCTTTCTATTTGGTGCTTTATCAACTTATGTTTGAAGTTGACTTGTTAACATGTTAAAAGAATTTATCTTTTGGACCTAAGACAATTCATGAGGGGTTGTGTGTGTATGTGTGTGTATGTGTGCTATTTTTTTTTTAATTTTGGTAAAATATATGTAACATAAAATTTGCCATTTTTACCCATTGTAAATATACGATTCAGTGGCATTAGATTCACAGTGTTGTACAGCAGTTACCACGATCTCCAAAACTTTTCGTCACTCCTAACAGAAATTCTGTACCCGTTTAGAAATAACCCCCCCATTCCACCCACTCCCTGGGAACTTCACATACATCTTTTGTCTCTGAATTTGCCTATTCTAGATACTTTATATAAGTGGAATCATATCATATTTGTCCTTTTGTGTCTGGCCTGTTTCACTTAGCGTAATGTTTTCAAGGTTCATCCATGTTGTAGCATGTATTAGAACTTCATTTTTTTTTTATGGCTGAATAGTATTCTGTGATATGAATATACAGACAGCATTTTGTTTATCCATTCATCTGCTGATGGAAACTGGATTGTTTCCACTTTTTAGTTACTATGAAGAATGCTGCTGTGAACAGTGATGTACAGCATCTGTTTGAGTCCTTGTTTTCAATTCTTTGGGTTTAAATACCTAGGAGTAGAGTTGTTGGGTCATTTAGTAATTCTGTGTTTAACTTTTTTTTAATAAGTTTCAAGTATACAGTACATTGGTTAGACATTTATATAGTTTATAAAACGATCTCCCTAATGCTCTTTCTCTCCTTTGGCTCTCTGCCTAGTCAGGACATTAATGCTAAGTGCATTCCGCTAAACTGTTTTCCATAGCGACTGCAGTATTTTACATTCACAGTGGTAATGTATAAGCGTTGCAGTTTCTCTTCATCATCACTAGAACTTGTTTTCCTTTATTATTATGTTTATTCTAACAGGTGTGAAGCGTTATCTCGTTGTGGTTTTGATTTTTATTTCCCTAATGACTAAGGATGTTGAACATCTTTTCATGTGCTTATTGGCTATTTCTATATCTGCTTTGGAGAAATGTCTATTCAAGTTCTTTGCCCATTTTAAAATTGGGTTGTAATATCTTTTTGTTGTTGAGTTGTAAGTTTTTTTATATATGTTCTATATAATAGTCCCTTTCGAGGTATATGATATGTAATTTCTTCCAGTCTGTGGGTTGTCTTTCACTTTCTTGATGATATCATTTTGATATCCTAAAGTTTTAATTTTAATGAAGTCCAGTGTATCTGTTTTTTTCTTTTGTTGCTTCAGCTCTTGTTGGCACATTTAAGGAACTATTCTCAAATCTCCAAGGTCATGAATATCTTCCTATTTTAAAATTTTAATACTTTTACTGATTACATTGCGGGCCTTGATCCATTTTGAGGTAATTTTTATATATGATATAAAGTGAGGGTCCAACTTCATTCTTTTGCATGTGAATATCTAGTTTTCACAGCAGTGTGTGTTGAAAAAACCGCCCTTTCCCACAGGTCTTGGCACCCTCGTTGAAAATCAATTGACCTTAGATATGAGGGTTTATTTTGGGGCTCTTGATTCTATTTTGTTGGTCTACATCTCTGTCCTTCTGCCGTGTACCATGTTTTGATTACTCGTAGTGTGTAAGTTTTGAAATCAAGAAGTGTGAGTCCTCTAACTTTGATCTTTCATGAGTTGTTTTGGCTATTCAGGTCCGTTGAAATTCCATATAAGTATTACACTGAATCTGTAGGTTGCATTGGATAGTATTGTGATCTTAACAAACCATGAACACAGGATATCTAATTTCTTTCAGCAATGTTTTATAGTTTTCAGTGTTCAGTGCCTCCTTAATTAAATTCATTCCTTAAGTTTTTTGTTCCTTTTGATGATATTGTAGATGGAATTATTTTCTTAATTTTTTTTCAAAATTTTCCTTCCTAGTGTGTAGAAATAAAAGTGATTTTTACGTGTTGATTTTGCATCCTGTAATTTTGCTGAATTTATTAACTCTAACAGTTTTTTTTTTTTTGTGGACTCTTTAGGGTTTTCTACATATAAGACATATCATAAATATAGTTTTATTTTTTTCTTTTCCAATTTGATTTATTTATTATTTTGCCTAATTGCCCTGGCTAGGACTTTCAATGCTGTGTTGAAAAGAAGTGGCAACAGAGGGTATCCTTATTTTGTTCCTGATGTTAAGGGGAAAGCTTTCAGTCTTTCACCATTGAGTATGATATTAGTTGTGACTAAAAGAATAAATGGTAATTTTCCCCCTCTCCTCACCTTCCCCATCTCAGTACAGAACATTGATAGAACTTAAGACTTAAAAGATCAAGGGCACTTTTAAACCCATTCCTTTCCCTCCAATTATATTTGTTTCCTTAAATATCTCTTTAAAGCAGATTATTTATGCATAGCTTGTTTTGCTATACCATATTTAAAACTAGATGACAAGACTCATTTTCTAACTTGGACTCTTTTGGAAAAGTGAAACTTGGATTATCCCAAGTAAGTGGAAGTAAACCAACCTACTTGCTTCCTCACACATTTTATCACAAAGCATTTATTGAACAAAAATAACATAACAATAAAAATGATACATATATATGAAAGTGAATGAGGATTTGCAGTCAGAAAAGATGTGTACAAAGAGACCAATGTTTAGGTTATAGTTCTATAAAACTTTAGCCATAGCAGTTTAACACTGATCAAGCAGACATATAAAAAGGAAGAAAAAAGTTAATATGTCCTTTGAAACTATGTTCTGACTAAAATAGTTCTTAAAAAAACAAACACCACACATGTAGAATGAGGCAGAGCTATAACAGTTATATTTCAATACCTCCAGTTCTCTGCTTGTGTTACAGTGGATTTTTTGGTCCATCAAACATTATGGTATTTTTCCATTTCTAGTAAATGGAGCTGCTGGAGTATGTGTTAATCATAATATTTGGAGGAATGGACTACAAAAATCAGGTATATAGTCACTTGAACATTTCCAATCAATCAGCATTAAACTTTTAAAATATTTTGGGTTAAGATTCTTGTACATTAGCTTCCTGTTTAGTTACTCTTTAACAATCATTCCTGTACTTGCAATAGTTCTTCTCTTAGCCAACAATTTTTTAAAATGCTCTATCCATCTTTTCTACCAAACACAAAGTTTTAGACCAGTAATTAAGCATGGGGAAGCAGAACTGGACTGAGCACCACTGTCCTACCTTCAATGAGCTGCGTGGCCTCAGGCAGCTCCCAGCTTCTCCTTTGCAGTTGTCCTTATCTGGAAACAGCAGTAGGACACATTCTCAGAAGCCAGGCCCCTTCTAACTCTCAAGTGTTATGTTTGGTAAATACCAGCTCGACCTGCTATTTTAGTACAGAATTATCCTTAGCCCAAGAGGGAGTGACAGTAGTGTCTGCTTGTGAATTTTGGAATCAGCCCCATTACTTTATATTCAGAGATGCATACTAAAGTGTTTGGATTTTTTCTCCAGATAA
Source organism: Pteropus vampyrus (assembly GCF_000151845.1). Lineage (NCBI taxonomy): Eukaryota > Metazoa > Chordata > Mammalia > Chiroptera > Pteropodidae > Pteropus > Pteropus vampyrus. The sequence goes on along the minus strand of NW_011888897.1, from coordinate 4,277,259 downwards.
AGGCATATATCCCCACACATAGAGATGCTCAGTTCCAATCAGAAATCTCAAAATTTCTAAGTATAACAAAATTTTAGATTTTTTAGAAATCCAAGAATGTTTATGTTTTCACAAGCTTTTTTTTTTACCCCTTCTCATAATTCCTGCTATTTAATGCATAATTTAGATAATTATTCAGCCACATTTTAAATTGGTTTGTTACTTATAATTAAAGATGATCATTAACCTGACCTTGAATTAGGAGCGCTGGGCATTTTCCAGTTCTGCTACATTAGAACTTTCCTACCTAATGTACAGAACAATACCTTAGAGTGATGCCGGCTGATTTTTGAAGGAACCGAAAATGTTTCTATTATCACTGCTCTAAAATACACTACACAAAAGAATCTACTGCTGAGTGTTCCAGATTGTTATGTAATCAGTTCAGTGCCACAATGATGAGGTTACTGAGGGGTTTTATATTTGTTGTATCAGAATTCCTTCATTCTCACCATAAACTTAGTAATAACATCTCGATTTCCACAAGCAAGGCTATACCTGTACACATGAAGATGCCTGGTGTTACAAACTTGTTTGTATTTATCACCAGTCTGTGAACCTCTTCCAAAGCATAGGACTTTTTAAATGTTATAGTTCTAGCAGTTTAGAACATCTTAACTCGTAATGATACATGAAATGTATCAAAGGAGTATAATTCTCTTTAGAAAATGGGGAGAACCCAGGGCTATTTCTTTGAAATAAGTATATGCTAACCTAGGAAATATTCCAGGGGTATGGATTCAGTAAACTTGACGTAGCTTTTCCATCAGGGTTGTTGTTTGGGAGGAATCTAAAAGATTGTAAACAGCTAAGAGGGCTAGCCTTTCAAAGTTCACTTTTTTAAAAATGCACTTTAGAACATTTTCTTTTATGAATGTTTATTGTCTAAATATGGCTTAGTTTCTTCTTATAAAAACATTACTTGGACATTACATTTATTGAATTTCAGTTCAAAAGAGATCCTAAGGCAATTATAATTGAAAGCAAAAAAAATGAATATGAATATGCTTTCATATTGCCTATTTGTTAAAAATAATGAAATTCTACGAAAGCTGTTTGATACTAATTTTTGTCTTTCAAACATCTCAATACTAAAAAATATATAAATCATTTACATTAAACTAAATGCAAAGGAAGGCACAGCTGGTTATAGTGTATATAAGCACAGTTCAGCATACGTAGAATTAAAGAGAAAAAAAGCTTCACATCCTTATTAGTTACACTGAAAACCATTAAGAAAAGTTCTTCACTGTCAACAGTGTTCAACACTTAAGAGCTAAAAGGATATAAAAACAAAAACAATCAAATTCACTTAATGCAAAACAGATTTTCATATATACTTGAATATAAAAAAAGTTTTAAAAATGCTAACATAAATCTAGACCATCCATGTTATGAAAAGTGCAAACCAAATTAACAGAGGGTTTCACAAAGTCCTTCTCATGACACAGGTAAACTAGCCCATGGGTACTAGCCCATATTTGTTTCATCAGTTAATTGAGTCTTTAATTGTGGCCAGATGTCATCAGGACTTCTGAGAGTTTGAAGAAAGCAGTACTGGAGAAGCAGCTCTGTCCAGACTGGGGATGGGCACTGGCATGTGGCCATTAAGCAGTGTTGGAAACTGTAGGGCGACAAAAGATTTTTAAAATAATTATTGCAAATGCATTGCGAAGAACTTAAGTTCTTTACATTCTTAGACCATAGTGAATCAGTTCTGTCTTCACCCCTGTGATATTTGTAAGTTGTAAATTATTTTACAGAATGAGTAATTGAAAGATGACATTGAAATCAAGATTACATACAGCAGAGGATACAACCCAGAAAATGTCCCTAATGATTTTTTATGCATAGGCTACGAGAAAAAAAAAATGTATTTTACATCTTACTAAAATATAATACTAGTTTTAAAAGTTTCCAAGCTATTTAGAATGCTGATTTGCTTTGAATATTAAAAGAAATTAATTTTGAAAACCACAGGCAGCTGACCCTTTACAGTAATTTCTAATACTGTATTTTGAAATTGGCCATCAAAATGAGATGTTTTTATCTTAAAAGATTTAAAAAGCAAGAATATCTTTGGGGGCTGAGAAAGTATTCCCTCTAAGTAAAATGATAATATCAAACTTAATAGAGAGATCACTCATACATGACAAAACTTAAAGAATAAAGTTAAGAGATGGGAAAAAAATGGTGTAAATGATAGAGGTTTTGTTTATCCTCCTTGCGACCAAATCAAAGTTGTGACAGACACAGAGCAAACAGCAAGGAAAGTCACCTGGGATCTAGATGAACAGAAGCACTACAACTAGGGAGAGAAATAATCAACCTGCAACAGTAGAAGGTAAGAGGGGGCGAAGATACAAGGCTGACCAGTCCCAAGCAGTGGCTAAGTGGGACAGAAGCTGTGGCAGTAGCAGCCGGTAACTGCAGACGCCTCTTAAAGGGGCTGTGTCCGCGAGTGTACTTTCACAGTGATGGACCTGCTTGCTCTGGGCACCAGCGCCGGTTCAGCTGCACAGGGGGCACCAGGGACTTACAGGGGGATACTGAGTTGTCAGAGTGAGGGCCAGAGGTGAGGCTTTCTACCAGGTAGAAGTGCTGGTGGTATCCACTGTTCCTCTGTTGAGCCCTGACCCCTCCCAGAGTGTGGAGACAATGCCGCCATATCTGAGACATCATTAAACTGGATAACAGAGGTTGCTTGGCCCAAAGGATTTTCTGAAACCCCGCCTCCCCCAACTCATGGCCCCACCCAAGCCACATGCAGGTGTATGCTCCGCGAGTCCAGTGCTCATTGCTGAGCAATGCCAAGACACACTGGTGGCAGCTGGCCTCGGTTTCTGGTGTGGTTTCTTGAGGTAATTATAAGCACAGCATCTGTGGATTACTTGCTGAATCTTACGAGGTGGCTCTGGAGGGGCACAGGCTGGAGCTAAACTTGGCCTGCAGCTGAACTCCTCCCAGGACTGTGCCACTGGACACCTACTACACAAAGCTGCATTAATAAGACTGGGAGACTTACAAGCTTTGCTTAGTACATAGAAATAGTCACAGAAAGGCAGCCAAAATGGGAAGACAAGCAGAAACCATATGAGAGAAAAGAACAGAGATCCAGGAATAATGGAGTCAAGCAATCTAACAGATGCACAGTTCAAAACACTGATTATAAAGATACTCAGTGAACTTGGGTGAAGTGTAGTTGAATTCAGTGAGAACTTTAACAAAGAGATAAAAAACAAAAATGGAATTGTAAGTTATAAAAGGGAACCAGTCAGAAATGAAGAACATATTATCTGAGATGAAAAACATACTAAATGGGATAAACAGAGTGAATAAGAAGAAGATCAAATGACCTATATAGAGGATGGGAAAGCCAAGAACACTCAGTCAGAATGGCTAGAAAAAAGCCAAGATTGTAATAATAATTTAAGGAGCCTATAGGACGTTATTAAATGTAAAAATATCCGTGTCACAGGGTTACCAGAAAGAAAACAAGACGTTGAAGAGCTATTTGAAGAAGTAATGATGGAAAACGTCCCTAACCTGGTGATGGAAGTAGACATAAAACCCCAGGAAGCTCAGAGAGTCCCAAGAAAGAGGAACCCAAAGAGGCCCACACCAAGACACATCATAATTAAAATGCCAAAGGTTAAATACAAAGAGAATCTTAAAAGCAGCAAGAGAAAAGCAGTTAGTTACCTACAAGGGAGCGCCCATAAGACTGGCAGCTGATTTCTCAAACTATGCAGGACAGAAGGGCTTGCCACAAAATATTCGATGTGATGAAAACCTATGATCTACAACCAAGAATATTTTATCCAGCAAAGCTATCATTTAGAGTTGAAGGACAGATAAAGAGCTTCCCGGACAAAAACTAAAGGAATTTATCAGCACCAACCCAGTGTTACAGGAAATGTTGGAGGGACTTCTTTAAGAACAAAAATCATGAATCAAAAACATGAATAAAGAATGGTATTAACTGCATTCCTATCAACAAGTACCTCAAATAGACAAGAATTAAGTGCTCCAACCAAAAGATAGAGTGGCCGAATGGATAAGAAAACCAGACCCCTACATATGCTGCCTACAAGATATTCACCTCAGATTAAAAGACACACACAAACTAAAAGGGAGGGGATGAAAAAAGATACTGCCATGATGGACCTAGAGGTTTTTGTGGTGAATGAAATAAGATAGACAGATACCACATGATTTCACATACATGTGGAATCTAAAGAACAAAATAAACAACAAAAACAAAAACTCATAGATACAGAGAATATTTTGAGGGCTACTAGATGGGAGGAGCGTCGAGAGGACAGTGAAAAGGGGCAAAGGGATTAAGAGGTACAAATGGATAGTTGCAGAATAGTCACAGAGAATGTAGAGTGTAGCATGGGAAAGATGGTTAATAATATAATAGATATTTAAGGGGGAAGAGAGGTACTAGATTTAGTGGGTTGATCGCTTTGCGAGTTATGTGGATCTCTGATCACTGTGCTGTACAACTGAAACTGGTATATTATTGTATGCCAACTATAATTGAAAAAAAAAACTCATTGAACTGCACAATGTAAATATGAGCAACTAATTATTATATTTCAATAAAGCCAGAAAAAAAGTAGAGAAGTATCACTGTCATGATGTGTGTTTTAGCATATTCATAAAATATGAATTTTGAAAATCGAAAAAAAGAATAAAGTTAATTTCTGTATTCTTGGTAATTAAGATGATAAATAAGATAAAGGTATATGCTGTGATAACTTTCAGGTCTAAAAGAAATATGGCAGCTGTTCTCCCAAATGAACAAGAATAATTAAAGGCATCCTTTTAATACATGATTTTCACAACTAGATTTTCATTGTTTGAGATATGTGTCAGAATGATCTCCTAGGCTGTCTTCTAGTTTAATTCCTATTTGGTCTAGATGAGGTAAATATTAAACTTCAACACTAAATATCAAACTACAAAGCTTGGTACATGTTAGAAGTACAATAAATATTTGTAGAAGTAAATATATTTTCGTAATTTTCAAGCTAGTTCAGTAACTGTTGCATGTCTAGGCCTTACAATTTACCAGTGGTTGTCATTTCCTTTGATATCTAGAGCCTATAAGGTAAGTTTGGTTATCCTCATTTTATAGAAGAGAAAACAGAATTCAAATAAGTTCTAATTGGCTAAAGGTCATAGCTAATAAGCAGTAAAGCCAGCTTTTAAACCCTGTGAAAGATAACTGTGCTTTCTGTACCAAACCACCCAACTTATTTTTGGCAGGAGTTGGTTGCAGGGTGAGGTGCTCTTTAATTACTATTTGTTTCTTTAATGGTTATTGGCATATTCTAGGTTTTTGTTTCTTTTCTGACACTTCGGAATTTTATAGAATTTTTTTATAGAATTTTATGCATTTCGACTGAGTTATAAAACCTATTTGCGTGTAGTTTATACTCTTATTTAAGAGCCATGCTCTTAACCACTATTCCCATTAAGTTAGAATGAAGACTGGACCCTACAAAGGCCCTATGTTAGATTCTAGGGTTAGAGTAGTAGTGCAGTCCCCACTGCATTGGGGCTTGACTGTGCATATGTACATATCACACAGCTCCTTTCTGCTCTGCTCGGGCTGGAAGACTAGAATTCTGCTGTTCTAGTCTGGAGACTTTCAGGAAATAAGGTCTTTTAGCTCTCCTTCAAAAGACTGCTGATCTAAAACTTTCCTAATACTACATTTGCTCACTGTTTTTGTTTCCCTGCCTGAGTTAAAGTGCTAAGAATCAACATGTTGGCTGCACATGACCGTAGCTCAATTTCTTGTGATGGGAAGAAAGGCCGGGAAGAGAAACCTGATGACTCCAGGGATATAGTGACATCATGACAGCCTATCTCCACCCTACTAGGAAACCAGAGAAGCAAGATAGCAATCAAAACCTCCTTAGCTCCGCCTTTCTTAAAACAAGACCCTAAATCCAACCATGTATATAGCTCCTTGGACAGAGGAGATAAATATTAAATTAACCTCAATAAGCAAACAGACCAACTCAAAAAAGCACGATCTTTTTAATGCTTACTTTCTAAGACATCTCTCGACAAATTCTTAGGCACTGATTCAGTCAGTCAATAATAATTATTGAGCATCATCTATGTACTAGGCAATGTGCTAGATGCTGGTGGCACACCACAGTGATCAAGGCGCAGTTCCAGCCTCTTGAGGGCCCACAGTGTAGTGGGGGAAATTGCCAAATGGAACAAGCCATCGTAATACAAAGTGGTAAGGGCTAGACGCAACAGGAGCAAAAGAACTACAGCTAGCGTGGAGAGAGCCACAGAGCGGTCAGGTATGGGATGGAGGGTGGAGGAGACCGATGAGGCTAGAATTAGGTAAGAAGGGAGTTTGCACTTTATCCAGCTTTGCTTCATTCCTGTCCCTAGGATCCTTTCTATTCTACACTCACATATTCAAACAGATAGCAATCTTTGGGTCTCAAAGAGGAAATAGTGATTTCCACATGATAGCAAGTAATGCTACTACTTCGAGATTCTAGTGTGTGAATGAATAATGAATGTGCTCGCCTAGGACAGGGAGCTTACTAACCAAGGGCCCTGGATACTCCTTTTTTATTATGGAACAAGAAGAAGAACTTGATTATGATTCATGAAATTATGCAGATACCTTTCCTGTTACAGTATGGCAAAACTCTTCACTATTTTCAATTTTCAGTGTTATCACTGAATGTTGAGTAATATTTAATATTTTAGTCTTTAATGATATTTTATAAAGTACAATTTTTTAAGTTTTGCCTTTTCCATAGTAAATTTCCAGTTTTCATAGTCAATGAAAATTCCAAAACATTTCAAGAACAAATTGTTCCATTTATGATAATCTAGCATGACTACTCCATTTCTGCTTCAGTGAAAATTTTGTCTGCCTTTGAAGGCTGCCTTTTGCCTACAACCCCATTAACATAAACACCCTTTAGAAACTTAACATTTTAACTGGATGTGGGGCAGAACTCACTATTACCTTTGCAGGATTTTTGGGGAACACATCCCTTAGAAGTTCAGTGTTTAAAAGTTTCTTTCCAAATGCTCACCTGGAACAGCGTGTTTGGCCCTTGCAGCCTGGCAGGACTCAGTGGAGCTACTGGACTAAGGCTGCTCCAGAAATGTATGCTGGACAGCAGTGGACTCGGGGTCAGAAGCAGTCCATTTGGTGTCTGGGAAAAAAAGCACATAGACAGTTCTTGACATAGATGTCGCCTGACTCCAGGAGTGATTAGCAGTGTGGCTAGGTGCATCAGCCATGAACCAAGAAAGAAGCCTCACCATCTTAGGAAAACCTGACGACTCTTGTTATTTCTGCAAGAAATTATATTAGCAATTTTAAAAAGAAGAGAGATATAGACCAATTGCCTTCCGTGAACATTCTAGTGGAAAGCTCCAGTTTGTGGCCATTTTTTCCCAGATGGTTTCTCCAGTTTGCTCCCCGCTCCCGTTTAAACGAGACTTAGTGTACAACAAAACAGGACCCCGTGAAGGGGCTTTATTATTATTATTTTCCCTATATTTTCTTAGTTTTCTTTAGTGGACATCTACTACTTGGGTTACAAACACATATTTAAAAGGGCCTCCCAAGCTTCACTTTCCCTATCAATGGCCCTTTAGGATTTGCTACTAAAATAACTCTGTAGCAGCTTCTTCAAAAGCTCTGAATTGGGTTTTCCAGATTTCACTCCGGATGTGGGGCTGATGCGAATTCATCTCCCTGGCAATGGTTTGAAAGAAAAAAAAATCCTTTCTTGTCAGTTTGGGTGTAAAGCCAAAATGCTGGGTTTCCCAGGAGAGTGCCAAGGACTGCATTTGCTTGCACACACTCAGCAGGAGTTTTGGCCTGTAAGCCAGCTAGAGGGCAGGAGAAACAACCCTCCCCAGCTGGTAAGCTTGCATGGCTTTTATCCTTGGTGGAGGCAAACTCTCTGGCCCAGGGTGGTTCTGCACCTTTGGTGACTAGAAGGAGCCCCTCAGTGGTTTGGTGATGTCAGTAGGTAGGTGCGTCGTTTAAGAAGAACCACAGCAGAGGCACCAGCATTTCAGATTGCATCATGCTGGATGCTACGGTGTTATTTTTTCCTAGAATTGGCCTAAGCAGCTTTGTTAATTATCGAGAGCATTTGGCTTAAACCGAAGCTGAAAGGTCTGCTCTGCTTAGTGGAATGGAGACAAATACCCCAAGGTTCTCAAGCTCTGAAGCTGCTGAAAGGTAAACGAATTTATACCAAATTATTTGAGTCTTTGGTTCCACAGCACTTCCTACATATTGAATGAATGAGGTTAGTAGGATAAACAACATGTTTTGGATTAATTTTTAACTTTCCATTTGTTCTAATCCAAGGTAATTTCACCGGTGTGCCAGGCCATCTGGCTTAATGGTCAGGACTTACCGGTGCAGCACAGGCTCTACCAGGGATCCGGCCTCGGAACCACTACTTAGCTAGGTATCTGCTCCATGCCTCAGTTTCCTGCTCATTAAAGTGAGGAGAAAAAATACCTACATACAGGATTGTTGGGAAGATTAAATAAGATGACCTATGTAAAGCTCTTAATATGTGCCTGGCACATAGCACATGCTCAACAAGTGTTAAAGACTGTTATAAATTAATTAAAGGTCTACCTGACACACTTAATGTACTTCACCTATTCATGGGAGAAAATCTCAACTGCACAGCAGCAGTCCCCAACCCATGGGCTACAGACCGGTACTGGCCCACAGACTCTTAGGAACTGGGACACGCACAGCAGAAAGTGAGTGGTGGGTGGGTGAGCCAGTGAAACTTCGTCTGTATTTGCAGCCGTTCCCCAGTGCTGGCATCACCACCCTCAGCTCCACCTCAGATCATCAGGCGTTAGACTCTCAGAGGAGCGCCGGTCCCTGGTGCCAGAAAGGCTGGGGACCACTAGATAGAAAAGTGCTTGACGTTCTGTAACGGCCAAGCCAGTTTCATCAGCTGGTACTTCAAGGCTTTTCTCCATCCTGTTAGGCTCAAGTCCACAGGCTCAGGTGACCTGAGAACTAATATTTGCATATTACTCTGGAGCCGGGTTCCAACCACAGTAAGCCACATTAACATTTAATAACCAACGTGTTCAGAGCCTCCTCATATATACCCACCAACAAAGGTCTCAAAGCTATAGAGACAATGAGTCTTCTAAACTACAAAACATAGCTGTCTTTCTCTCATCCACGGCCATAAATGTATACGTATTCTTTTTTAATTCTTTGAACAATATACAAGGTATAGCATTTATATTTTCATAGTCTAAAATTTATACCCATGTCTGGATTTGAGGTGTTTGCACATATGTTTTTCTGAAGGATACAAGGTATATTCAGAAAACAGTAGCTTTCTGTTTTTCTCATGCTTAATGTTTGAAATATCATCTATAATATATGCAAATAAATATTATGAAATGACTTAATTCACTCCTCTCCCTTCCATCCCTGATCTCCCTAAAGATCCTGTGGCCTTAAAGAAAAAACTATTTGGTTGCTCTTTTAAGGAAAGTTCCTATAAAGCCTGCCCTGGCTTATCTCAAGTACAGTGTGAGCTCTCAGAGCCTTTCTCCACAAGCTCCCGAAGTCAGGCAGGGAGGGCTGAGCCTGACGACTTGGAGCTTAAGGAGCCACAAACAAAATGCATGCTTCCTCTTCCTTGGGCTCTTCTGAATGGCAGAGTTCCTGATCCCATCAGCTGCTCGGGGAGGAGATGCCCGAAGGCCCAAGAGGAAAAAACTACCAGGCTCTCATTTTCATCCTCTCTGCTCAGCTCTCCCACTTAATAGTGAATCTCTTACAAAACTCAAACATCTGAGGTAAACCTGGTGAGCTGGTGTCAAGACAAGCCACACCTGAGTGTCTTCTGTTCGTAGTCCTCCACCCAGATCATGCCTTCCGACCTCCTTCTCCTCCTCCCTACTCCTTGCCTCCCTCTGCCCATCAAAATACCACCGCTTCAGAGGCTTTCCTGCTCTCCCCTCAATCAGATGACATTCTCTTTTCTTCTGAATCCTTATAACGCTTTTTAATCACCTTTTTTATTAGCATGTTCTGCCTCGTATTATGGTAATTAGCATATTTTTATTATCCTACTAATACCGCCTTTCAGATATCCTGCTTATCTTTATTCCTCCTGTAGGACACAGCTACCAAATACTTGATGAGCTCAAGCGATCGATCGTAACTCTAGACGTATGCCCTTGCCTCTCACCTGTTGGACATCTCCACGTGGAATGCCCCACATGTTCAAACTTGAATTTACCACCTTCTTTCTAAATCCAGTGTTTCTTATGACTCCTCCATTTCTGTCAGTAGTACTACCATTTATCTATCCACTCAACAAATACTGAGTATACAGTATGTATCAAGTGTCAGAGAAAGGATACAATCTAGCATCCCAGTCACCGTGATGCAAAATGCCTTCCCCTCACCATAGCCTCTAGGCAAGGTCTGTGGATACTTCCTTGAACTGACTTTTATTTATCCCTTCATTTCTCTTTCTGATGCATCCAAGCCCCATCATCTGACAGATGGCATTTGGCAATAGCCACCTAAAGCAGTCCACCTGCCTCTGGCTTCTCTCCCAATCTATTCTGAGCTCCACCACCAAATCAGTCACTTGCAGACATTACATTCACTAGAAGTTCTTTCAGAAAGGGGGGTGGGGGGCGCGGGAAGTACAACCTCCTTAGCCGCAATTCTAGGTTCCCCTATAACCTGATATCAGATGCTCCCAAAATTCCCTATATCAGGGGTTCCCAACCCCCCGGGCCGTGGCCTGTTAGGAACTGGGCTGCACAGCTGGAGGGGCAAGCAAAGCCTCATCTGTACGGGCAGCCACTCCCCAGCGCTAACATCACCACCTCAGATCATCAGGCATTAGATTCTCATAGGAGCACTGGCCCCTGGTACCAGTTCTTAGGGTCCTCTGTAATTTCACACCACCCTAAATTATATATTGCCCCTTATTCTTTACCTACTGGACAGTTAAGTGTAGCGCATGAGAGCAGGAACTGTGTGTGTCGATCTCGCGTATGTCTGTATCCCCAGGCGCCTAGCAAATGGGAGGTGTTCTATAATTATTTCCCAAATGAATTAACAAATAGTAGCCATTCTTTAGTTAACTGACTAGAAAGGATACACATGAGCTTCATAACAAGCAGTATTTGTAGATTACTTGATTTGGGGATCTGAGATGCTGATAGGTCATTAGGGCTTCTGGAAATGAAGGAGAGAAAATCAGGAGGTCCATTTAACAGTTTGTTGTAGCAACAAACATGTCTAACTCTCTCATAGATGCCAAGAGAATTCATGGTAATGCCACTTTGGAGTGAAAAAAAATCCACAAATAAAGGTGTCAGTGAATCCCTGGAAACTCCTAGAACTGTCTGAATTCAAATAAACGTGGTTTGGAGGACTTTAAAAAGAGAAGTGGAATCATCCAGTAGTTGGTGTAGCACTGAGGATGCTGATCTTAAGGGAAGGGGGACAAAATGGAGAATTCCACAAGGGTCTAGGGTAGGTACAGTAAGTGGCAGGAGAAAAAATAAGGGCAGAAGTGGGGAGGATGGCGACAGGATAGGCCCCCTGGGCAGGGTAGGGCGGGGTAGGGGGCACTACTATGGTTTGTTCACCCCAGGCGGCCTGAGCTGGAGGAAGCAGGAAACTTCAGTGGGAGTGGCAGGTCACTCACGACCTGTCTACCAGTGACATCTTCCACGGCAAAGCGCTCCTAAGAGGACAACTGCTTCCCCACAGGCTGAGCAGGGGAAGTGTTAGAGTGGGATGAAGGAAAAACAAACTTTTTTCCTTCTGTGATAATGGCAAAAGGGACCATGAGATGAGAGACCACCCCAGAGGTGGGACAGGACACAGTGAGCCCTGACTGCTCCTCAGCACACGCATCCGTTTCACTCTAAATTCCCACCTTACGATTTTGGCTCCAAGTTGTTACATCCACCAGTAAACAGTAAATGCAGGAAGGAGGTTTTAGCATCGGTCCTCAGCAAGCTGTCTCTGCTCAATTAGTGCTAATCGAAGGCTGCGGCTAATAATAAAGCAGCCGGGGGCATGCATGCTCAGACTCTGATGGCGAGTCCATGCCCTGGGGCCTGCACGGATCTGAGCTGAGCATCTTAAACGTCACACGTAAGATTAACAGAGGCCTCGGCTTAAGCGAAGGGAAACGCAATGTGCCAGCCTCCGATTCTGAACCACTTCTCCATCGTCAGATGAGAGAGAGAATCAATGGAAGAGGCAAATGGAAGGAAGAGACCCAGATGATACAAGGTGCGGAAGATGCAGAGGATCAGAAGTTCCAGCTGGCACCACTCAGGCTTCCATGGCGCCTGGCTAGGAACCAGGAGAGTTTCACATCCTGGCTCCTGCCCCGTCTCAATTTCTGTAGCTCATGCCATCAGAGATAACATCCTTGCTTTTTTAGCTACAGTCCAATATGACCTTGGCAGCCGAGCTCCAACTGTATATCACTCCTTGATACCCAGCTGGCTTTTGTATTCCCATTTTTCAGTTCCTCATAGTGCCTGCTGTCTCCATGAGGAATCT
>NW_011888897.1:4230011-4263274 GCF_000151845.1 Pteropus vampyrus | reverse complement strand
CCTCTCACATTACTTCTCTGAGCTGCTTCAGGAGCTACTGTTTCTGAGTATTTACTCAGCAGTCCTCAGCCACGGGGCAGTTTTGCTTGGTTAGAAATGCTCGACTTAAGAGCACACATGCTCACTCTGACCAGTAACGGAGCCCTCAGCTCTCCCCTCCTTGGCGGCCTCCTCATTACCACGAGCTCACAAGCTTCAGCTGACACGAAATCCCTGGGCCACCAGCTTGGGAGAAGCCATGGAGAGGAAAACGGCCAAGAATTGCTTTCAACTGCTTTGCAGACGCCAGGGACTAGTCTGACCAGAGACGACTGGGTGTTTTCTCAGCGGGAATGAATGCCAAGAACATTTTACTTAAGAACGTGGATTCCGGAGCGGACGTAACTGAGTTCAGATTTGCTTCTACCACCTCTCAGCGCCGTGACCTCTGATGAATTACTTTACTGTGCCTCATCCACCTCAGCTGGAAAAATGGGACCATAATAGTATGTACTTTGTGGAGCTGAAAAATAACAGGCAATACTGCATGTAAAGAGCTTAGAATAGTGCCTGGCATACATGAAAAGCTCAAAATATGCTGCTGCTGCTAACGATGCTGACAGCAAGGACATCTGTGGCGATGAGTAAGTACAGAGGCAGGAAATGGCGAGAGTTCCTACTACCCACCCCGAGCATGATCCCCTACCTGCTGCCACAAGGCTCCACAATAATAACACCTGCCAGCTGTAGCTAGCTCTCTTCCCATGGCCATCCTCCCATTGATTCCTCAATATAATCCATTTCACAGATGCGGATACGGGCTCAGAGAGCAAGTGGCCAGTCACCATTCTACCAAGCAGCGTAGCCAGGAACTAAATCCAAGTCTGTGACCCCAAAGCCAATGAGCTTAACCCTGCCACCAAAATGCATCCAGTTTTCCAGCGGAAGCAGAAGAAGGGCGTATTGGGCACATGCTTTGCCTCTGCCCTGCAATTGCCAGCTGGACAAGAAAGAGCATCTGAATATTATATTTTGAGGACAAGGTGCCTTCTCATTGGAGTTAATTATACCGAAGACTTTCTTATTCCACAAGTTTGCTTTCCTCTCCCTCCTGACATGAACCTAGGTATTCTCACAGTAGCACTGCTTATACTGAAGAATCTTTCTCACTGTTTGGCATGGCCCTTATTATCCTTATTATTATTAGGGACTACGGGACAATACAGCTCCACACTGACAATCGCAATGGCTTTGTCGGTTAACATCAATTTTCTTGTTAACGAAAAAACAAATGACTACTTATCAAGTTCCCCACCAGAGATGACTCTGCCATCACAATTTCATAAAGCCCACATGGCTTCTGAAATGTCACTTGGCCCACTCGACTTTCCCTAGGAAATCACTGGATCTTCTTTGAGGACCAGTGTGCCTGCTCTGGCTTACGATCACTTTAGGCCACTTAAAAGCATCCCACTGTCGCCAATATCCTACCTTTTCTCTCATGGACACCGTGGTCTGGGGCGGGGGAAGTAACTTCCCGTCACATTCACACAGTGACTTTAGTACATGGGACCTAGGATTATCTCTTGCCAGGCAGAAGGAAGGTGCTCTGGCTGCTCTTTCCTCGTTTCTGCTAACCCCCCGAGAATGGGTGTGGCTCTTACCTGTGCGGTGAAGAAGGCTGGGGTGAGGGATCCTGAGGGAAGGGCTGGGCTGTTGAGGGCAATGGAGCCAATGTCGGTGCCGGAGAGCACCAGCGGGGGCGCGGAGATTTCCAAGCCTTTGGGCTTTTTGGCCTTGGGGGGAAGAGATGGAGACCTGGTCTTGGAGCCCGATGACAGGTTCAAGGGCTCCAGGGAATCCGAGTCATGGCAGGCGGCCTCCAGGAAGAGGCTTCTGTGTTCAGAAGGGAGGGGCGAATTAGGGGACAGGGACGGGGACCGAGATGAGGAAGGCGATGCGGACGAAATGCTGGCGGCATTGGGCAGCATTAAAGAGGAGATCTTGGCTGAAACAGATGAGGCCAGGAAGGCCTCCGACGTGGAGGGCAGGGACACCACAGGCCTGCTGATGTGCTTGTCGCTTTTGTTGGTCACAAACCTGATGACAGTCCTGACTTCTTCCACGGGAGGGCTGTCTTCTGGCGGATCCTCCAGCTTCTCCGTCTTGATGGCCTTGAAGGATTCCGGTGGGTTCTGCAGGGAATTGATGGTGAATGACGAGTACAGGCCCGAGTGGATGTATTCGTTGCGGCTCGTGCTCTTGAGGGCCGACAAGCTGTGCCTGTGGGCCTCGCGGCCCTCGGGAGGCGCCTTGCAGTCGCTGTCCTGCAGCAAAAGGCTCTCGCGGCTGATCTCCACCGCGTGAGGGTCCATTTTCAGGATCTCCGGGAAGGAGACAAACTTGTACACAAACTTCTGCCCAATCACCTTCTTGATGATGTTCTGTGAATAATACAGAAGGAGACAGCGAAAAGGTCAGTGCACCAGAGAAACCGAGGAAGAGCTCCACGAGGATGGGCGATTGTGCCGCCAGAAGCACCACACTATTCCTGATTTACACATTTTGGCTAAGGTACAGTAGAAAGAGGACTAAAGTTGGAGGCGGAATTAGATTTGCACTCCAGTTCTGCCAATTACTAATGGTGTGATCTTCGGTAAGCTGTCATTTTTAGTTTCCTCATCTGTGAGGTGAGGATTATTATACCCAATAATGGAATAACAGTTGCCATTATTAAGCACTTACTGTGTAGCTGGCATTGTTCAGGTATTATCTCATATATTCTGTAAGCAATCTTAAGAGGAAGGTATTATTAAACTCCCATTTTAAAATTTAGGAGAGTAAGCTTTGTGCGCTTAAATAACCCACATAGCCACACGGTAGGTAAGTGGTAAAGACAGCACTTCCTTAACCATAATACAGTATTGTCCAACTTCTCTCTGGGACTTGTGAGGATTCAGTGAAATAACCATGGGAACGCATTCTGTAAGCTGGGAAGCATTATGGAAACATAAGTTGTTATCACCAAACACCACAATGTTTTCTTAAATCATGTAGCCATTGTCTCCTTTTTTTTTTAATTTTCTGCCAAGAAGGCCACTGGAGAAAAAGCAAAATGTCTACGTGGACATTTGGGGCACACACCCAGTATTTTAGGTTGCTAGCGTCTACTTCTGACTCTTCAGGTTATGGCTCCAGTCCTCAGACGTGAGGATGTAAATGGAAACCAGCCGTCACTGCAAAAGTTTTCATGCTCCTTTGGGAGAATGGACTTCGTATTCAAGGCTGTGCTGTTCTGGAGGTGTTTTAAACCGGAACATTAGCAAATATCTATCAAACACGTGAGGGGTCCCAGGTGCTCGAGGGAGTCCAAGACGGTCTCCCTCAAGCATGGGGAGCCCGCAGCACCATCCTGTGCGGAAAAAACTCCCTGCTCCTCACAAACTGTTCCTCCTAACACGTGAGTATAGCTGAGGGTTTAAAAACGTTTTGGGGGAGAAGAGCTTTAGAAGGATGCCCTACTGAGCGCCTACTCGGTACCCGGTATTGGACACACGCTCTCGTTTGACCTCACGCTGACCCTCTTGCAGGGTAGAAGGTACATCATCCTTCTGACAGAGGTGGGGAGTAATTTGCCCAAGAACCAAGATCTATTCATTCTAAAGCCTAAGCTGCTTCACATTTCCACACAGATTTGGAGGGAGAGAATCAAAGAACCCCTGAGTAGAGATGAAATTTTTTAAGCTTGAGATATAATTGGCATGTAACATTCCGTAAGCTGGGAAGCATTACAGAAATGTTACAACATAATGATTTGTTTCAAGTGTACAAGTGTACAACATAATGATTTAATATTTGCATATATTGCAAAATGACCATCACAATAAACCTAGTTAACATCCACCACCGGACAGTTATAAATTTTTTTATCCTTGTGATAAGAACTTTTAAGATTTACTCTGTTAGCAATCTTCAAAGGTAAAATAGAGATGATATTTAATTAAATCTTGATGTTCCTTTTGTGGTCGTAGTTTGGTGTCCATGTTTTTGCCTTCCCCCTTGTTACATTTCGGCATGCTAACTTGTCTTTGTCCTTAAATGGATTGGCAAATCCCAGAAGAGAATTTATCTAGCAGTCGGGTGGGAAGAGCATTATTTACCAAGCCACTGAGATTTGGGGAGAGCGATTCCTCAGGGCAGGCATCTAAGGGAGGGACATACAAGGTCCCCCATTCAGCAGCGGCAATCCCAATAATGCAAATCCTGGCAAAACTTCACTCAGCACTGCTCACCAAGGCTCACTTACCCGCCTCTTAGATTCAAAGCTGAACAATTCGTTCCAGTGGGATCCTGGCACTCAGGCTTGCAATTTAACCCATCATCCCGCCTACTCCGTCTGACCTCATTCTACACTCAACACTAGCGAAACTGAAAACCACTTACAAACCTTCAGAGAAAGTTGGGAAAACAAGTTCCACCCGGGCCTGACTGGCCTGGGTAGACAACATGCCTGGGAGAAATCATGTAACCCTCCCTCCAAAGGGTTACATGAGGGTGCCACTGGTGCCATCTGATCTAGAGTTGGTTCTGGGTAAAAAGAAAGCATCCTTGCCTGGTGTGTTCCTCTGCTAAAATTCTAAGGTATTTTTGTTCTTCTCTCATAATATTTTTCTCTCTGGGGGAAAACTATTTTATCCTCAGCCAGTTGAACACGCATATAAACTGAGTGATTTAGGAGAGCCTAAATGATTACCCAGAGGAGAAAAGAAACGGTATGGTCTGAATCATTTCTTCTGGTAGGCCTTGTAAACTTTTTTTCCAAAAAAAGAACCAACCTTTAATTTTATTAATGGTATTCAGAACATAATGTCTGAGCAGGGATTACATTCATAAGCAAACCAAGAAGTAATTCAGGGCTGTGATAAAAATGATAAAAATGCCTCCCCTCAAAAAAAGGTTGGGAATAGAAAGCAATCTTGGGGAGAGAGCTGGGACTTGATGTATCAAGAAGAATATAAAGAACAACCCCCATGACTGTCAGCTGACAAACGGATAAACAAAACGTAGTATAGTCACACAACAGAATATTATCTAGCCATAAAAAGGAATGAAATTCCGACACGTGCTGCGTGAATATACCTTGAATGTAGTATGTCAAATGAAAGAAGTCAGGCACAAAAGGCCCCATTTTTTATGATTAATTCCATTTATATAAAATATCCAGAACAGACAAATCTGCAGAGACAAAAAGTAGATTAGTCATTTCCTGGGATTTGGGGGTGGAATGGAGGAATTGGGGGATGCTACCTAAAACATAGAAATTTTTTAAGGGAGTAGTGAAAATGTTTAATATTGTGTTGATGGATGCATAACTAAATATACTCAAAGCCACTGAATTGTATACCTTAAATACCTGGGTGAACTAGATGGTATGTGAGTTATACTTCAATAAAACCGTTAAAAAAAAGAACATGAGGAATCTTTTACCCCAGCTCTACTGAGATATAAACTGACATATGCCATTGTATAAGTTTAAGGCCTACGATGTGGTAATTTGATACATGTATATATTGAGAAATGCTTACCACAATAAGGTTAGTTGATATATCCTTCACCTCACATAATTACCATTTTGATGTTGTGGTGACCACATTTAAGATCTCCTGTCTTAGTAACTTTCAAGTATATAATACAGTATTGTTAACTGCAGTCACCAGGCTGCACATTAAGTCTCAGAACTTATTCGTCTGATGGCTGGAAGTTTGTGTCCTTTGAGCACATCTCCCCATTTCCCGCCCCCCTAGCCCATGGAAACCATGGATCAACTCCGTTTCTATGTGTTCAGTTTTTTAGATTCCACATGTGATACCATATAGTATTTGTCTTTTTCTGACTTATTTCACTTAGCATAATGCCCTCATGAACATGAGGAATCTTAAGAATTGTACATGTTTAAAGGGAAGATGGTGGGAACCTTCTGTGGTTGCCTGGTGACTGCCATAACATGCTAAACCCTACTCTGAGTATACAAAAAGGACATGCCTCAAAGGGCACTGAACTCAGCCATCGCAAGAAGGGCCCATCCATAGTTGCTGCTTCCATGAGGTGAGCCACTAGAACATCAAGAGAGCTTTTTAGAGAAAAGTTGCACAGTGACGGGCATGGGGACAGTTTATGGAGCTGACCCAAAGGAGGAAGAAACAGCCTTTGGAAAGAACCAGAACAGGTTTTGCTTCTCTAGAAGCCAATGAGAAAGATACATTAGATCTGGCTACCTGGACAATTTGAAACTCCTCCAAGGACAGAAGGCTGGGAAGGGAAATGAGTGGGAAAAGGGAAGGAAGGAAGGTCAGAGAGATGCAGCCCAGCTCCAACACAGGTAATTGAAAGCCCAGCTCTGTACCCAACATCTGTTCATGGGAGGGGACCAGGTAAGGAAAGCCCCCACCAGGATGCCCGCAGCTGGAGACCTAGATAGGTATGTGGATTCAGAGGAGGTGAGTGCCTCCAGGGTCAGCTGAAGTGGCAGCCCCTTCTTCCTTCACTTCCAGGGTAGACCCCGGCAGAGTATCTGTGGCATGTGCGTTTGACACTCTCTTTGTGGTCTCTGAAGCGAGGTTTCGTTTCAAGAGTTTGCCCCATGAGGGGCTTGCTGGAAAACTCACAGTACAGGGTAATAATGATAGGTAGTATTTGCTGAGCACGTATACTGTCAGGCTGTGTACTAAAAACGTGACCACCCTGACTCATTTAATCCTCTGAGAGACTGGAACTATTATTATCCCCATTTCAGAGATGGGCAAACCGAGGTTCATAGAGTATAAATTACCCGGTCCCATGCTAGTATTTGGGCAGTCTGACCCCAGAGCATTTGGCCATAATGGAAGGTGAAACAAGACTCGGGCTGAGATAGCCCAGGACACAGGAGCACTTGGGGATGGGCTCTTATTATGAAAAGTGATGAGGATACTTAGAAAAAGTCTGGTTTTTTTCACCCTTTCCTCCCAGACCCACAAGTATTTGTTGTTTACAGTTGCCTGGTAACCTGACAACTGCTGTCTGTGTTTGGCTGAGCTAAGTGACTCTCTCCAGTGTGGTTTTAGAGCAACAGTTGCGCACATCTGCTTCCCTTCACACACACACACAGGACCAGCCTCTTTGGTCACAATTTCCCATTAAATCTGTATTCACAACTGGTGTGGACTACTGGCCCGGGATTCCGTGTGAGCTTAACAGGCAGCAAGGACAGGGCCTACTGCGGCGAGCAACGTCCACCTGCACACCCCCAACTGGCAGTTCAGGGCAAAGGTGGAAGCTTGGGTCCCAAAACTCTTCCCAAGTCGGTGCTTTGAGGATGCAGAAGCCTAAAGGTGACGCAATTCATTTGGGGCAGGACTACGACCAACTTGTGCAAAGGAACCCTTCCCGACTCACCAGCTACCTGTGGCAACCGAAGGGTCCCATGAGAGTCTCCCTCAGTCATGTCACCCTTCTGGGACAGAAAACACCGAGAGCAGGTGACATTCCAGTCCCCTCGGTGCTGTCTGCTGCCCTCCCAGGTTCCAGGCTGGCTTATGAAAACAGGTGTGTCCAATGGGTATGTTTAAGTCCACGTACACACACTCAACTCTGCCTTTTCCTCTCACTGAACAGGAAGAAGGAGTCTGGTTCAATAATGCCATGTAGCGGATAAATTAGAAATGTCTATTAAGTATTGATTTTTTAAAAAATTATATACAATGCTAGGTAGTGAAAGATGTTTGTGTAATTGAACTTACCTTCTTAATTTCGATGTTATTAAGGATAATATTAAGTTAACTACATGTTTGTTGAATGAATGACTCTCCCTAGGGAAACCACTAACCTAGGCAGGAAGCCAGTGGCTTCACCCCATGAGGGACACATTTTCTGTGGCTAATCCCCAGGCTGGTTAAAGCTCCATGTGACTGCTCCCGTTCGTATACCTGCAAGAGCTGCTTTGCTGGCATTTTTAAAGTGAAAACCCCAAGACAGACACTGGGGGCATATACAAATACCCACAACCTCATACCTCCTGCAAGAGCTTAAAAAACTGTGATTTCACTTATCCTCGTACTAGGCAAATATCTGCTGGGTGCGTCGGCTCTGGCCTGGAACCCTGATTTCGATCCAAGGTCACACATGGGGCTTTCCTTTGCTCATACTTCTCATTCCTAGCTTTCATTTCTCACCAGTGCTCCCCTTCCCCCAGGCCTGCTCCTGGCCCAGGAGGAGCTAGACCAGTAGTGGGTCTCATCAGTATGGCTACAGCCTCCCCCGCTTAATTCTCTACCAGTTGGGGGCTCCCAGAAACTGCAGGACTCCTGCCCTGATTTTGCAACTTTCCTATCTTGTTCTCAAAATGGACAAAGGCCAGCAGCTCACTAAGCAAGCAGGAAGGTTTGTGTAAAAGATTCTTCCTACAAACAGCCCGGCTTTTTCTTAACCCAGCCCCTACAGTTGGATACAGAGGACAGAGCAGTGGATCTTTCCATAAATACACACTTGACTCTGTCACAAGGGCTGCCACCAGGAATAGTGTTCCAGAGTCACTGCCTGGGTTCGAATGTCATGCCTATCTCTCACCAGCCATGTGCCTCAGTCTCCTGATCTTCAGAGTGGAGACTGGCCTACTGACCTCCTCATGGGATGGAACGAGATAATCCATATAAAGTTTATCGCAGAACGCCCGAGACAGCCACACATAAGCCCACAATACACACTAGCTGCCAGTATTTTCGTTTTTACACTCCCATTTAAGCAAGAACAAAACAAAGCAAAAACTCTCTCTCAGCTCCAATGACAACTAAGCCAAATTAAACCTCTCAGAAGGCTGTGCATATTCGTCCTGCTTTATCCACAGTTCTGGGTGGTGAAATGGGTCTGTGGCAGACAGAATTACACCTGGTTTACATATCTTGACCAAGCAGGGGAAACATGATGTTTTATTTAGTTGGGTTCAGATAAGAAATAGATGCAAGGCTTATAATATGTCATGCCTAGCGTGTCCAGCAATTGACATCCACTGTGAAGAAAACCTCACATATTCCAATTCATTCAGGGCGGTGGGGCGGGGCGGGGTGCAGCCTGGGATCGGGGCAGCAGATGGGAACAATCGCGGAATCCACGTGTCCCTCTTATAGGCCATGGCAGCTTCAACAGAGACGCCCACGTTTGGCCTGACAAGTGGGGCAGACACTAACCAGACACCCAGCTGATCACTGTTCTCCAAGGCCTCGCAGAGCAGGGAACGCTTGCCCAGACAGGAGGGAGCAGCCCAGCTCCATGGTGTCTGCTGCGGCAGGCCTCGGCTCGGCCCCTGGGGGAAGGCCACGCAGGCTGCTGGCCCTAAGTGTCTGCCACCGAGAGCCTGAAGCGGGGAAAGCGGGATGGATTTATTTCGGGGACATTCATCTTGCTGTGGTAGATATCCTACGTGAAAAGGAACCAGTGGCCAGAAAGAGCAAAGGGAAGAAGCATTTGTGAGGGCCTGCCACGTGCTTTATGTGCACAGCTACCTTGCGACACGGGCACTGTGATCCCCTTTTAAAGATGACGTTCAGGCTCTTGATTGGAAGTGAGGTTATACCCAATTTCCTATCCCAGAGGGTGGGTTAAACACTGGGAAGGCCATCCAACTGAATACCATGAAGCTATTTTAGAGGACAATACACTGTTAATATTTCCCCATGTCTTTAAACATACATTAGATTTTTAAAAATGCAACATGCATGGCATCTTCCATTATTTTAACGAAATAATTATGTCGTAAAAGGAAAAAATTAATCTCAAAAGATATATAATACAATTGAATGGTAGTAGGTTTACCATTGATTTGTATTTTTATTTTGCCTATCTGCATTTTCACGTTTTAAAACATGTATTTAATATATGTGTGACTTGTCGAATTAAGACTTAAAAAAAAAAGAAAGACAAAGCAGCAGGCTCAAAAAGCTTATTAGCCCAAGATCATGCAGCTTGTGACTGGTGGAGCTGAAGTCTGAACCCAGTCCTATCCAGAGCCAAGACCGAAGCCTTTCCTGTTCCAACACCACGCCCTCTCCCAGAAAGCAGCTGCTGTTGGCTCAGAGGCTGCTGCTCAGCTCAGTCCGCCAGAACCACGGGGCTCTGCATTCCAGAGTAATCGCGGGGTAACTGTAGAGTGCCCGGTAAAACCAGCTTTCTGCTAAGGAAGCACAGTTCTTGTCGGAACGGTTATTTTTAGCTGCTGTGAGGAAGGCCAGCCTTCCGTGAGGCCTGTTCCTTAACTAGAAATAGAGCTGCCTCTGCCCACCCACAAGGTACAGGAGGGGCCTGCTTTGATGGGACACCCTGCATAAGGTCCCACCACTGCAGACTGGCTATTGGAAGCCCACCTCTCAGCAGGTGACACCTAAGGGATGAGGGTGACGGGAAAACAACAGGAAGCTAACGTCTACATACACGGCCTGGTTATGGCCCCCACTGAGCAGCAGAAGTGCTTGGAAGGAGCACAGGGAGCACTGTCCAGCTCCTCTGATTGTGCACAGGCCTGTCCAGAGCTGCCCACACAAGGACACAGGCCCGGAGCCTTGATGAGCCAGATGTTAAGTGGAACCAGTGCTGGGTGAACTGACCTGGGTTCGAATCCCGGCTTCACGAATTATTATGACCTTGGGAAAGGTCCTAAACTTCTGGCTTCAGTTTGCTCACTTCTATAAAGGAAATAAAAATACCTCACAGGGTAGTTTTTTTCCAAAATAACAACACACATCAGTGCCCAACTCATATAGGTCCTCAAAACATGACCTCTCACTCAGTGGAATTCAGCTTAGCGAGCAATGATGTAATTGTATAGCATCCACATTATATCACACTATCTTGTTTTATTCTGCCTTCACATAATCTAAATTCCTTATATGGGTATAGACTTTACAGAAGACTTATACATTATTGCACATAAGCCTCACAACACTTTGATACTCACTTTACAAATGAGGGACCCCAGGCTCCAAGCTGAGTTCCCAAAACTAGCAGTAGCAGAGGTGACTCTCCAGGCCGCCAGCTTCCCAGCCAACACCCTCTCCTCAGCAACTCTTTTGGGTTCCCATCCAGACCACAGTCTGACTCACTCTTTCCTGACACAAAACCTGACTGTCCTCTCTCCAAAGTTAGAACAAGTACTCACTGTAGGAGTCATGCTCACAGTCCCTCCTCCGTAACAAGCAAACATTCTTTCAACAAACATTTAAGGCGCTTTCATATGGAAGGCTCCTTGCTAGGCTCTGAGGAGCAGAAAAGGAAGTGAATCTAGCCTCTGTCCTTGAAGCATCTGACTGCTGCTGGCGTGGGCAGTGGCAGCCCTTGCCTCCTCCTCTCAACCCCTGCCTCTGAACCCGAGGGGGCAGAGAGCAGCTGGCTGGCAGCACTGGACTCTGCTAGAAATTTGCTATGGGCAGGCTCACCTCGCACCTGCCCCCACACGGAGCGGCTCTGAAAGGGCTCTTTGGACCTGTTACCTGGAGCTGCCTCTCCCTGGGGCAGCCTTTCCCCTCCGTAGTGAGGAGAACAGTGCCCTGCCCCACCCCCCAAATTCACATGCACCCAGATCCTCCAAATGCGACCTTATTTGGAAACAGGGTCTTTGCAAGTGGGGACGTCGGGATAGAACCCTCTTGGAGTTACAGGGGGCACTAAATTCTGTGACTTATAAGAGAAAAGGACACAGAGAGACAGACACACTCAGAAGGCCATGTAAAGACAGGCAGGGATTGGAGCGATGCAGCTCCTTGGAGAAATACCAAGGAGTGCCAGGCGCCACCAGAAGCTGGAACAGGCAAGAAGGAGCCTCCAGAGCCTTGAGAGGGAGCATCGTCCTGCCCACACCTTGATTGCAGCCTCTGGCCTCCGGAGCTTTGAGAGAACAAACGTCTGTTGTTTTGAGCCACCAGATTTGTGGTTCTTTGTTACAGCGCCCCGGGAAACCTCCAGTCTTAAACCTCCTCCTTACAGTCTCCATTGAGCGGGTGGGGAGGCACAGCCTTCCCTGCGCGCTGGGCCTGCTGCCCTGCTGTCACGTTGCTGTCGGCACTGGCTTGGGTGAGGCCGGGGCTGAAAGTTTAATTTTGGAGCATGCGCACTCGCACGCGCACATACACCCACGCTCACCCCACTTCCAGCTGCTAAGAATAGCGCGCTGCCAAGCAAGGGCTCCGGCTCTCTCGGAATTGGCTGGCTTGGTGGGGAGGTTTCCTTGTGGTCTGGGTTGCGATTTCTTTCTTCTCTGGCACAGCTAAGCTGCAGTGGGGACTGGCTCTCCACATTCGAGGGCCTGATGTCGCTGAAGATGAGGGGCCTGGCGGGGCTCCCAGGAGGGGGCGGGGGGCGGCTCTGGCTCGACACCAGGAACACGCTTGCACCCGCTCTGGGCTCGCTCCTGCTGCTCGCTGGACCCAGAGTCTGGTCTCCTTCCTTTCGACACCCAAGGGTATTTTTATTAAAGGCCTCTGGAGTGTAAAAATAAAAGGTAATACTGCTGCCCCCGGACAAGTCTTCCTCCGCTTTCCCTGCCAAGCAGGGAGTTGCCAAAACGGCCTTCCAGCTTTGGCCACCTGTGCAGGAGCAGATGGCTGGGGGCTCAGAGCCGCAGGTGGTCTGGGAGTGCGTTCCCATCCTTGGCTTTGCCATCGATTTTCCTGAAAAAATCACCTCCCCTCTCGGATTCTCACTTGCTAATAGAAGAGGGGCAGGCAGCGCAGGATGGTCTGTTAGGTTCTTTCCAGCGCTGACATTCTGAGATGACAGACTCCCTTCTGCGCTACGGAGAAGCATGTTCGCTTGATCCCACGCTCATTCATCCTACCTCCATCCTCAGGCCCCAGGGCAAGGAATGGTAAAGAAGACCAGCGCCCAGTCAGTGTGGCAGCAAGAGAAGGGAGCAGAGGAGGTGACACTAAGGGCAGGCATCAGCTGGAGGAGGTAGAGCAGAGAGGAATTTGAGGACGAGCTGCAGGAAAGGCAGAGGGAGCACCCAGGCAACGACAAGATCGCTGAAGATGCTGCTCAGGGCAGCGGAGCCAGGGCGGGGTAGCGGGGGAGTGGGGGCCCGATGGTGAAGGGAGGTTGGAGCCTCTCCTGGCAGCCGCAGGGAGCTGGGAGGTGCACAGGCACAGGGTTGCTACACTCTGGTCTGGTTTTCTTTAGGAAGTGTCATCTGGACACAGAAGTTTAGGGTATTCTGGGGCTTCCAGAACCATCACCTGACATTTTCAGCTGCCAGCAGTTTTTCCATTGTCATTTCAAACAGCAAATGCTGGGGTCTGGTTTCCTCGGCCTGCCCTGGGGTAATAATCAGCAATGTTAGGAATATGGGACTCGAGTTTGGGCCCATGGCTCTGCAACTGTGTGATCCTCAGCTTCATAACCCCGAGCACGGACGCTGGGGTGAAGACTCCCAGGCAGAAAGCTCTGCCACTGACGAGCTGCTTCGTTTTGGATCTGTTACTTATCTTCTCTGAGACTCAGTATTCCCGCCTCTAAATGTAAAACTAGCTAGCACAGGCCTGGCTTAAGGCAAATGCTCCATACGTCTGAGCTTCCCCTTCTGGTGCCATAGACTTGGGGCAGGAACTGAGATGCACGGCTCTGGGAGCCCAGGCAGAAGGTGGGGAGGAGGCGCATCGAGGAGCAGCTGGGCTGGTGGGCGGATGGTGGGTGGTATGATGTGAATGTTAGGGGTTTTGTCAGTTTGTCTACACAACCACTCAATTTTCCTGCAGCTAGAAGCCCAGAAGCAGGAACGCTCATGCTGGCAACCTGGTGTGGGCTTGGGCCACAGCCTGACGTATGTGGAGCTGGCCAGGCTGCCGGCGTGTTGGCAGCTGAGCACTGAGCACAGCAGCCTCATCAACACGGTGCTGAAGGTACTCCCAAGACTCTGAGTGTTTCTTAGCAACTGCCCGTTTGGGGGAACAGTGAGTGCCACAGGGAAGCTGGCTTGGGAACCTGCGCAAGTCAGGAAGCGTCCTCAATCAACCTATAGTGTCCCCCCTGCAGCCTGGCCCTCTTGTCCAGCTGCTGTCTCCCCAGGCCATGTGGCCAAACTGGAAGACCTCCATCAGGCCATGGCTACCCCACAGGTCTCTAGGCAGCTTCCAGGACCAAAAAGCTTGCAGAGAGGCCCTGGTTATGCCCTCGGCCCCCAGGCAATGCCCAGTTGCCATCTGTTGTACTTCAAACCATCTGAGCTACTGACATGACATAAAAGAAAAAAAAGATATCCGATGAAACATACCAGACCCTCAACACTCAGACCCAGGACTGAGCACAGAGGGTACCTTCGATACACCAAACACCCCCAAAATGGAGTCCAGGAGAGATGGGTCGTCTGTGAGATTTTGCAACCAACATAGGTATTCTAGAAAGTTCTGGATAAAAATGCTTGCTGGACTTCGTTCTTTCTCCACTCTGACGGACAATATGTCATTTTAGCTTCGCAAAATTTATTCTGGGGAATTAAAAAATTCTGCCAGGGTCAGGCTTCTTGGCACAGGGGGTCGATCTGAGATATGTATTATTAATACGAACATTTTCCTGTCATGCTTGCACACCCAATTGAAAATGAATTGTCCAATTAAGCTAAGAAGGTGATGCATCCTGCTTCCAGGAACGTGTTGCCAATGACTCTGTCTCGACTGCTCCCCTCGAAACCCCTTCCAATTAAATAAAGACTGTTCGGTACGTTGGTGAGGATAAGCCGGGATGTTGCTGTGGAGACGGGAGGATTTTTCATCATATCACCATTTCAATCTCTTGATGAGAAGGGAGCTGGCAACACTTTTCACCTCCCCCTGGGATGAATGTTCACCGCCAACAACAACAAGGACAAAAGCCCTGTTGGAGGAAAAGGACGAGGGATTGTGTCAGCTTCCAGGTCTCCTTTTGCAGCAACCGGAGAGTCTGTGGCTTCAGCGGCTAAAGGCAGGAGATAGCTGTCCTGTGTATTTGAGCGGCAGACTCCCCCATCTTCCTTCTCCACTCCCAGGCAGTTCTAGAGAGGGACACGCAGGCCCTGATGCTGGAGGTGTGACGGCGCCAGCTCAGCCAGCAGAGAGAAATCAATTTGTGGTAACTGGCCAAAAAGATGTAGGCTGTGGGGTCTGAGCGCGACAAGATCAATGCCAAGAAGAGTAAGAGGAGACAAAGATTTTTATTTCTGAAATGCAAATCTGAGCGTGGCACTTCTGGGCTTACAGGCCTTTATTAGCTCTCTGTTGTCCTGGCCATAAAGTTCCAAGTCTTTTGCAGAAGAAACTCCATGGTCCATTCCCTCTTCCAACCTCACATCATTCCCTAAATAAATACTCTGTGGTTGAAAAGTCAAAAGCCTCCCCTTTGCACATGCTGTTCCCGTTCTCGGTCTACCCTTTCCCAACTTTTTTCAGCCTGGTTAACTCATTCTCATTCCTCTAGATCTGAGTCACACGTCTTGAGCTCTACAGCCTCCTTTTCACGTTTTCTCTCTTGCCATCTCTCCTGGAAGCTGCTGGAGTCATGGCCAGCTAGTACTTTACACACGGTGCTCTACTATAATTGGTTTGTGCACCTGCCTCCCAACCACCTGCTGAGCCACCCGAGGGGAGTAGGTATGTTCTTCAAGTAATGGCTGAATGATGGAAGAAAAGTCAGAGGTGACTTTTAAGGTGCAGACCTTAAAAGTGAACAAATGCTATGTATCCAGCAGTTCCTCAGGCCCCCCAGACTTGGGTCCCTAAGGCCAGTTACAGGCATGCTCTGGGCATCGACCCTTCTCTTCTCCACCTGAGCATCCCCAAAACGAGAGATTTAAACACCAAGACCATCCGATGTGGGTTAGGAGTGGAAAAGAGTTGTTGAACTTGTTAATAAACAAAATCTCTGAAAGAGAGAGACCCTTACTATTACACCGGGTGGTAAAATACCTTTTGGAAGACTCAGTTTAAACCTAAGGAGAAAAACAAACCCTACCCCCAAATTCAAACCATCAGCACTACAATGAACAAACCCATCTCCCAGGGTTCAAGATTGAGGAGAATGCTGCCTGGTAGGGTGTGACTGTGAAATGCCCAGGCGGGAACTAAATGTCTCATTTAGGTCTCGCCAGCTCTGATTTCTGCCCCTCATGGACTCAGACACAGGCGCCCTCCCTTTACCTGCAGGTTTCCAAGCAGAAGAGGGGCCTCTGCTCAGTCCATGCCTGAGTATTAAGCATGCTCCATCCTAGGCTGGGCATCACTCCTTTCTTAGAATTCTGCTGGGATTTGCCCAGCAGCCTCTTCAAAAACTGCAAGTCGGGGAGGCAGGTCCTTGGCAGTCAGTTGCGAACTCTGATCCTCCAGCCTTCGCTAATGCATGTGAAACGGCCATCCACAGAAATGCAGGTCAGGGAAGGAACCTCAGAGGCCACGGCCAGACCCCAGCCATTGCTGATCCAGGATTGGAGGCATTGGGGTCAGCTTTTCTTCCCATCTAAGTAGTTTACTGAAATTATTTGCTGTTCCAGAGCAGGAACGGATGAATTCTCAAGGACTCTGAATCCCTCCAAGGCAGTTCTCATCCCTTTCACCTCTGTTTCGACCCTGAGGACCTGGCACGGCAGCTGGCACATGGTGGGCACACTGTGACATGCCTGTCGTAGAATCTCGTTTCATACCTGCTGTTGAATCTACTTGCTGTCCCTGTCGTGGGGAGCAGTTTTTCCTTTAGGATTGGTTGAATCAAAGCATCATCTCCAAGGTTCACCCTCTGTGTGTAATTCTGAACATCTACACGAACACCCAGCAGAGTGTGAGATATATGTACATGTTATGGGTAGAAGTATGCGCCCCCCTCCGCCCCAAAAAAGGTTGAAGTCTGAACTCTCAGTACCTGTGAATATGACTCTTTTTTTTTTTTTTATTTTGAAATAGGGTTTTTGCAGATATAATCAATTTAAGATGAAGCCATTAGGGTGGGCCCTAACCCAATAGACTTGGTCTCCTTACAAGAGGGGAATGTAGAGACAAAGGCACACAGGGAGATGCCATGTGAGGACAGAGGCAGAGATCGGAGTGATGCAGCTACAAGCCGAGAACACCAAGGATCGATGGGTGCCACCAGAAGCTAGAAGAGGCAAGGAAGGGTACTACCTGGGCCCTGCTGACACCCCGATTTCAGAAATCTGGTCCCCAGAACGATGAGAGAATAAAGTTCTGTCGTAAGCCACTTGTTTTGTGGTAATTTGTCACGGCAGCCTTACGAAATGAATACAATACAATAATCAAAAATGGTCACTTTTTGTTTGCTTCTAAGTTTAGCGCTTCTGTAATGTCAACTTTCATATACGTAATTTGTGTTTGAGTAGTATCCACTTCATTATGTTTTATCCATCTGCTCAATCATTTAACATTAACTGAGCAACTAATATGTGCCAGACCCTGTACAGGGTACCAGAGCAACAAAAGTGGGTAAGCCAAGAGACCATGGTGAGGACTGTTTTGTGAGGAAGCCAGTTATATAAATGGATAGCCATACAAAAGCCATGCAGTCAGTTCTCTAAACACGGTAACAGAAATGAGCATTCACTGAGAGTGTGCTTCCCAGGTGCCTGAGCACCTCGTACACACGGTCACATCTGATCCGCACACGAACCAACGAGGGAAGCTGCTATCAGGATGCCCACTTTCTGATAGGTGAACTGAGACTCAGAGACTCTGACCTGGACGGTGCCAAATGCAAAGCCCATGCTGGATACTGAGAGAGCACGTGAAGATGGAGACTCGCTCCAACTGGGCGTGCACGGAGAAGTGCACTTTGATTCAGAGCAGCAAGGAAGAGTCATTCAAATGCTAAAGCATCTCAGTAGTTGAATTTTCAGAATTCAACTAAATATATAAATAGGCAATGGGCAAAGAAATCGTGGTTGTCCTTCTTCGGTCATTAAAAAGCACAACATAATGCTCCTGATGGCTCATCAGTGCAAAGAGCCGTCATACCTGTGTGTACCTGCACAGGAAGGTAGTACCAAGGCCCTCATTTTCTCCTTTGCTCCTGTCTACACTTTTCGAATTAGCAGTAAGGAAAATATCATCTGTATTATTACTCTGGCTAATACTTTGTAGCACCTTATGTGTTATGGGCATGTTCTCAGCGCTCATGCGTTAACTCGGCTAATCCCCACCATGGCCCCGTGGTGTAGGCTCTACTATTAGACCCATTTTATAGAAAAGGAAGCTGAGACCTGGAGAGATTAGACAAAGCACCCATAGTCATGGAGCGGGATTCAAACCCAGACAATCTAGCCCTAGAGTTCATGCTATTAACCACTTCGCTATGACACAGGTGGGGACATTTTTTGGAGGAACTGTGCTTAAAGTCCCTCAGCTCCAATCTGAAGCCATGAGCCCAATTGTCAATCTCCTCTGGTGCTATAAAGTTTTTCTATACACGTTTTCTACTTTTTTTCCCTCTGCCCATTTCTAATATTCTGGAATGAGCTAAAAATATAATATACAACATATAAAAATAATGGTATGCTCATGCTTGTCTATGGTGGCAGAAAAACTTCCCTATTAGGACAAACCAAGGGATGTGCAGTTTCAGCCAAGAGTGAAGAGTCGATAGCTAGCAAATGACAGAAAATAAACAACAGAAAAAAAGAACCCAGCCGTCAAGGTAGGGAGTCACCTAATTTATGCCACGTGCAGAGCAGGCTCTGGATATGTGTCAGTTTGGAGAGGGGGGAGGGAAAGGGGGAGGGGAGGAGGAGAGAGGAGTAGGGAGAGGAGGAAGAGAAAGAGGGAGAGAAGGAGCGGGGGAGGGGAGGGGAATAAGGAGGGGAATAAGGAGGAGTGAGGAAGACAGTAAATGGCAGACGAGGTCACACTAAGTGCTGAGTAACCCTGAGAAACACTTACATGGTGAGGAGTGTGGCATACCATGTGGCCAGGGGCTTCACATTCACAAAGATCCTCCTAGAATCTGTTTCTTAAATGAGAGCCTAAGACATTTAAGATTGCCATTTTTGTGGTTGAAAAATGGTCAGATACCGGCGAGTCCATGTTTCAACTTATACACACATATAGTTACAGATTAACACTGGCAAAACTTAAAGAAGTGTCCATCTAAAATGTAAACTAGAGTATACTTTTTGTAAACTTTTGCCATTTCTCCTTCTCCTCCCTCTCTTTCCCTCCCTTCTTCTCTTCCCCTCCCCTCCACTCTGCTCTCACCCACTCCTCCCCTCTCCTCCTTCCTTTTCTTTTCACTTTAAACTGTATTAGGAGCTTCACGGTGAGTTTTGCTTGGCACTGGAGAACATTTCATGGGAAAGATGCAAACAGCCATGTGTACGCACTTGTGTGCTGTGTACACATGCACCTGTACAGTGTACCCATGTCCGAGGAAGGATGCAGGGCGCCTTCTCCTGATGGCTGCGACTACATGACACACGGGACCAGAGCTGCTCCTGCCCTCACTGTTAGTGCCAGCTGGCTGCGCAAAAGTCATGTGGCCAGACTTCAAGCTCAGCCCTGGCAGAACAGGAAAGGGATAACTGCGGGGAGCATACCACACTGGCCACTGGGACCCGGGGCCTTCGGTTCAACCAGACGCCCA
Organism: Pteropus vampyrus; assembly: GCF_000151845.1. Lineage (NCBI taxonomy): Eukaryota > Metazoa > Chordata > Mammalia > Chiroptera > Pteropodidae > Pteropus > Pteropus vampyrus. The sequence continues at coordinate 4,243,666 of NW_011888897.1, read as the reverse complement.
GTGTACCCCAGATTTTTCAACACTGAAGAGCTTGAACAAAAAAATTCTAAGGTTGCAATACCTTTTGTGCTGCCTGATTGCCTACCCGGAACTCAGGTGTTCAGAGGCAAAGATAATGAAAGGCCAGGAAGGCAGGGCATGTGCCTTGTGGTCAGGAGCATGAGCATCCTGGCTCTACCGCTTCCTGGCTGCAGGAGTTTGGGCAGGTTCCTCATCAAAGCCCCACGTCCTCATCTTTAAAAGGAGATGCTAGCAGGACTGTAGTGGGGGAGGAGGGAAACGCGGGCTGGCATCACATAGGGGAGATGGGGGTAGGAAGCCCTCGGCACACAAAGTACCAAAACATGCTGGGCGACCGAAGCCTCTGAAACTGCTTTCCCTAGAGAGTGAAAAAAATCTGCTCAAGGGAGATCAAGTGTAGTCTAAACAGCGATGGCTTTGCCAGTCTTTGTGGTGTCATTTGCAGCCCGTGATCTCCCTTTGTGCTCATGATATACAATCTTATAGTCCCGATGCCCAGGCTACATGAAGAGATGAAACTGAGTCACAGACACTGAGGCAGGGCTCCTTTTCTTTGACACCTTAATTTAAAACAATGAATTTTTTTTTTTTTTTTTTTTTTTTAAGTCTCAAAGCCACTTTAGGCACCCTGCCAGCAGGCAAGATGACTGTTTTCCTTCAGAGGGCTCTAATTCCCATTGTGCAACTTAGAACCTGGGGGAAAATGCAAAACAATAAACCATCTGCCAGGCTTTCAGACAGTGCAATTTGCAAGAAGTGCTTTTTACATCTTAGCTCGGCTCTGCATTAAGCCTGGATTAATTAATTGCCACATTAAAGGAAAGCACCTTTAACATTTCAATGACATAATCATATGCAATTATGATCGTATGAAGGAACACTTTATAATTAATGATGCCTCCACTTCCTGAAATGTGTAATTCTCCTGTCTTGGATTCCAAAGAGGCTGGCAGAAAGAAGGTGCTAAATATAGATCAGGAACTAATATTTAAATCAGCCTTTAATTCACCTTTCGCTATGAACAGTAAAACTAGAACTTAGGGCTCTAAGTCTATGTCTATGAGGCTAAATTATCAGCAACAACAGAGCCAGACAGAAATGCTCAACAAAGACAGGCCTGAAGTGATCGCCCCTAAATAGGAATAATTTTGCCCTCTCAGGCCCATTTACTGCTTTTCCAGAAATGCATTCAAACCGTCCTGGCTCTGGCAACCATGCTGTGGTATCACTTAACAAAGCACTCTGACTCGTCTGTGTGACTCGAAAAGAAAAACTTTTTTTTTTTTGATTAAGGAAATTTCCCGTGAAGTTGCAACCCCACGTACCCAAGCATTGTTCTAAGTCTGACCATGTGACACAAGTACTGACCATGTGACACTTGTTTAGTCTTCACAACAATCCTGACTTGGTACTATTAGGACCCCATTTGCATAAATGAGGACAAGGAGGCAGCAAATGGTTAGATAACTTGCCTGAGCTACCATTCCCCCCAGGAAAGGCCCATTCGAGTGAACTACAAACCAGATGGGATACACTGATTCTTTAGATTTTAACATTTATTCTGTCACTCAAGCAACTAACCATGAGGGAAGCCCCAGAACTTCCCTAATCTGATTTCTGTTGTTGGCAAAGTTTTGCAGCAACTACAGGTGAAAATGCAGAAGGAACGAAGTTTGACCCACGGTCACACCCAAAGGGTTTCCAGAAAAACAGACCTATAGTATTTTTTTATACCGTAGAAAAATACCTACGTTTTTTTCTCAAAAGAAAACAAAACCGAAATCTGCACAAATTGCCTCCATGTGATTTCCCGACTTGCTTCACGGTACACACCGTTATCCACCTTCATCAGTGGAACATGGAGGTGGCTCTCCACCTGCCCAAGACAGCCTCGTGCAAGGCAAGGGTTTACCTTGTCGTAATAGTATCGCAGGGCTCTGCTCAGCTTATCGTAATTCATGTTTGTTTTGTTCTTCCGGAGTCCCCACAGCTTGGCCACTTCTTCTGCTTTGAGGAGCTTGAATTCACCATCGTTGGAGGTCCAGCAGATCAGATGCTCATGCTTCTGGTCCAGCAGCAACTGCAACAGGAACTGCCACAGCGTGATTGCACTCTCCATACCTGGGGAGGGAGGGGACAGGTCAGCGCGCGGGCTCACACGCCCAGTCTGGTGGAGAAGGGGCTTTGGGACGAGCGCCTCAGCTCCCCGCCACCGCCCGCCCCCCCCAGTGAGCCAAAGCCACGTTCACATCCATCCCAACGGGCCACTCTGAATCAGGTGCTTTCCAGCTATATTTTCGTAAACGGCCAGAAATACGAGGAAGCACTGTGATCCTCCTGTTGGCAAGGCACATTCCTGCAGGTGACAGGGTTGCATCAGGAATAAAGTGAAAAATGATTAACGAACTGCCCACTTGTAGAATTAGTCCCTACACAATTCCCCACTTAGCACTAGAGTCTGTTCCCGCCCATCCTATCGAGTCCTCTATTGGTCAGTCTGTAGTCCCCTGATGGCTATGAATGTGGACCCCATGATAAGCACATTTATGTGGGGGCCCGGGGTAATGGGGCTGGGGCATACCAGTCAGTTTAACTACAGAATGAACTTCACAAGGAAGGGACTTTGTTGAATCGCTCTTTGTATTCCCGGCACTCATAACCCAGCACACGGCCTGATGTAGCATGAGGCCAACCGACAGATGTTTGTGGGACTGAAGAATCGGTTGTTGCCACTTAGAGGCTGACCCCTTAACTTTCCCAGGCACTCTTCGCATTGCAGATCAAACCCCACCGTCACAAATGCAGAGGTGGGAAAAGCATTTTTTCTCCGCTATGATAGGAAAGCCTGTAAAACGCTATCTTTTCCCTCTGGTCCTGGTATGAGCTTTGTTAAGTGCTGTTCCTTCTACCTAGGATGCTGTTCCCTAGCTTTGAACCCTGGGGAACCCCTACTCATCCATCGTGATGCAATTCAAATGGGGCTTTCTCGAAGAAATTTTTCCCCACTCCCCTAGGTCGTTCCCCAACTTCAGATTTCTGAGGACTTTCATGGCAATTAATTCTAAAAGTAATAATAGCAATAATAATCACAGTAAATAACCCGTTTGTCTTATCGACATTTGTTAAATTAGGAAAGAAGAGATGGTTGGGCTGGACCCGAAAGCTTCACTCGGATCAGCTGTCATGACGAGACGTGTGATGTGCCTTGGCTCGATGGGGACAGGATGGGGGTGACATTCCAGGGCGAGGCTGAGGAAAGCAGAGATGAACAGAGGGTGGAAAAAAGGCTTCTGGCAAGGAGAGAAGCTTCGAAGGCAAGCTGTGAGGTGGAGACAAAGCCAGAAAGGACGGGAATAGCAAGGAGGGGGTGCTGAAGACCTAGGAGACAGCCAAGGGGTGACCGGAAGTAGAGGGCAGTGAGAAAGGTACACGACTCTGGGAGAACTGGAAGCCAGAGTAAGTGCCTTAGGGAGAGTGATCTGTACCAATATTTTTGTCAGCTCCACATCTCCTCTCATGCATCCCTCTTAAAGGACAGCTTTCAGACTGACAAATTATTTTTCTCCCTTTCCACGAGGGAATGAATGTGAAGATACCTCGCCACCCAGTAAGTATTCGTTTCCTCATATCCTTTCATGGGTTTAACCCAAAGAACACATTTTGTTGTTTCTCTGAGCAACGTGGGCTTCTCGGGTGAAGGAAAGCAGGCTAAGAATCTCATACAGCGTTTCATTTATGGTTCTTTAAGGGAGAAATTCTTTACAGAAATCAACCTTCCCCACAATGGCCACTCAGTCTGTGGGAGAGTAAACTATTTCGCTGTTGGATCAGCACTGCCTTTGCATCTCACGAGTCTTGTGAGCAGCTTGCCAGTTCCAGCTCCTAATATGAACCACCCTTCTGCTTATTTGAGGACGAGCCACAAACTTTCTCCTCTTCATTGGCGCTAAGAATTGCGAACAGTTGTCTCAAATTCTTCGGTGTTTTCTTGGCCAAACAGTTCAGACTAGTAACCTTTAAAATATCTTTGAAACTCACAGGGGTTGCTCAGAAGAACTGCTCCAAAGGGCAGAAGGCTGCCAGTGGGTGTGGAGGTCTGAATAGAAGGGGCCTGTGGCTCACATGCCAGGTAGGAAAGCGGTCAGCCACCTGCTCCTGCCCCGCCTGTAAGGACACGAACCATCATGTTCCAGATGGGGCAAGGGGACAATGGAAACATCTCCATGTGTTTTACACTTAGTGCTTCTTCTAACCAGGACTCCTCAGAGCTTCCTGTGCTTTCTGCAATCCCTTCTCGTGGCATTCCCACCCCATGTATGGGAGTCGTGTTCTCCAGATGGAACTGATAAGGACATATGTAGTACGCTGGATAAATGTTCTCACACCTTCCCGTCCCCCGTTCCAGTGACCTTGCAGCAGTGCGCTAGAATAGACGGGCTACTCTTCTATCCCACTGAAATGTGGGTTTGGCCATGTGCTTTAATTTGGCCAACGGAATGCAAAGTAGGAGTTACAATGCGCCGATTCTGAGCCGAGGTCCGAAAGGCTTCACGTGTCTGCATTTTTCTTCCTGTGCTCCTGTTACTACCCCGAAGCTGCTGCCCCAAAACAAGACACGTGGAGCCAACCTGAATTCAACCTAAAGCCTGGGGCCAAGCCCCACGATCCACAGTCTGAATCAGCATCCCTGAAGCCAACCCATGAGAAAATAAATGCTATCGTAAGCCAGTGAGTCTAGAGAGAGTTTATTACGCAGCACCATGGCAGCAAAGGTTGACTATTACAATGCCCAATGGCTTTGCTGAAAAATTCTCTCTTCACCGGCGTGCAATGTCTTTACGCTATAGAGCTTCCATTCACAATCACGAGGTGTGTCTAGACATGAAAAATCATCCTGTGAGATGTGGGGGGATTAGCTGGTCATGTCTTTACTCCGAGGGTCACAGTGAGCTAAGTGATGACCGTGGGTGCTCTGACCAGGACCTAAGACAAAGGAGGAAAAAGGAAATGGGCAAGAAAAAGAAGAGGTGAAAGAATAGAAAGTGAAAAGGCAGACGAGCAAATGGTGGGGATAGGGACCCCCTGATCAGGGGCCTTCCAGACTTCTGGAAGAGAGGAACTGGCTCCAGGAGCTGTGAGCCACGACTCACAGGGCCTCCCTGCAGGTTCTTAATCTCCCGCAGAGCTTGGCTGGGTGGGCCCCCTCCTTCCCCCTCCTTCCTCCCTCGCCAAAGGGGAGTCACGGCCAGGCTACAACTGAGCAAGCCCTGGAGGACAACTCAGAAGGGTTAAGCGTGAGTAAGACTGCTCCACCGGAGGTGGCTAAGGCACGAAGCCACTCCTGCCTAAAGCACGTCCAGCCCAGTGCAGAGGCCTTCATTCCCCTCTTCTCCAGCCCTCCCCAGCCACTCCTCTGCCCTGGCTGGTCCCCAGTATCGATGACTGTGCCGCACACAAATCTTCATTGCTGGAAATCCCACACCTTACTCAGAGATGAGTCTCAAAAATATTTCCTGGTGAACTTATCATCACATCTACAAACATGTGTCACCCCCTTCTATACTCAGCAGAAATAATTCTGGGAAACGGTGGAACCGCCCCCCCCCACCCTGCCCCACCCCAGGCAGCTCTGGACCCTCCCACGCCCTCTGGCCAGAGCCACTGGTGGGATGTGGGGGAGCAGGGGCGTGGGGGACAGCAGGGCGGGGCCACCAGCTGATAACGCTGCTGCGGTTCTCTCCATTCAAGAGCACTCTCTGTGTGTCTTTGATTTTTAGTTCCAATGTTAATCTGTTTAAATTAGGATTCAATCAAGTGTCATCATTTACACAGCTGTTTTCACATACAGTCATGCTTTGTGTTCTATCATACCTCTGCCAGCTGCAAATTTTGTCCCTTCTGGGACACTGGAAAAGGCTCTAACATAGTGACTGGGGAGCATGCCCTCCTCACAGCTGCCAACACCGAACGTATTAGCAAATTCATCCAAATGAATATCTCTCACCAGAAAAAAAAAAAAATCAGTGTTTTTTTTTTTCTAAATTAGTCCTCCATGCCTAGAATTATCCATGAAGCCTTATATCTTAATATACAGGTACAATCAAGTCCAATTTCTCTGGCTGCCATTACAAGGACTGTGAGTCATGCAGACAGCATACTGTGGCTCCTACTGAATGAAAAGTTCAAGAAAGTGTTGATACTTGAGATTTATGCCGGAGACATTATTATGCAAACGAAGGCTTACTTTAAGTTAAAATGTCTCATCAGCCTAACCCCATTCAGCTGATTTTCAAGACTCTCCACTTAAAATACATAGAACACATGAAAGAAATGCTATAAATCTTTTAAAAATATTCCCCAAAGTCAAATTTCTGCTCATTAGAAAATGCTTCTCTTTCCTCTCCCCACTTCCCAGAACTTATTTTGAATGTATGACATTCTGTCAGGTATCGCAATGCCCTTCTTTACACAAGACTAAACTGCGCTTTTCTATCCAGGCGGGTCAGTCCACTTTTACGGGCATCGGCGCTCTTACGGGAAGAGGTGGCCTCTAGCATTTGATACCTTCTCCACTCCTCTGACTTCAGCTCGGTGGTGCCACCTGCAATGGCTCACCTCTCACCATCCCCGCTGGAACTAAGCAAACACACCGGTCACAGCGGCTGGCAGACCCTCCCCCAGGCCTCTCCACAGAACAAGGCTACCTGCCATTTGCCCCAACTGCTTCTCTTCCTTTGTAGTTTATATCCTAGATCTGGCCACAGTGTGGAGTATAGTTAGACCATCTAAAATCGTTCATCCGGTTTGGATACACTTAACTTCTTTTTAAAGGAGCAGGGGAGAAAAATTTAATAGGTTCCCCATGTTGACAAAGTATTTTCATTAAATTTTTTTTTATATTTTTCCTCATTTCATTATAAATTATCTCATTTAATTGTAAACCTAGCTCCTCTAGGCTTATAATTCTCATATAATGATAAAATGAAATTCACAGATAAAACACATTCCTCCCCCCACTCAACATAAGTTTACACACGTGAGATAATTTTGTTGAAACGCAGCCAACACTCACCTTAAGGTTATGGCAATGACTGAGCCAACATAGGTTCTTTTAGGTAAAATATTATATTACTGTACTTTCTAAAGACTCAATTTTTGGATGTGGTTCCATAGTGTAGCAGTTAGCACATCTGCTTTACACACAGAAGGTCCTGGGTTCGTGCCCCAGTGGAGCCAAAGTCCATGGTCTATGGCCATGCCACCCTGAACAAGCCTGATGTCTGATCTCGGAAGCTAAGCAGGGTCAGGCCTGGTTAGTACTTGGATGGGAGACCACCTAGGAAGACCAGGTGCTATAGGCATAAATAATAATAATAATAAATCAAAAAGACTCAATTCTCTCTCTACTTCTTTCTGTGTGTGTGTGTGCGCGCACACGCATGTGTGTGTGTGTCCATTTTATGTCAAGGCAACCATCTGGGTATTTGGGACACATCAGTGAAGACCACTGTCCTCACAGAGCTTATATTCTAGGAGGACAAGACCGGTCATAAACAACAAACACATGACTATTAAGTTATTTAGCACATTGGAAGAATAGCACGATGGAAAAACGCAAGCAGAGCAGGTGAAGGGGCTGGGAGCCTGGGGTACGTGAGCAGGAGAAGGCCATGGAAGGCTTCCTTGAAAAGAAGCTGAGAGTTGTGAAATTGCTTTGTTAAAAATAATTTTCAAAATGGGTAAAATCATGGATCGCCTATAGATATAAAAATGAAGACATGTTAAAGATTTAATTTTGCTCATTAATCAAGGAGGACACTAGATAGATGTAACAAGTCAAAAGAGAATCCAAATAGATTTACAGATCGGCATTTATAAATCAGGAACACTGAAATGAATGCACAAATCCAACAAAACGGGACGGAAGAGGAGTCAAGTGAGCACTCTAAGACAGAATTTGCATGTCCATCAACAAGAATTATTTTGCTATCGGTTATCTATAATTAATTGGGTTGCAAAATATCTTCCACAAAATCAGCATCACATCATCCAGAGAAGTTCTCTCTAGAGTCTGGACAATGCAGTTTTTCACTGAAGCACAATTATTTTCTACAACTTGCAGCAGGTGAGAGTGAACCATTTATATCTATTCAGGAGGTTACATAGTGGGTAAGAGCAGAATGTGGAACGGACTCTCTTGTATTCAAATGCAAGTCACTGGTCCTGACCACCTGTGGGACTTGGGGTAAGTTACTTAACCTTTTTATGCTTCGATATTCTCATAAGTAAAATGAAAGCGATGATAATAAAAGTATCTCCTGTACAGGGCTGTTGTAAGGATTATATGAGTTGTTAATAATGCACTTAAACATCTTGTACATAGCGAGTATTATTCAAATGCTTACTGTTCCTTTTTTTTAAGCAACAGGGAAAGCTCTTCATAAAGCACATTGTGAGGTTACTTGACGTTCACCTGGCTTAAAGCATCATTTAGATATTGTACCACCTTGGTTCTCTGCTCATTAGGCAATGACCCCAATATAGGCTCTGAAATCCAGGGAGACTCTTCAGCTAGTGTATGGCTGTTGCTTATAAGGTGACTTGGAATATGCTTATGTTTATTTTTTTAGACTATCGTCAAAAATGAAAGAACAAATTTTTTTCCAATTATGGCAAAGAATTCAGCTCGTTGAACACATCTTTTCTGACTTCTGCTTAAGAAACACTGGTTTCAGATGCTTAGCCTGAGGCCGCCAAGCTATTGTGCCTCCAGCAATGATGGCTTGTGGGTGACCGCACTTCCCTCGGGGCTGGTTCTATTCCCATCTCTCTTGTGCCCCTGGAAGGGGGAGGGGAGTCAAGCAGATGAGAGCTGTTGGGTCAAAAAGAGAAAAGTGTTCTCAAAGGACAACCCAAGGGGCAGCTGAGACAACACTGATTATGACTGCTGACGATGGAGCCCACCAGGTACGTTCGCCAGGCCAGCCAAGGCAAAAGATGCAGAGGTGAGGTGTATGGAGGCAGCCAGAGAGTGAAGAACTTGTCCCCTGGCACAGAGCAGGAGAGACCCTTAGATGGACTCTGAGTGGTTCCTTTCCACCCTCATTCTGTTTTTTCAACTCTTCCCGATTCTGAAGAATGCAAAAAAAAAAAAAAAAAAAATCCTTGATTCATTCTTTAATCTGGATGAAGCCTCACAAGAAGGATGCTAGAGACTGACTATATTGATCACCCCGGATACTTCTCCGGTGCCCTCCTCTGTCCATTTGAGAGCCGTCAGCCCATAAGTCACTCTCTGTCGGGTCAAGGGTACTGACCACCCATCCCCAGAGCACCCTAACTCACGCCAGGCCCATCTCCTGTGTCCATCAGGGGTCTAACAAATTACCTACACCAAAAGCTGTTCCCTCCCCTGGGGTGGAAAACAGGACCAATCCTCATGAAACAGGAAGAGAGCAGTAAAATGCAGTCACTATCCTGACGCTAAATCAGGTAGCTCGAATGATAAGTGCACAACGGGCAAGACAGAGACGATCAAAAGGTCACCCTATTCTTCCCAAATGGAAGTAATTTACATGCACAAATGTGAGCACACTCACACCACGGGTCCGTTTAGCACTCACATCATTCATTCATTAATCTGTCCCTTCCAATTAGAACAGCCTTATCTTTGTCTTCTCTGTATACGGCGGGTATTATTTACGAAGCCTTTACCACATACCAAGCACTTTCCCACATTATCTCATTGAATTCCCACAACAGCCCTATGAATTGAATAGTTATTGTTCCCATTTTGCAGAGGAGAAAATTGAGGCCCAATAGCAGCATAGTAGGGGCCCCTCTAGAACAGTCTAGTCAGTGGGTGGCCAATATGCCACTAAGAACTGCTGGTCACCAGTCCATAAGTATAGAAACCAAGAGTAAGTATGCAGAGGCTTCTACTGCAATTTGTCATGGTCACCACTTGCAAGTATGTGATCAGTAGGCTCACCTGTTGGCACAAGCTATGGACTAGTTAGTCACATGAAGTAGGACCACACTAAAACATGCAATAGGCAAGGTTAGCTTTTCAACTGTAACCCAAAATCATATAAAAATCTAGAATTGAGTGATTTCATTAAAAGATAATTTAAATATAACTATAACTTTATAGGGTAAATTGTTGGAACTGGCAACTAATGAAGGATTACAGATGAATTTTTTAACGCAGAAATACCTGCTTCATTTTAGATGAAAGTTAAAGAATTAATATCCTGAGTTTGCTGAAATGTGTTTGAAAATCTCTTATTCCATTCCTGTCAACATACCTCTGTGAGGCTGGTTTAAAACACAGAAATAGTTTCCATACGTCATCCCCTATAAATACCATTTTTGTACCCAACCTAGATTAATTTGTTAGTCAGCAAGAAGCTCGATTGCCACATTGAAAGGGTATATTGATAAATATGGTGTTTGTTTAAAGTGTGTTTATAGGTATTTACTGTGGGGAATCTCTATTTCACTTATTTTTTGTTTGCTTACAATGACTGAAAGACACAATGTTACCAGTATTGTTTTCATACACATTTTCAATGAATATGTATTTTTTGTAACTACTTTCCTCATTGTTTATTTTAATTATATTTATTGAAATATGTTATGCCTTTTAAATCTATAATAAAAAAAATTGAGGATTGTATTTTAGTATCTTTTTAAATCTAATTTTCCTAGTAATTTATTGCATTTACTTTTAAATTTATAACTTATTGCATTTCACAAAATGACCAGTCCCCAATATGCTGGAAAATTTAAAAACTGGTCCATTTCCACAGATGCTGTGAGAGGCACTGCTCTCAAATGTTGACTCTGTGAGTGCTGACCTTTGTTTTGCTGGCTGGTGTATCCCCAGCTCTTAGCTCAGTGCCAGGTCATGGTAGGCACCCAATAAACATTTGTCAAACAAAAGAATGAATAAATAAAACTGAGCTCAGAACGTGCCACAGCCTGTGCCCTTCACCACCCGGTAATACTTCCCCGCCCCACCTCCCGCATGGACTTTGCTTTAGGATTCGGATTGGGATTAGGCCAGTTGGAGAAGCCTTTCTAGGGGAGTGAATTTGAGCACAGCCTTAACGTAAAGGGTGGGTAAAATCTGAAAAGCGTGAGAGAAGAGACGCGGACATTCCCCACAGCGAGCAGGGCAGGGGTGTGGGCAGCAGTGGCAAATGCCAAAGCAAGAACCAGCGTGGGGGCCTGGAATGCGATGGACCTGCAGTTTACCCAGAGACGACCTCCCACCTGAGGCTGAAGCACAGACGTCACCCATTAGCAGGGGTTGCTGTGCTCCTCCAAACTCCGCCAAGTCTCCAGAGCTGCCCCGCTGACAGGAGAGTTTGTTCTACCCCAGGGCCACCAGATTCGCCTTTGTCATCGGGAACCTACACCCCCCAGGCAGATTCACGGTAAAGTCAATGCCTCAGGGATCATCACTTTGCACTAGCCTAGGAGCCATTGTGATTTTGTATTTCTAATTTTTTTTTTTTTGGGGGGGGGGGTGGTGGTGTGGGGGGGGGGGGGTTGGATTGTACAAAGCGAGTTCCCCAAAACTGTTTAAGCTTCAAGCTCTACAAAACCTGAACCTCGGGCTGCCTTCTCGCTCGCCAGAAACTGCTCTCCCTCTTCTTGGAGGAGGGCATTCTTCCTGCCTGCCACGAGGTGGCGCCAGACGTCTTAATGTGAGATGGGGCTGCGCAAAATGTTTATGCAAAGCATGAGGTTTCTGCTTCCATTCTTAGAAGTCGAAATACCCACTTATTGGTTCTTCTTTCTATTGATGGCAACCTAACACTTGTCTTTGCATGTTCCTGAATTCATTTTTAAAATTACACTGAGGTGGGTGTTAAAGGGGTAGAATTATTACCTTTGACCTTCTGAAGCTTACATGTTGTGGGAACGAAAAAGAAACTAGACTTAAAAAAAAAAATTAGTCAGAAATGAAAGAGGTCAAGGAAAGAAAAAAAAACCTCCTTTGTAAGAAATAAAGTAAGTGTTCGGTAAGCATTTCTCCTTTTGCTTGTTAAAACCTGCATGGTTAGAGAAATGAGGATGGATCTGAACACTTCATATATGGAAAATTCTCAACTTCAACTCCTCTGTCCAGAGAAGCATCTACTAAATGTTTTTGTACCACAATATCATTAATGTCCAAGAGAAAAAGCAGAAACCATTTCATTATATAAAGCAAACCCTGTACTTAAGTCAAAGAATTGGAAAACAGCAATTTGTATTATTTGAGGTCTACAATAACTCCGCACAGAATAATTTGAAGGCATTAGGTAAATGAGGATAACATTTGGTAACTACGCAGCCCATACTTGAAATCTTTTTTTATTATTTAGTGAGGTGGAAATAAGATTATCAAAATTTATTTTCAAAAGACACTTTAATTATTGTCAATCGCTGCATGTAAAAAAATGCCAATCTGTGAGGTCAAGTTCATGTCCCTCAAAGCTCTTTTTATCTATTAACAAATGTTTGCATGCTCATTCATTCTGTGAATATCTACAGACTGCCCTTTTTTAAAGAGTAAAGTGAACAGGAAAAACCAGAGAAAGTGGCCATTGTTCAGCCTACTTATTTACCCTTTATGGTTTGCAAATACAGCTTTTCGAATAACTTCCATCTAAGGAAAGAAAGATTTTTCACGGGAAATCACTGGTAACCACTGTCATAACAACACAGCCATTACTGTGTGTAGGATCCACCTCTCTTTCCTTCTGAAACTGTAATATCTCTTAGTAAATTAGAAACAACTCGATTAGTTCACTGGTGATTTTTATATGGGCATTTCCTCTGGAAAAGTAAACGGATGGCTGGGAAAGTGTGTTTGAACCATTCTACTTCCTCCCACGTGCGTATATTCATGCTATTTCCCACCCCACCCCACCTCACTATTGCACAACCCAGCCATCTCTTATCCCGCGTCCAGACGAGATGCGAAAGCACCTCTCCTCACTCTAGGCTGCGTCACGCGGGTATCTCTTTGATCCCTAATCTGGCCACGTCCCAAAACTTCTTAACATTCCAAGTACAGAATTTGTTCTTCCTGGGCTTAAAGAAGAAGAAGCGGTGATCAATCCACAGGGTGAAAAAAACAAAAATAATGAGTTGTCCCAGAAGCATACACCTATCTCTCTGTACCTGAGAGAAGCAAGTCAATTTGAATAAGATGGTGTATGGGAAAAGCTCAGCACAGTGCCCTGTACATTATAAGCAACAAGGTTTATACGTTGCCTTTTTTATGCCTTTTCTGAGGCCTTCGACATGGCTTCCACAAAGAGAGCTACTTATTGTTAGCCATCATTTCATTAGTGTCAACCAGCAAGTCCAACACAGCACCCAGCAAATGACAGAATTTTTAAAAAAAGGTGTACAGTGAATCTCAATTTCTTTGGATTTTAATTTACCATTGATTTGAATTTCTTTACCACTGAGGTGGAGGCTGTAATGTCTGACTTCAGAGACTCTTCTACAATGTGTCAAAGCGCTCAGACACAGAATAACTTTATTTTTCTCTTTTTTCCCTCAGGAGAAGGATGGACTTGTCCACTTCTCCAGGGTCTTCTGCCTGCCTGGGCCCTGCATCTCCCCATGTC
>NW_011888897.1:4214392-4229961 GCF_000151845.1 Pteropus vampyrus | reverse complement strand
ACACTTTAATTATTGTCAATCGCTGCATGTAAAAAAATGCCAATCTGTGAGGTCAAGTTCATGTCCCTCAAAGCTCTTTTTATCTATTAACAAATGTTTGCATGCTCATTCATTCTGTGAATATCTACAGACTGCCCTTTTTTAAAGAGTAAAGTGAACAGGAAAAACCAGAGAAAGTGGCCATTGTTCAGCCTACTTATTTACCCTTTATGGTTTGCAAATACAGCTTTTTGAATAACTTCCATCTAAGGAAAGAAAGATTTTTCACGGGAAATCACTGGTAACCACTGTCATAACAACACAGCCATTACTGTGTGTAGGATCCACCTCTCTTTCCTTCTGAAACTGTAATATCTCTTAGTAAATTAGAAACAACTCGATTAGTTCACTGGTGATTTTTATATGGGCATTTCCTCTGGAAAAGTAAACGGATGGCTGGGAAAGTGTGTTTGAACCATTCTACTTCCTCCCACGTGCGTATATTCATGCTATTTCCCACCCCACCCCACCTCACTATTGCACAACCCAGCCATCTCTTATCCCGCGTCCAGACGAGATGCGAAAGCACCTCTCCTCACTCTAGGCTGCGTCACGCGGGTATCTCTTTGATCCCTAATCTGGCCACGTCCCAAAACTTCTTAACATTCCAAGTACAGAATTTGTTCTTCCTGGGCTTAAAGAAGAAGAAGCGGTGATCAATCCACAGGGTGAAAAAAACAAAAATAATGAGTTGTCCCAGAAGCATACACCTATCTCTCTGTACCTGAGAGAAGCAAGTCAATTTGAATAAGATGGTGTATGGGAAAAGCTCAGCACAGTGCCCTGTACATTATAAGCAACAAGGTTTATACGTTGCCTTTTTTATGCCTTTTCTGAGGCCTTCGACATGGCTTCCACAAAGAGAGCTACTTATTGTTAGCCATCATTTCATTAGTGTCAACCAGCAAGTCCAACACAGCACCCAGCAAATGACAGAATTTTTAAAAAAAGGTGTACAGTGAATCTCAATTTCTTTGGATTTTAATTTACCATTGATTTGAATTTCTTTACCACTGAGGTGGAGGCTGTAATGTCTGACTTCAGAGACTCTTCTACAATGTGTCAAAGCGCTCAGACACAGAATAACTTTATTTTTCTCTTTTTTCCCTCAGGAGAAGGATGGACTTGTCCACTTCTCCAGGGTCTTCTGCCTGCCTGGGCCCTGCATCTCCCCATGTCGGGTAGCCACACAAATGCACAAACAGAGCGTGTGATCTGTCGTCTTCAACATACACATCTCCATTTAATCTCTTCTCTGAAAGCAAAAGACACAATTTTATTGGGCAGTTAAAGGAACACAAGCCTGCGAGATCAAAGCAGCCAACTGGTCACCCAGCCTTCCCAAAGGGAGACTGTAGTTCATTATAGCCACTCGGTTAACCACATCCACCTCCCTCATATATCAACATGCCCAGGAAACAGACTTAGAAGTCCTGGGCACTGCAGGGAAAACCTTTCCAGGTAACCGACTGTATTAAAAAGCAGACCATGTCTTGAAAGATGAGTAGGGCTGTAAAAATCAGAGGTTCCTACGACCTGGGACGGACCCTAGGTGCATTGATTCTCATGAGGAAACACAGATAGGCTCTGCTGACAATGCTTTTTCTTTAAACAGATGAGTTGTTCCTTTCCAGACATTTTTGGACTAAAACCTGAAGGTTCACTTTCTTTGGAACTGTTTTCGTTGTCCATGTTGCTTGCGTGTATCTTAATTCTGGCCTGAAGCACGTCGCCCTTCAGTTCTCAGACTTGGTAACATTCAGCTTCCTCTTCTGCAGGTTGCAGGCAGGAAACTGGAAAATGGGCCACAGGAAACCTGGCCTCCTACATCTGTCCCACTTTGTAATTGCAGCTCTGGTTTCATTTTGCCTTGTGTGTCAGATCTGTTTTAACTCTCAACAGGACAGCCAAACTGCTTTCTGAGAGAACACTACTATTCTTATTGCCCAAGAAATCTCTTTGAGACTCTTTGCCTTCTCGGAGTAACTAGCCCTATGAATTAAATAGGGAAAAATTACTAAGCAATTCTAAGCATTTTCTTTAATTCTAAGTATTTTAATGGTTAAAAAAAAAAAAAACAAGCAAATTCTGCTAACAGTAGTTATTTGAATCAAAAGGGTATGGAACTAAAAAACTGATTCAATCGATGTGATAAAGCTACCAATAATTCCCCACCGAAACTTCAAGACTATTTCATAATACTATACACCGCAGAAGTTATTTTGGATAAATATGATTACTAGTGGTCCAAGGGTACCTGTGACTTTTAACTTGTGAGGCTTTGATAAACAACGTATGAAAATAAGCTATCATCACACCTCATGACAATCTCTCTCATTATGATACTGTTTCAAATTGTGTTTCTTAACAACATCACCAATTATTAGGTTAAACTATATGAAACAGTCAAATACCAGCAATCTCATATATACAACCTAAGGTATATAATCACACAGAGAATAGATACATATACATATGTGCACGTACATGTGCGTGCACACACATACACACACACACACACACGCACACACACGCACACACGCTTGCGTCTCCAGAGCAGTATCTTCGTCCTATGTTTGGTCCATGGACCCTTTTGAGAATCTAAAGTTTTCTAAGGGAAAAGAAGATATACTCATATGAAACATATATAACTTCAGCAGGTTTATAAAACTCTAAATATATAAATCTCAAATTAAGAGCCTCTTTCTAAAGGAAATGCTAGCTACATTGCCCCCACCAGCAATACTGATATTCCATGAAATCTTCAAAAACAGGGCTCATGCCAAAAAAATAAATAAAAATAAAAACTCCATTACTTCTTTAAACGGAAGCTTTTCTTTTTAATGCTAACATTTGATGAGCCTATATTATGTCCCAGGCATTGTGCTGAGTGCTTTATAAGTGCTGTCTAAATTTAATACTCTAAGAGGAAGTCATGACTTAACAAGGCGAAATAAGATGCTCATGGCCACAGAAGTAACATGGGCAGAGACTCCCATCCAGAGCATCAGGCTCAAAGTCCAGATTCTTCATCAGCACACACATTCCCTCCAGCACAGCCTGCGTTTCTCATATGCACACCTTGCTGCTGTTAAGAGGAAAGTCTCATTTTAACCCAGAGGGCGATGCAACATTTCCACTAGGAATTGAATCAAGAAATTCCCTTGTTTATTTCTGGCTTTGCCTCATCTGTGACTCCAGTTGTTCCAACTGTTCTGTTTTAAGAAGAAACTTTGAACCTGACCTACCATCGGTCTGAATTTAAACCAATTTCCCTTTTTAAAAATTGGTCTGTGTATTGGTTTAGCTCTGCTCCAGGTTCATGCAACACTAAGTCATCAAGGCTGGCTCTCGATGCCGAAGACAGGATGTGAGAAGCGGTACCTTCTGGAACTTGGCCGCTCCTCAGCTGGAGAGACACGTCCGCCCCTTGGCGTGTGCACACAGGACGGTGGAACGAGAGGATGAAAGTCAGAAGTGAGACAAAAGTGATGTAGCCTGGCCCCAGAGAGGGGCCCAAGACCTGTGAACATTTCATATAACAATGAAATGATCATGAGAAAGACTTAATGTGTGAACAGGGACAGGCTGCGAACCCCGCCAATACCACATGATAGCACCTACTGTGGCACCTAGCACCCAGGAGGGGCTCGACATTTTTCCTTTAAAAACAGACACCTCTGGGGAAGCCCCGTTCCCAGTTCTAAGGAAGCAGCATTTGGGATTTTCATCGCAACACGCACATGGAAAAAAAAAAAAATGCTGTTTTGCATCCAGTAAAACTTACTTAACATCTTGCTAACTGTCCTGAAATATGAGCTTCAATTTAATGAGCTCCCTAATTTCCACTGGGTATTTCTCCCATGCCTTTGATTTTTTTTATTTCATAAGCCTTTGAATGAAAAATCTTATACCTAGATTTTTGTACTGTTACTATGAGTAATATTTGATCCTGTGCAACAGGGAGACATTTTAAAAATCTGTGTTGTCTCAACATCAAAAACTTTACTTGCTTAGATAATTTAAGATTGTTTTTAAAAATTTAAAATGAAGGAAACCCGACATAAGACTAGAATGAAAGCATACTCTTTCAGATAAATTTGAAAGCTGTTCTGTACTAAATAATAAGTTGGTGAAAGCCAAAAGCATATACAAGAACATTTTTGCATGATACAAAATGATGGTGGTTTTTCCACATCCAGAAACTGAAACATTTCCTGCCAGAGCATCCTCCAAACTCTTCTATTGTGTTCAAACTGTAAAATCTTTCTAAATCAGGACTTCCTCCTATTATGTTTTAGAGGCGTCTTTCTGGGAAGGGTAGATCCAAGGCAAAAGGTAGGAATTCCTGCAGCACCACCCAGTGGAAACATTAGAAAAAAAAAAAAAGGCAAGATAAAATTCGTTTAAGAAAAGAAAATTCAGGTCTTAGCTTTTCCAGTTAACAATCTGGACACCCCTTTTTGCCTAACGATGGTGCTCTCCTTCCTCAGGCTGGTACTTAAACGCCACCCACACGCATGGCAGCCATCATCACGTCAGCTCTGCCTCTCTGACACATGTGCGCCGCACCATGCCGACCTCTGGGGCAGGGAGGAATGACTCCTGGTGGGTCAGGTGTGGCCTGGGACACCATCCCTCCCTCTCGGAAGGATCCCCAAGGGACCCTGGGGACCGGGAAATCGTCGCAGCTGTGCTTGCCTCCCAGTGCTGCTGCAGCGTGGGGCACTTCCTGACAGAAAGGTAACCATCTGTGCCTCGTCCCGGTCCCCTGGCCCGGCTGCACCCGGTCTGGCCCACCTCCAACGTCTGCACAGCAATTCCATCTCCCTAGTTCCACCCCAGGGAAAGGTACAGAGGCTTTCCTCCCCCTCATGGCCCTTATCTCCTGTCCCCCCAAAACTTCTCCCTTGTGCGCACTGCTTCTGCTCCTCTGGCGTATCCAAGCCGCCCCAGGTCCCACGGCCTCCCCATAGGTCTCTACTTCATTTACTGCCAGCATGAGAACATGTCTCTCATCACCAGTGACTGCTTCTCATGCACGCATGACACATCGGGCTAATCTTAGGAATGGGATGGAGCAATAGAAACCCCTGACCCTCTCCTTCTAGCTCCTTCCTTCTAGCTCCCTCCTTCACAGGACTGACGCTCTGGCCCTGGTGAGGTGGCCTGCAGAGGGAGAGAAGCTACGTGTTCCCAGGGAAACTGGGAACTCTCGTCTCCTAGGGAACTTAATAAAGTATCATTTCTTCCGTCATTTCTGGATGGTTAAGTCACTCGAGAAAACTCTCCCCAACCTCAGCATTCCTGGGAAAGCTATCTTTCCCTCTTTCTGGAGTAAATCCACTGAAACCATTTTATGTGTCTTTTTAAAACAGTATATAGATATAGAAAATGATACTAGTTAGCTGATCTTGACATTGTTTTGATGTACATGATCAGTGTTGAAACTATAACAGAGCATATTTGAACTGTTCATCTACAAATGGCTGACAGCAATATAAATCTTTTTTTTTTTTCTTTTTCTGAAATTTAACACGTGCCAAAATGTGTCGGTTCCTAGCAATGTCAAGATTTAGCTGGATAACACTGACATGAGCTAATCTTTGGGTCCTACTACATACAGCATTCTTGCAAAAATAGCTATGACTTTCTGATATTAAAGTGACATCTTCTTTGGAGCTTTTTCAGAAGCACAAAGAGCTACCTTACAGGGGCGGTGACCTAACAAGGCTTCTAGATTCTGTGGTCACCTCACTGCTTTTCTTTGGTGCTCTTCTCAGCAAAACTCTTGTATGGTTTAGGAAATGCAAATCCCAGGCATAAACATTTATACATAAATCCGGTATGATAATATATTCACTTTGGAAGGGATCTATGAAAAACAAAGATACTGCAGTCTTCAAAACATCGGCACCTGTTCATGTGGTGGACACCTGCGGGGGTTTTAGCTGTGTCTTGTCATGAAGGTAGTAACGACCCTTCTACAGCTTTCCTCTCTCCACAGGCAGATGTTTTTTCTACACATTTGTACGTGGATATCGAGTCTGGCTATATCTGATGTTTATGGTGCCAAGTGCAGTGTCTTCTAAATGTAAACAACTTCTAATAAAGTCCTTTTAACAGGAAGCAAAAATATAAGGGCGGTAAGGTAAAATGGCAAGCAAAAGTCATCTTGTTTCTCACTGAGTCTGCATTTAAAAACAGGCCTGACTTAGAAGCAAATTCCGCTAAGTGGAATACATTTAAAATGTCTTCGTGTTCCTGTTGAGTACAGTTATTTCTAAGAAAACTTGGAAAAATAGACGGTGATTTCAAAACTAAGTAAAATTCTTCCAATGCCTTATACTTAAAACCTATTTTTATTAACCCCGAAACGGCGCTGAATAAATGAATAAAATAACAAAACTGTCATCAAGTGGAAGATCGATGATTCATCCATTCGGGTCAGGCTTATTTCGTGCACACGTATTTCCTTCAAAAGGCCACCAAAACCATCTGACAGAAGTGAATAGCTGTTGGTGGTGTTAGCATCAAACATCAGATACGTAGCCCAAATTGTCCTCATGGCCCCGCATTCCCATACAGCAATCTGCCACCCACTAACCTTTTAGAAATGTCACATACAACTCCTTACTCTCCTTACATCTCCAATTATTTTTCAACATGATTATATTAACAGTACAAAATAACAGCCAGGTCCTGCTTCAGATGATCTTTCTCCCCTTGCTAAAGAAAATCACCCTTTTCTATATCTTAAACATCTGGTGCATGTATGATCTTCTACGTCAAGGTCTTAAAGTTTCTACTTTCCCAAAGACAAATTAGTAGGTCATAATATTTAGGTTACAAAAAAAAGCAAAGGATGTGGCAAAGCCTGGAGGAGGATGCTGTTCTTGTGGTTCGGCTCTGATTTGAATCAAAGCAGGGCAACGCTCATATTTGAAAGTAGTGACGCTGAGCTTTTGAGAAGCCCAGTACATTTGGGTCATTTTGTGCAACTCAAAACATCTAATCTAACAGCATATACTTTTGTCATGAAAGTAGTACACTTTAAGAAATATTTAACACTCTTCAAAATGACTCAGTTTATCCAAGTATGATAAACGCAAAACTGAGAATTAGTGTTAAAATACCTAAACTAGTGAATTAAGCAAAGTCAAGGGACACCTGACCAAGTGGCTGACCAAGCAACACTGATGTTTTTGCCTCCTCTCTCAAATACGAAGCCAGCCCATCCGCAGGCATGACTGCCCTCCACTAGGTGCTCAGCACAGATGTGATGACATATCTCTGCCTGGGGTTTATCAGTTCCAACCCTGACTCAGAATGTCACTTAGAGAATCTGAAGATGTTTGTTCTAAAATGCTTTAAAAGAAGAAGAAGAAGAAGAAAAGCAACGCTCTATCATCCAACACCCTCTGGTCTAAATGATCACTATCTGGAACTTGGAAAACAGGCAGGACATTAGCAGAAATCACTTTCCCACCAATGCTCGTAAACTCTAGATTCCAGAGGATTTCAAAATGAAAGACCAAACAAGAAGATCGAGGTGCCACATCTGCAGACAGTCTTTCAAATAATACTACATGGTATGGTTCCTTCTCGTGTGTTCTTATCAGGGCTTGCTGAAATTATGAGGAACTTTGGCTTTCTCTTCTCTTGAAAATTATATAAATAAATCCAAGATCTCTCCTGAGCTCTCACAGTGAAACAGTGATTCTTTGGGGTAGAGAAGTTTAGCACACATTCCTTTGTGCTCCCATCCTCTGTACAGAGCTGGGGTTCAACCCTGCAAGAGAAGAGTGACTGTACAGAGGAGTAAAAACTGAGGTCACATCTTGTCCTGATCTCTTAGCCTGAGACATCCCTCTTATAACCTACATCCATGGAGGCACACCCAGGTACGTGTACACACACACACACACACACACACACACACTCACACACACACACACACACACTCTCACACACACACACACACACACTCCTCGTCATCTGCCAATGCTTCTCTCTTTCATTTTCAAATAAACTCCAACAACCAAGGTTTATATTTTTGGCTCTAAAGGCAAACCGTCCAAACTCCAATAAGGAGATAGTGGCGAAGTTACATTTCCAGTTGACTGGGTATTAACCAGGGAAGTGTTCTTCTTAATTATTAGTGTTGGGAAACTGTTTTAACCTCTACAGCCCCTTCTCTTGCGTAAGAGAGCATTCAGATCTTCCTGGGCTTGGTGTCATCATTCTGAGGATGGTGAGAACTGACAGGTGCAGACAATGTAGGAGAATTCCTGCAGTAAGTCACCTAGAAGCACATCCTGGAATAAATTCCGGGGCGTGTTTTGTTGTTGTTGTTTTAATCGCTCTCTTCTGACAATTAAGTGCAGGGAGAAAAATCTCCTTAATCATACATTCCGGCTCGTCAGGGTTTGACTGTCAACTACTCCCTGGCAAAACTCAGCTGAAATTAACAGCGGATCCAGCCTTCCTTCTCCAAAAACAATTTAAGTATTTAGTTGTTCATCTTTTCATAATCACGCAAGTCTTTCATTATTTTTAAACTCAATCAGAAACGTTATTTGTTAATTACCCCCCCCAAAAGTACGAACAGAAGCTACACACACAGGTGTTAGTATAAGTGAAACAAGACTTTTAACTGTGAATATTATAGAACCGAGCCCAAGGGAATGATGAAAACTTGATCGCTGAAGTCTTGATAAAGGTCTAATGACGGTTGCCATAGAATGACTAATTTTAATGTGGAAAGAACTTTACACCGAGATTTTTTCAAGCTGTCCTATCCTATGAATTACTTAACTGTTGGTGTAACACTGATACCAGCAACAGGGCTAAAGTTTATCCTCTAGGATATTTAACAATCTAACCTGATTTTTGTTCATCGACTTTTATTGCGAGTCTGAACAGACGCTCTGGAAAATGACGTACAGAGGATCTTCTTGGCTGTCTTCATGGGTTAACCAAGAGATATGCCTGTTATTAATCCAAGTAATTTACTGTCTAGGAAAAAGTTGGATTTATGCATGTCGACAAAGGGTTTTGTCAAGTCCAATAGCAGAAGTCGTTGGGGAGGGGTGGGGGGACTATACTGACAAGTTTTTCCCCCTTTGGATTGTTTTTAATTCAATGAGTGCTAGGTTTTGTACAAAATGCTGGGATAAACACAAGGATGAGAAAAACAGACGTGGGCCCAGAGGGAGCCTACAAACTGATGTGCACGACAGATGTGAAAGACATCATGACACATGCGCACGCATCTCTCGCTGTCCGAATCCAAAGGATTCGAGGGTTTAGACAGTGACTTTGATAATGAGAGATACTGTGCTATCAAATCTACTTGGTTCCTGAGTTTTGGGTGAGGAGCATTGATGAATAATGGGGACACCATCCCTGTCTCTAGAAATCTGTTTCTGAAACTGTTCAGTACCTGTGTTCAGAGAGCACGAATTTGGAGAGGGAGAATTTGGGTAATGAGGAAACATATTTTTTAAAATATATGTATGTGTATATGTATGTGTATGTGGATATGTATATGTATATGTATATGTATATGTATATGTATATGTATATGTATATGTATATGTATACGTATACGTATATGTATATGTATATGTATATAAAAGCCTGTGACAAGGGCTCAGAAGACCAAGGGCAGATAACCATGGAAGATCTAATCTGGGGGACCAGCAGATGCTTTTTCGGGGAAGAGATAGTTGAGGCGAGACCTGAAGGATGACTACAAATTGGCTAGGCAAAGCAGCGTGAGGAAAGTCAACAGGAGTGGGGGGCGGGGAAGGGGATTCCTAGAAGAGAGAGAGGCCCTGGGAAAGGCCTAGTGGCCAGAGGGCACATTTCACATTTGAGGAATTGAGGAAAGGCCAGCGTGGCTGGCCCCAATCCCAGCTTGCAGCTCACTTCTAGGATTTTGGTCTTTATCTTAGCTGAAGCCACTGGGAGATTTTAAGCAGAGGAGTGAAGTGGTCTGATCTGTGTTTAAAGGACTGCTTTGGCTTGTGGATGGAGAAGGGAACTGAGGGGCAAGCGGGAATGTGGGAGCCACCAAACAGGGCAGTCGAGGGTGGATATCATCATCAAAGGCTATGGAAAGGAAGGAGGAGGGACTGACCCTAGTGATGGAAACCTCATGGGGCCTACTCAGCACCAGAAGCAGTCACTAGTGTCCCCAAGAGTGAGGCAGGAGTGGCTCATCAGAAATAAGTGGTGCTTGTCACAAACCTCGAAAAAGGAGGAAAGGTAAGCACAGCAAATACTGACCTTCCCCAACGTGTTCGTTATTCAATAAGGGGCCAAAATGGGATTGAAGGGGAAACTCGCTGGGAATCCTTTTTCCTACCACAAAACAGCTCTTTGTTAAATTGCTGAATATGTCTAAAGTCAGCTGTTTGGGGATGACAGCTAAATTCACATTACACTTTCACAGCTCTTACAAGAATTCAAGTTTTTCACTCCAAAAAAGTAGTACAATAGGACTTTTTCCTTGAAAGTCTCTCTAATTCACTTTACCATCCATCCGGTAAACGGAGGCCCAGGAAGATTAAGTGATATCCTCTCAACACAATTGGTTTGAAGGGAATCTACTTTTTCCTGCAGCATATATGTTATTTTTTGGTTAGCTTAAGTGATATTAAACAACGTAGAAGAGACTTTTCTTCTTATCATACGAGGAGAAAATCCACACATCTCATGATTTATTTTTAACCATGTAGATTAAATAAAAGTACTGCAATCTTTTATCAAGGTGTTCTGGGGTTTAATAATCTACATGACAGAATCATGAAGTTGCCGTAATATAATTTTTAAAAATAGCCAGGGAATGTTTTAGGGTGATGGAAATCATTTCTGCTTGGAGGGAGGAGGCAGGGATTACATGGATGCATACAGTAAAGTTCAAGATCTGTGCATTTTCATGTATGTAAATTACACCTCAATTTAAAAAAGATACCAGGGGTCTCAGATTCCTTATCCTATTGCTTAGAGTAAAAGACCCCTACTTCATCGGTCTAAGAGAAAACATCAGATAAGTGTGTTTTATACCTACCCCATCGCTCCCATATTTATGCGTAGAGAATTAAGAATTGTTCTTAGATACGTTAGCTTTAAAAATACTTATGATAATATGTGCTTTAGAACTTTTTTTTAGAGAATATGTGTGAGTAAATTAATTTTAGTCCAATTCGAATTAGAATACATTAGTATAACCACCACCTTAATTTTTTAAAAATATACAAATAAATCTCATAACCAAATTATAAAATAATCCCATTCAATTCTTGGAATAATTTAAATTAATTACTTTCCAGGAAATGTACATTAAAACACATAAAGCAGTCAGAGTTAAACCTTAGTGAAATTTCAAACCAAATTCCAATTTACTGAAATGACCTATTCAACGTTTAGTTTTAAACTACTGACATATATGTAAGTTTCCAGTAATGGATGAGAGCCTATTTTTATTTTGGTTGTGCATAGGAATCATGGAGAGTCAAATTTCTGCAGAGAATAGTTACTTAAAAACCTGAAGGATCCATGATTTTTGCAGGCTTTTAGGATTAACAGAAGGTTACCCACGCATGTGGACAATTCAACTTATATGGGGCTGCACCAGAGGCAGCAAAACCAGAGTTATCATGGTCTCGCTGCCATGGTTTCAACCCAAAAGCCAGATGATTTCGATTCAAACTGGCCATGGGCAATAACAATGTTAAGCTGAAAATCCACTTAAGACAGCAATTTCGAAGTTTGAAAACGCTACTAACATAAAATGAAACAGTGCTAAACGAGTTGTCCAAGTGTGTGAGAGGCACCTTCCTCCCCCCTTATGCTTAAGTTCAAGGTATGCTTTCGGTTTAACCTAGTTTCTCTTCTTTCATCATTGAACATTCTATTTTGATGTGTAGTGCCCTAGACTTCCTGTTACTACATCTTGATATTCTCCTGCAAAACATGACTCATTCTTAAATCACAGAGAAACGCATCAAAATCCCAAATTTCACACCACACATGAATTCAGTCTTTCAAGAGGGCAGCATTCTTAGGACATTACTTGGAGCCACAGAGACAAAAACACTGAACGAGTCCATGTAGAAATTATGTCAACCTCCTACTGAGTCAACACGTTTATTACATCAATAAATACAAGCTCTATGTGTGGTAATTTTGGTCTCTGTAATAGTTATTAAAATGTGTTCCAGGATATGTTAAGTGAAAATTAGTTAGAAAACAGAAGGCATAGTGCGATTCCAATTAAAAGTGTTACGTGTGTGTATGTGTGTGTGTAAGAATACACACACATGCATTTTTTTAAAAATCAGAAAAATATATACCAAAATGTTAACAGTGGGATTATAGGAGGTGCCTTTTTCTTTGTGATTTTATGAATTTTCTTAAGGTAATTCACACTAATATTTTTAGAACATAAAAAAAAACTAAAAAAATTAAGCTTCAGAAAATTTTGTTATGCCAGTGTGATCTCAAATGTGTTATAAATCAATCTATAAAGGCGAAGAGGAATTATAGGTAACTAGGACATAAAAAACTTGTCTAAAACATACAGAAAAATCTGATAGGAGTAGGGTCCTTCATTCAAATGACCTGGGCCATTCATGTATACGTGTAGGTGCAGGCCTTGAAGAGGGGGCAGAAGCCAGCTGCCTGCAGCCAGGGCACAGCCAGAACAAACAGAGAACCAATTTCTTTTAAAGTTTAATGAGGAATCCCAGGTCTGGGAAACATGGAGATGGTTGGATCATTCCCTTGGACTGCAAAGGAGCAAAGCCATTAATTTAGTAAGCAGTAACTCACCATCGGTGAAAAAGGACTCTACTCCAGAAAGTCACATCCTTAAATAAGTTTTTTTAAGTGTTTTGGGTTTGTCAATAGGTAATGCTTTGCAACTATATCGGTTTTTGAAGCAGACAGATACATAAATATAATTGGGTAGCACAGAACACAAAATCCAATAACTGACAGCTAAGAAAGGATTATTTTAATTTATATGCACTGCCTGGAAGTCCTTTAAAACCAATTTCAGGAAAAGAGTCAAATTCCAAAAAGTTATTACAAATGTAAATTACAATATATGATCTCAGAGTTACATACACTATATACTAGCAGTTTTGAATTATTAATTTTTTTAAATAAGAAAAAAGGGGAGGTCTTTAGTAAATGTCTAGGATTCTTCAAAATTCAAATGGGGCTGGAAAAAAAAAAATCACTGCTCTCCCCTAGTTAAGCTATTGCCATTCTGGTCTAAAAAGCATTAGCACCAAGTGAGCGAGGTTCAGAGATGGTCTAATTCAGCTCACGAAGGTATGCCATCACCATTTACATGTCATGCTATTGTATATTACTGACCAAAAAGAGAGGAAGGAAAGAAAATTCATGCATACTGTGTTATACATGTAGCAGAAAAGTACAACTGATAACTTTTAAATGTCCTACTCATTGAATGAATACATATAAAAGCGTCATCATCAGCACTGATGTAAACAAGAGTTGCCCAATGTGGGCACTACTGACGTTTGGGGCTTGAAATTTCTTTGTGGGGGACTGTCCTGTGCATTGTTGGATATGTAGCAGCATCCCTGATCTCTACCCACTAGATGCCAATAGCATCCCCTCTGGTTATGACAACCAAAATGTCTCCAGATATTGTCAGATGCCCCCAGAGAGGCAAAATTACTCCCAGGTGAGAACTATCCAAATAATAACTTATTGGAATAAAGACTTCTAATTACCTCCTTTTTATTCTGAAAGAAATGTAGTCTTGAGAGCAGCACATTTACAACCCCCACCCTGTGCCAGGCACAGTGTTAGGGACATCCTGTACTCACGTCCACTGACTCACACCCTGGTCCCGCTGATTGGGCTATTTCTAAGACATGTTTTGCCACCATAAAAGAAATGCCAACACCTCAGAAACCCCCAAGAGAGCAGAATGCCCTTGTCAATAAAAGAGCCCTACAGTTCCAATTGGGTTCCTTCAAATTCTTTACCCTTTTTAGTAACTCTATATATTTCCATCATTTCAAGATTTTAAAAAAAAAAAAAAAAAAAAAGGCCAGAAGGCCCTCTCTGTATCTGGCATAGAAAGACCATCAGCGGTTTTCGCAGGCAGGATCATTACCGGAAACTCTAAAAACACTATAGACAGTTTTCTTAACTGTCTAACCCACATGCCCTCCTAACACAATTTGTAATTTTATAATCCCCATAAATTGAAACTCATAACTGACCTTTCCCAAATAAATGTGTGTCACAGAGAGACAGAAACGGGGAGAGAGATCAGAGGGTATTTTGTTTGGCAGGAAGGCAACGAGGCTCAGAAATCGATTTGAGCTCATTAATAGATGCCTGGAACATGCTTAGTGTTTCATCTCCTTCGCCCGCCCCCACCAAAAAAAAAAAAAAAACAAAAGACTGAGGCACAGACGCGAGAGGATGGATGTGTTGAGTTGCTTGGGTAACAGAAACTTCACACACACACAACTGAGAAAGAAAAACCTGTAAGTCCGAAATCCAAAATGGCCAAAGTGACTTCAAAGTTTTCAAGACGCTATCCTGAAAAGGTTCGTCTGGCGGCTGCACCTCGAAGTAAATAATGCCGTAACTTGTCTGCCTCTCCAGAGCAGGGCTCGCCCCGCTGACAGTGGCTGCACAAAACCCCTCCTGTACCGAGCAGCGGAAACTCCTAATGAGATTAGTTGGTGTGTGTGCAGACATTACTTAGCAATGACTAAAGGGGCTCTCTCTTCCTGCAGCAGCCAGTGGAAAATTCAGGGAACTTTTTCCCCCTGCAGCAGCAGAATCCCTTTAACCCTCTCCCCAGCCAACTCCAAAAACAACTCAGCCTCCCCCCAGTCCTCCCCTCCTGGCTGGGGTGCTGGGGGTGGGTGGGGGAGCAGTTAAAGACCGGCCAGGGGCTTCCAAGAGCGGGAGGGTGGGAGGGGGCCGGCGGGGAAGGGGCGGGGGACCCCTCCAACACTACAAAGGAAACTGTAAAAGGCACAAATACATAAACCTGAGCAGGAGCAAACCACAGTTTCTTTGTGAGCTCCTCCAGTGAGTCATTTTCAAGATGCTGTCTGCTGCCAGTTTCAAAGCGGAAGCGCATGGCAATTAGTCTTGCAGTTTCCAGACAAGCCAGAAACTCTCCCGACACTCGTTTTATTTTTTTTTTTTCCGAAAAAGCCCCTTTTGCAGTTTCTGAAATAACATTTCTTGCCCCCACCCCCACCCCCACTCGCCGCCCAACTGCAGCTTGTCCTCAGGGTGATTCAGTTCAGAAAACATAACAAAACCGGGACCTCTTATTTTTCTTTTTTAACCCTCCGAAATTTTAATTCTAAAAAGTTACAGTAGCATTACAGGCCAACACTTCGCTGGAGCTGAACAGCCCCTTCCTAAAGAGCTGGGAGCGCCAAGGCCATCTCCTGCCGGGTCCTTCTCCCAAACCAAGTCCGGTAAAGACTCCGTCGGCTTTTAAAGGTCCG
>NW_011888897.1:4136972-4212887 GCF_000151845.1 Pteropus vampyrus | reverse complement strand
AACTTGTCCACTGTCCTTAGGCTGAGAGAAGGGAGGAGGGTCCCCGCGGAGGAGCCCCTCATCTCCAGCCCTGTGCTCCAATCCCAACTGCCCACCTTCTGGGGACCTCCATTTCCCTGCCTCCACTCCCTAGCAGCGCAGACCAGTGGTTCCCAAATCACGTGCAGGGCTTGTTAAAACACTGGTTGCCTGGCCTCAGCCACCACAGTTCTAGATTCCGTAGGCGTGGGGACGATTTCAGCCCTGGCTATTGTCAGAATCACCTGGGGGACTGTTTTGAAAACTACCGGTCTCCGTACGTAACCTAAACCAATTAAGTCAGGTTCCCTGGGGTTAGGGTGTGAGTCCTTTCTAAATGACCGCATTCTAAGACTTCTTCACTTGTTTATATGTTTATCTTTGCCATCTTCCCAAAATATTATTTGTTTATTAGCTGTGGGTCTCTAAAAGTCAGGGTTGTATTTTATATCTGGTTGTATCTAGTTAGGACCAGCTCCCTACCCATAAGCACCTGTCAGAGCACCTGACTCAAAGGACAGTCAAGTTCACAGCATTTGCATCCCGGCTAGTGGAGATAGTTCACTGACCGTGGGACGAGGCCCACCAGACCTCTGAGAAGGATGGGAAAGCCTGAGGTGTGGGGGCTGGGGCAAGGTAGGAGGGAAGAGCAGGAAGAGAAGGTATGGCGAAAAGGGCCCTTCACCAGCCCCTGATTTCCCACAGCTAATTTTCCACTTCAGGGATTATCGTTTTAATCCCTAGTCTGCTTCTGCTGTCACTCAGCGGAGCTCACTCCGTGTCCCTGTGTGATCCAGCAAGCTAGGAACTAGGAGACTATAAACTTATTTTATTATCTTTATGGGTGGGGGCAGGGAGAGGGGGAGAATCTCATACATGCAGTCGAGAACACCATGTTGCTTTATTTTTAAAAGCATATGACAAAGCCAAACATAAGTGTATTTTAAACCAGAAGCTCTCGTGCTTTTTATTATTTTTGTTTGTTTGTTTGTTTTACAACAAATCTTTGTAGAATCCTAATATGGAAGAGAGAAAAGGTGTATGTGTTTTCATCAGGCTGTTTAATTGTTTTTGAAGAAATGCCTCCTTGTCTAAAGCCCTTCAGAAACAATTGCTGGTGGTTCTACCACTTCCCATACCAAATGAAGAGCTCTCAAGTCGTTCTGGTGTTTGAGACTGGCCGTGCCATACTCCCTGCTCTTCACATGAATGACTCTACTCTTCCTCACCACACAGGAATAACTTTTACTTTTAGGTGTCCGCAGCTTTTCTCCTTTGCATTCTAAGGGAAAACTACTGTCTTAGCTCAGGCTGCTATAACATATACCATAGACTGGGTGGCTTAACAATAGACATTTATTTCTCACAGTTCTGGGGGCTGAAGTGCAAGATCAAGGTGCCAGCCTTGATGAGGACCCTCTTCCTAGCTTACACATAACCACCTCTCACTGTGTCCCCACATAACCTTTCCTGAGTGCACACAGGTGGGTGGAGAGAGAGGGGAAACAAACTCTCTAGTGTCTTTTCTTATAAAGGGCACTCATCCCACCATGGGAGCCCCGCCCTCATGACCTCATGTAAACCTAATTACCTCCCAAAGTTCCCACCTTCTAATACCATCACATGGGAGGTTAGGGCTTCGACATGAATTTTGAGACGTAAACGTTCAGTCCATAACAACTGCGATTTTTTTCCATACTTTACTTCCCACTATCAAAAAGCAGCCCAGAGGTGTGGCATTTAATATTGTATTGATCTACAGTCCTCTTTCTATGCTTTCGTTGTAAAACAGACAGGAGTTAGGAATGTATGGGTTATGAGTAAGATTCCTTCTAGAGCCCCTGATAGCAGGTGATGGGGCCTAGCGTCATTCATTTCTGCTGGTCCAAAAAGTGAGGCCCTCTCATCGTTGATAAGAACAGTAGAGATCTTACAGAGATTGGAGTTAGTGGGATGTGACAAGGGTGCTTGGGACAGAGTGCAGGATGGTCAGCCCAACTAAACCCTGTGGATGAGGAGTGGAGGAAGGCTAGGTCTCCAGAAGAAAATCCAACCACTGGTTCTAAAAGAAGGGAATTATACTATGTAACAAACCCCCCCAACACTTAATGGCTTACAACAAATGGGTCTGGGTTAGCTGAATTCACATCTGCTTTACACATTTTCTCATCCTTGGACTCAGGCTGAAAGGACAGACTTGACTTGGCACAGGTGGTTCTCTAAGAGGGCAGGATCTCAAGCGAAGTGAGTGGAGACACATGATGCCTCTTAACACCTCTGCTGAGGACCAGCACACTCTGCCTTCAACTCACAATCCATTGGGGAAAGCAGTTGTATGGCAAAGTCAGTGGGACAGGGAGAAGAATGGGGAGGGAAGGGAGAAATCTGAACAAATGATACAAGAGAAAATGGATGCTGTATATACAAAATAGCACATACCTCAGGTCCCTCATAATTTCAATTGGGTTGCTCTGAAAGGTTAAAAAAATACACCTGGATGAGGAAGCATATTAGATAAAGCAGGAGAAAAAAGGAGTTTCGGAACATATCAAACTAAAATATTCTAGAACATAGAACAAATAATATATGAAACTTATGCATTAAAGGTATTAAACTTATGCATTGATGAGTTTTAGTAGAAATTCAAAAGTGGTTTCCCATCATTACTTTGAAGATTGCCTCAGTATTGGGGGAATATGGGTAGGAGCTGGGAATGAATAGCCAAAGCCTGACGAGAAGGCGGCTTCCCACTCGAGTGGGAAGTAGACATTTGGAATCAGGAATTCTGAGATCCAGTCCCACACTGACTCGTTCTAGTTATGTGACCTCGACTAAGTCATTCACCCTCTCTGAGCTTGAGTGAGCATCAGTTTTTACAGATTTTTACAGTTAATGCCAATTTTACATTAAAACAATATGTTATGGACTAGGATTCAAAAACTTTTATGAACTTCATTTGAAAGGTATTTAAAAGAAATTTATAGACTTGCAGGCAGGCCCCTGTGGGAATCTGCATGCTCCCTTTTGTGTCGTTAGAGGCCTTTCAGTGGGGACATTTGAGAAGCATTGATTTGGATCATCGTTTTGCCTTCAGGCTGGCCATCCGTGGGCCAAGGGTGGCAAACTATAGCCCACAGGGCTGGCCGCCTGTTTCTATAGGAATGACTTTTGAGTGAAGAAGAATCCATTTTTTTTCCTTTTTAAAAATGTTTAATTGTGGTAAAAAACATAACATAAAATTTACCATCTTTATCATTTTTAAGTATACGGTACAGTAGTGTGTTAGGTATATTCACATTGTTTATGTGCAACTGATCTGTAGAAATTTTTCATCTTGCAAAACTGAAACTCTATACTGATTAAACACAACTCCCCAATTCTGCCCTTACCCCAGCCCCTGGCAACCACCATTCTACTTTTCATTTCTATGAATCTGATTACTTTAGATACCTCGCATAAGTGGAATTATACAGTAGTTATCTTTTTGTGACTGACTTATTTCCCTTAGCAAAATGTTCTCAAGGTTCATTTATGTTGTGTCATGTGGCAAGATTTTCTTCCTTTTCAAGGCTGAATAATATATTCTATTGTATGTATATACCACTTTTTTTTTTTAACCATTTATCAGTTAATGGACAACTGGGTTGCTTCCACTTCTTGGTTATTTGAACAATAAGAATTACATTTTTAAATGGTTAAAAACAAAGTAAAGAAAGAAGAATATTTTGTAAAATCTGTAAAAATTTAGTGAAATTCAATTTCCAGAGCCCATATATAAAGCTTTATGGGCACTCAGCCATGCTCATTCACCTATGCATTGTCCAACACGTCTTCTGCACTACCGAGCGTGGTTGAACAGTTGTGACAGAGACCGAAAGGTCTGTAAAGCTCCATTAGAGAGGAAAGGAGATGAAAACATGGTGATAGCGTGTCACGGCTCTAAAAACTGAGTCACTGCTGTAACTTCCAGGATGAATACAACTGAGAAACTGTCCTGACCAGCTGCCGGACAAAATCAAACACTGTCATAAGTGAGGCACAACAGTCATTAAGACCTCGTGTGGACACAGAGGCCCATGAGGCCATGGATATAACTCAGGACAGAGGGAAAGAGAAATAAATCCCACTCTGCAGGCTGCTTTCAGGAATCACGCACCGTGGTTTGGAGGTAAAGGAAGATGGGGCAACGTCGTGCTAGTGAAGTAGCTTTAAATTAACTGAATTCTCTAGGCCCCTGTGAGAGCTCCGAGAGGGGCAGGGGGCGGGAAGTGTCTTCTCCCTGCAAAGTGTCTGTGAATATTCTTAAGAGGAGGTCAGACTAGATAACATTAAATTCATCCCCCTTTGTCCCCACAGCACTATAGATTTTATGAATAAATGCCATTGATACGCAAGGAGCAAAAAATAATTATTATTAGAAAATGTTTATAATGCCTCAGAGTCTAAAAAGTGCCATTAAATAAATGCAATTGGTCTCTAATAGCGTGAATCCTGTTTTACATTTGATACAACTAGGGAACAGAAGAGATATAAGCAAGTTTTAGGTTCAAGGTCACACAGTAAGTGATGGGGTTGGGACAGAAATCCAGGTTTTCTGTGGGAAATCCAAATCTTTTCTGCTATTCTTTGCTGTATCGTATTCGAGGACCACAGAAAGCAAAGAGAAAGCGCCCCTGGAGGAGAGGCGGGGAAACTGAATGTGAGTGCCAGTTCTTCCCGCTGGCTCTTTTGCCTTTTTTAGATTCAGCCTCCTCCCCCTGTGAACTGAGGGCATTGGACCAGAGAGTGTCCGAGACACTGACACGCTGTGAAGGTCCCAAGTGGTTCTCAGCATTAGCCCACCCGTACCACACTGCTCCATAGGAAGCCCATGGTCACAGAATCGGCTCAGCAGAAGGCTGGGGCATTTGAATCTGCCACCTAGAGCAGCAGATCGAAAACTTCAACCCCAACCCACAGTAGGAAATTAAGTTTATGTCTACACCCAATATACACATGTATGGAATTGAAACAGGTTTCACGAAACAATCATTCTTTTCCTTTTTAAAAAATGTTTACTATGTATGATACATTCCGATATTTTCTATCCTGTTTTATTTGTTTAGAAAATGTTGGTTGCAGCCCACCAATTTGTGTTCACGAACCATGACTGGTTTGAGGTGCACAAATTGGAAAGCTGAAAATTGAGGGGTAGTGGTGGTGGGACAGTCATAGAAAGACGGGATCGCAGAAGCTGGATGAGGCCAACTGGGAGAACTGGCATAATATAAAAGGGAGAGTATATGGCTGTGTATGTATGAGTCAGTGTCCTTAACAACCCCCTGCTCTTCCGCATTGTCTACCAACTCAGCAAGCGCGGTCCCACCTCCGTCGTGAAGCTATTGTCCCCAAATGTGATGTTCAAAAGACACTTTTGAACATCCTAGCTTTGTTTATCACTGGCTTGCTTTGTCAGCCGACAAGTTTCTTGAGGAGCACTCACTGTGTACATAGCTGGCTGCCATACTTAGCATGGTGGGACATGTGATATTTGAGGGGAGGGAGGCACATGACAAGGTCAGGGTGTCGCTCTGGGAAGGCCGATTTGGCTGGTGGTCCACGGATAGCTTCGCCTTGGTGGTGGACTGAGCCTGAGCTGACAGGTTGAGACCTACACCTTTGAGCATGGCATCGGCCTTGGGCCTCGCCACACAAGGCTGCATATTTAGCTCTGATATTATCATCAAATGATCTTATGCATACAGTACAGAGACGGTCTGACAAAACCGAAAGTAGAAGGCATTCATCATATACCTTTAAACACGCCTCTCCTAACCACCCTGCTTGAACGGCACTCAGAACTAATATTTTTGTAGGTCCTTAATTATATTGTCGCTAGCACAATAATATCACATTGTTTTGTATTAACAAAACACACCACAAGATTTATAATTGTATTTCGTTTCATTTTTAATATACCCTGAACCTCAACAAGTGGCAGTGGTCTATGCCTTTCTCAACTTTGAGAGGCCAGACCCCCAGGGAAGACCAGCTTCTTGGTGACACATTTTCTTGTAACATCTGCAAGTGAATTTACTTATAATTCCTTTCTCGAAGTGACCGACATGCTTGCCTCTCCTGTCCACAGGACACCAGGAAGCCAAGATAACAGTTGAGAATTTGTTGCTTAGTGATCAACAATGAAGCACCATGAGGTGAACATCTTGTCATAGGGGTTCCTCTCTGGAAACCAGAAAGCACCCATTCCCCACATGCAATGCTCCCCACTCTGCATTCTGCTGGACAGTCAAGCCAAGGATGGGCTTTCTCTTTGTGCTCCGCTCCTGACCACCCTGTGTTGTCTGAATGTTCCTTCTTTAGATATTAAACTCCAGTCAAGTAGCCATTTCAGGAGACCTTGAAGATGTCTGTTTTTTTCCCCATCACATGTAAATTTAATATGTTTAGTTTTCTGAGAGGTAACTAACTTCCAAGCCCCAGACTAAACCTACCTCTAGGCTGCCAACATGGCATGGTACAAAATAGACACTGTGCCTGACTTTGAGGATTTACCAAATTAAAATGGTAGGTTAAACTAAGAAATCTGTGCTAAACAGATAAATGGGGGACAGATTCAACGGCCTAGATTCTCATTCCAAGCCTGTCATATGATTTTTGAAAAGATACTTAACCTCCTACCTTGAAAATGGTAGGCCTGAGGTAGGCGGGGGAGGGTTCAAAAAACTTCTCATGACTGGAACCCATCAATTAACTAATTCACTCATTCCTCAGATATGTATTAGCAGCTCCCGTACGTCAGGGACTATGACACAACTAAATAGCAAGTTGAGTACTACGTGACTCCTGCCTTCCAGGAACTTCCAATCTACAGCTCCTAGCTCTAAAATTTCACACTTCAAAATTTGATGGTAACCAGAAAAAATTTATTAGTACAGGGATGGGATGACCATCTTAGTAAGGCCACGTGTGACATGGGAAGTCCCAGGTTCAAACTCAGTTCTGTGACCTTGGGCGAGTTCTTCACCCTTTCAGTCTCCATTGCTGCGTCCGTAGAACGGGCATAATAAAATCTACTTTGAAGTGTTGGGAGGAGGAGAACTAAAATACACAAAGTACCCCACACGACAATCAGTAAATCGTCTTCCCAGTTTCACTCTTGGCCCTCAACTTCCATTCTCCATCCAAGCAACCAGATCGATCTTTTAAAAATATAAATCGTGTCATTACTTGGAATCCTCCCACGTGCCCACTCAGATGCATAGATTCTTGACTCCTCATCATGGCCCACGAAGCCCTGCGTGGTTTAGCCTCTGTCCCCTTCCTGTTCGTCTCCTTCCCCTCTCCCACTCCCTCCAAAAGATCATATGCCTGTTCTCTGTTTTCTCAAATAAGATAAGTTGGTCACCTCAGGGCCCTTGCTCTCTTCATTTCCTGAAGAGTTACTGTCTCCTCACCAGTCAGGGCTCAGATCAAATGTCACATTGTCCAAGAGGCCTTTTCTGAACATAAGAGCCCCAGTTCAGTCACCTCTACCACTGTTTACTATTTATAACATCAGCCTCTCATCGTCTTATTTTTTTCCTTGTGCGTTCTCTGCCCCACCTCTCTCAAGAATGTAAATTCCCCAAAGGCAGTGTCCGTGTTTCTCTTATTCGCTGTATCCCCAAAACTGAGGCAGTGTCTGGCATATATATGTTTTGAATTTATAATGGTGCTTCATAAATATGTTTTGAATTTATGTAGTTGTTACTGTTACCGGTATTGTTTGGTGGTTAGAATTTATCCGAGGAAAGATTCAACAGGTAATGTCTGAATCTTGAGCCAGATGAGAAATCTGATTTTGTGCCTGAGACACAAACCTGAGAAGGATGAGTGAACTCAGGAATCAGAAGGAAGGAAGATGTGGGCAGTGGACTGGATCTTTTAATGCAATGCAAAGAGCTCTGGATTTGAAGCTAATAGATCTGAATTCTAGGCCTAATTTTATGATAAGTTACCTCTGTTCCTGGACATCTCAGACCTTCATTTTCTTATATGTATAATTTTTAAAAAGGTTGAACTAATTGAGCCTTAAGAGCTCTCCCAACTCTGACATTGTGTGCCTTTAAGACAGGGCCATTTCTGGGGAAGCCCAGAAGTATGTGCATGAGGTGCTATAGGAAAGCTACGGAGAAGAGGGTGATGGGTGAGCTCCTCTCTGTGCAGAGCCACTCGGATCCTGTCACCCATGTGCTCCACAACCAGACACACC
The DNA here is from genome assembly GCF_000151845.1 of Pteropus vampyrus. Lineage (NCBI taxonomy): Eukaryota > Metazoa > Chordata > Mammalia > Chiroptera > Pteropodidae > Pteropus > Pteropus vampyrus. Next base: position 4,204,618 of record NW_011888897.1, on the reverse strand, counting down.
TTCATCACATTGCTTCCCGGGCAAGACCTGGAACACAGCAGCCGCTTGCGAAGTATCGTCTGAATGAATGAATAAATATCCCCTAGAACCAGCAGAGAGGAGTAACTGACAACTCAGTGACTCAGAAGAAAGGACCACTGAGTCACCAAGCCACTTCCTGTCTCCTAGTGTCCTCCAAGCCGAGTCTTAACAGATTTGGGAGGAGGCAAAGAGTTTAAGCTCTAGTAGGTCCACAAACAACAATGTAGCAAAGAGAAGGTCTTCAGGTTCAAAGGCAGGGGGAAGGGTGGGAGGAAATGAAGCAGTCACTTAACCTTTGAGTTCTCTACAGCAAATTCTAACACACAACTACAAGATCATATAGCCTGATTCTTTTTTTCAGAGCAATGAAATCAATTTCTAGACTGTCAGCTATGTCAGCAACCAAATCCTATGTAATAAACCACCACTTAGTTGGTTAAAGCAATAATCATTATATTTGTTCATGATTCTGGTGGGTCAGCAATATTGACTGGGCTCAGCAGAGCGGTTCCTCTGCTAGTCTTGTCCGGGATCGCTCATGTGACTGTGGCAACTTAATTGTGGTTGGACGGTCCAAGATGGCATCACTCACGTCTGGCGGTTGGTGCTGGCTCCTGGCTGAGCTTCTCTCTCTACTTGATCTGAAGGAGGCGAGTCTAGCTTGTTCACATGGCCGCAGCATCATTCCATGAGAGTGACAGTGAACGCTGCAAGACCCCTTAATGCTTAGAGGAACATAATGTCACTTGGACTGCATTCTATTAAGCAGCTCAAGTCACTGGGCTATCCCAGATTTGAGGGGAGAGGAAATAGATTTTTACCTCTTGAAGGAGAAAAAGCAAAATCGCATTGCCAAGGAGGCAAACATTGAGGGGTGGGAGAAATTGTGGCCATCTTTGCAAACAATCTACTGCAGAGGACTAGAGGCTCATGTAGTCCTCTCACTACACAAACGAGAAGACTGAGACACACCTAGAGTGAGGGACTTGGTCAAGTTCAGCAGTTAGTGGCGCAACCAGACTGGGGCTCCGGTCTCCTATATCACAGTCCGATGTTTTCACACTTCAAAAACCTCTTCCACCTGCAGCTTCGATCTTCTTTATCCAGGCCTAGTGACAGAGCCAGGCTTTGGGGCCACCCCACTTCTCGGGCAGCCTTCCTCCTTTGGATTAGCTGACCAATATGATCAGAGCACATAGCCCTGCTTCCAGGGCTGGCTGCATTGCCTTAATTCTACAAGTTTCCTTAATAGGAAAAGAGATTCCACTTTATACTGGTCCCTTGGGAGCCTGCCAGGCTCCCAAGCCATAGCAAGATTTGACAGCAAAATCTCATTTCACTAGGATCTGTTACAGCCATTTAATAAAATAGTGCTTTGTTGTTGTGATAGTTTTTAAAGCAATATGTCTCTAGTATATTTTGGAAGGGAAGTAAAACAATCTGTTAGATACAAGAGGACTTTCAAGAATTATTTCACCAAAATATCTTCTGAGAATGGAGGCTAGAGGGCATAATAATTATCACCTAATATTTATCGAGCTTTACTTACATCCAGGGCTCAGCATTCACATGTATTAGCTCATTTAATCCTCATAACTACCACATGACATAGATATTATTGCTGCTATCCCCATTCCTAAAACTGTCTTTCAAAGGTCACTTTTATGTCCAATTGCCATCCAAGGACTCATTTACAACCTTTAATCTTTTCAACTCCACCTGTTTCGAAAGCAGTTATTCATGCATCCATCCATCCATGCATTCATTCTCTTAGGTGTGGTTGTAGGAGATATAGCAATAAGCACATCAGAAACATGTCTCGCCCTCCTGGACCTTCCTGTCTAGTGGGATGGACAGGCATTGAGTAAGTAGCAGCTAACAGGACGGTGTTGCAAAGAGGGACGCGGGGAAGCCTTGGGAATGTGAGTCTCTTCTCCCTTGGTTTCTGGAAACTGAAACTCCAGATTCTAGTTCCTATTTCTCTGACCGCTCGCTCCTTTGCTGCTCATCTTCTATCTGCGCTTTAAACTCTGGCATGCGCCACGGCTTCGTCCTTATAATTCTTCCTTTCCTCTCTCTCTGCTGGTGAACTCACCGTTCCTCCTGCTTCAGACATCACCCCTGGCTCCACCGGGGTTTAGAGCTTGCCTCCTTCCCCTCTGACTTGATGTGCTTTACCCGGGAGCCATCCTGTCCCTCACTTTGCTCTTTGGATGCTTCGACACCTGTTGAGGATTCCCAGACTTGCTCTGCACGCACCTTACTTGTCCAGCTCCCTGCAGGATGTCGTCATCAACTTCCCTAGAGCCACACCGTGGCCATTCAGACCTCCTTGCTGATATTTTTATTTCCACCTTCATCTACCCCGGCCTTTTCAGCCGGCCCAAATCTCATTCGCTTTGGGGCACAGCTCACAACCAGCTCTGTCCCCACTCTCTTCAGGTTGAGCTAGTCACTTATTCCTCTGAACTCTTCTCAGATTTCTCCGGGCTACTCCCACACTTATCACCTTACGGAATAATTAGTCTTGTTCATCTCTACATGCCCATGTTTTACACAGCAGTAAGTGTCAAAATACTGTTTACTGAGCTGTTGAAGTCAGTTTGGATCTAGGAAGCTCTTTCAATTCTCTAGTCAAAAGCAGTTTTGTTTTTTTTTTAATGAGACGACAAAGTTTCTTTAAACATTTCTATTAGGATTAGCCGAGTGTGCCTGTCTCAGTCATGAAATCACCGGCAAACAATCTCTTTGCAAGCAAAAAAAGAAAAAGAAAAAAGAAAAAAAAAAACCCTACATTTTGTCTTTTGTCCACCAACACCCGTCGGCACCAACCATGTAATGAAAATGTTTGTGCTTCCAGGTCATTCCATGACCTGGGTCCATGCTTGGTCAAAGTTTCATTCATTAATTCACTCATGTATTCATGTACTTATTGAACAAGTACTAACTGAGTGCCTCCTTTGTGCCAGGAATTATTCAAGGCAAAACCCCTGCCCTCAAGGAATCTAAATTCTAGTGATGGACACAGACAATAAACGAGCAAAGAAATGACAGATTGGAAAGCAATAAACAGGGCGACAAGATAGAATGGGAGTAGGAGGAGTACCATTCTTGGCGGAAGGCACAAAGCGGTCCAGAAGAGACTCCAGGAGGAGATGAAAGGACAAAGCCCTGAAGCAGGAAAAAATGTGCGTGTCTTTGAAACCAAAAAGAGCAGAATGTGCACTGGGTGGCATGAACACTGGGGGCAAGATGACATGGGAGAAGTGAGCAGGCACCAGGGCACAGAGTCCTGTAGGCACAGGAGGACGCTTGATTTTATTAAAAGCAAAATGGGGATTTTGTGCAGAGGAGAGACATGATCTGATTTATCGTGTAAAAATATCTCTCTGAAAAGAATGTAGGGAGGGTGGAGTGAAAGCAGAAAGACCAGTGACAAGATCGTTACAATGGTCTCAGGCACGTTTACTGGTGGCTTCGAGCTGCGGAGAGGAACACGGCTGCTGTAGGCACCGGGCTCGGTTCTGTCTGCTCTTGTTACTGTTCCAAACCATAGACCCCACTGGGAGAGTTCTCAGTGATACCACTGCGCGCCCAGTGCCCACGAGAAATCCGCACGCGGCGGATGAGACATACCCAGGGTTGACCAGGAATCCATGTCCTCTCGCTTCTCACTGTTTCCTCAGCCCCCTTTCTTCTGGCCCAGCCCTACAGAGCCCTGCTCTGTGCCAGCCCTTCAGAGGTTTGGAGGGCTTGGCAGGGCACAGGAGTGCCTGAAAGCCAATATGGCTGCGGGATTTGGCAGGTATGAGCAGCAGCCTTGGCTGCGGATGCCCACACCGTTTCCCTAGGCTTGCTGTTCCTATCTTCACTTTTTCTCAGACTATCTCTAAATGTTTCATTGTTGCCCTGACTGCTAAAACAATTTATTAATGTTGTTGTTTTCCCCCTCAAAATAGAGGAGCATTTAAAATCAATTAAACCAAGTTGAAGTGCACTAGACAATTGTTAAAAGATGCTTAATGGCGCAGGCCCCAGCCAGCCCACCTTCCCACCTGCCACTCACCCTGCCTTCACGCTCCTCCAGCGGACCAGCCTCCTTCCTCCTGGTGACCTGGTGCTTTCCCCTGCTTACCTAACTCCTCCTTCGAGTCCCCACTGTTATATCACTTCCTTCTAGAAGCGGTCCCTGAGGGCCGCCTGTCAGTCTACGTTGTCTATGTTAGGTGCCCTAATTAAATGCATTCAAAGCACTGGGGAGTTTTTCTTCATAGGACTTGTGGTAATTCTAATTACATACTTGCCCAGCGGAGCGGAAAAGACACACTACAGCTCAGGTGTTTTAAACAGTAGTTTAAATTTTTTATTTTTATAACTGGTTTCATCTGCTCCCACTTCTGCTGATGGTAGGGGGGAAAAACCCCTTAAACTTGCCAACGAAAGGTTACAGCCTCTTCCGGTTTAAAACAATCTGTTTTCCCCAAATAATCAGTTAATTCAAGGTTGAAACTTCCCATCAGGGTTGATTCACGGAGGGGTGGGTTGGGCAGGACCCAGGTGTGCTGCCCTGGGCTGAGGAGGCCTCCTGCCTGCCTGGTGTAGGCCTCCCACACTCACCTTACACAGTTCCTGCTCTGGGGGAACCCGGGGATCTCTTCCTGCTGACCGCATCAGCCCTCGCTGGCCCTGGGGACCCCCCCGCCCCAGTCACCTGGGGCTGCCATTGCCTCCGAGTCTGTGATTTGGGAGAATCAGCTGGCCCCTCCAGCCCTTGGCTGCAAAGCCACATCTTAGCTTGCTGTGATGAGCTCACAAGCTGGCCTTCTCAGCCGTCTTGGGAGTATGTCTTGAAGAACTTCTATATCCTCTACATGCCATACACAGGCTAAGAGGAAGTGGGGAGCAATCTCAGGCTCCTCTCCACAGAAACCCACTCACCACCATTTTGACTCCACTGTGGCTGCCCCGTGGTTTCTGGGATGCCTGGAGAGAGAATTTCCTTTAAGTTTCAAGCAGGAAGCAGAGCCCAGTTCCCTCGGATCTGACTCCTCCTCCTCCACCTGAACTTTTCTCATCCCTGCCCTAATGTTGCTCAAGAGGGAAGGACCTGGGTCTTTCTCTCCCTCCATCTTCCTCCAAGGGAAGCGAGACCAGCCTCTGCGCCCCTGTGATGTGGTCTCTGTTGACTTACAGCATGGCTTACATTGCCCGAAGCGCATGGTTCAGGTTTGCTTTCCACATGGAAAGGCAAACTTAGAAATTAACCACCACCTTCCCTGACCTACCCACATGTTTTCTTTTAACACAAAGCCTAACTTTTAGGAGTATTGCCTCGTAGATTTAAAAATCGAGTCTAACCCTCTGAAACCATCCGTTCATGGTAAGGATTGCATGGTTTTTTGGAAACAAAAAACGCCTTAGCTTAATTTTTAAAAAATAACTTCCTATTCTAGTAATTTGTGTGATTCTTTGCTGAACATCTATCTCTACAACTTTTTTGCTCAGCACTGTTTTCTTTGTGACTAACATATATTTGGTCACACAATTTAAATAAATGATTTAACTTTATAATCATCATAAAATGTCAAAGTTGTCAGGGATCATAGAAACCATTTAGTCCAATCCCTTTATTTTAGGAGAAGGAACCTAAAGCCAGGGTGATTAAACTTATGGTTCAAAGTCGCACAAATGATGGCAGATGTGGATCCTGAACCTCTCATTTTCTGTCCCCAATTTATTAGTTTTCTAATTCACTCAAATGCCTTTGAATAGGATTTCATTTGCCTCTGTCTCCTAAACCAAACTAATGTAATTTTGTAGAGGACTAGTTGCCTCAATAGGGCACTTTGTAGAGAAAGACTCTCTTCTCCTTCTCATTTTATTCATCTGGCAGATAGACATAAAGGTATGTCATTTTCAGAATGTCATTACAAAAATCACATATTCTCATTGTAATACCAAACTTTAAAGAAAACTTTACACTGTATTCCTAGCATTTAACATAGTGCTGGGAAGCACTGAATTTCTTGTTAAATGAATATTAATTTAAAAAAATAAAAATCATGTGTAATTGTGGTACCCAGAAACAATTATCATTTTTCTGTGTGCTTGTTTCAGTGTACATGCTTTCTATTTGTAGCCATATACACACATTAAAAATAGAATTAGATATTTATTTTTCTCTTATCAGATTCCTTGAACAAACACATCAAAATATATATTTAAAATGTAGTTCCCCATTCAAGGAGGTCACCTTGGGAGGCTATGTTCTTATTTCGATGGTGTCATCATTGCTAATACACTTACAGAATTGTCCGCCAAGATTTTTGCTAATTATTTTATTCTTAGCATGCACAAATATTCATCCTTTAATGGAGTTTACTTTGAATAGGAATATTATTTGAATAATGGTGAAAATGGGTGTTACTCTTTAGGATCAAAAACAAGACATGAATATAAAATAATGAGATTGACTTTTACTGTATGGCTCATAAATTCCTTTGAAGATTAGCCCCCACAAGGAGTCTTAAAATGTGTCTCGCAGGGGCATCATGGGAAAAATTACACAACTTCCAAGGGAATAACTAAGAAGGCGATGGTTTGCATCTGAATGTAAAAGTTCCAGTAGGTGAGTTCTAAAAGACAGATTGGTGTATAGTAATACTTCGCATAATATTGAACTTTTATAGAAAACTATTTGTAGGTGTAGGGAATTTAGTTTAATAATCAGATTGTTTTGTCTTTAAGTAGAAAATGTAGGTCTTACATGATTTATGTTGAGGGGAGCAAGGATTTTTTTCTCAGTCATTACAAGCTTTCTCCAGTAGTTGCTTGGAATTTGCCCATCTTTGCTTCATCTTTGTCTCTCCTCACTGTTATCCTTTAATTTTCTAGTACTTAGTGACAATTCACAAGTGAAGTGCGCTCCTCACATACTTCTGTGCATCCTAATAGATATGTTATCAGAGCAAAGTGCATCCTGTCGTAGGAAGAGTCTAGTCGAGGGGTCACAAACATCGATAGGGGCCAGGTCACATACACGACTAGAGAGGGCTGTGTGTGAGAAAACAGTGGTGGCCGCCTGATGACAAACGACAAATGACTGACAGCCTCAGTGTTGGAAGGCAAGAGGGAATGGTGGGGACTAGGGAAAGTCAGAGGACACATCCCCATGTAAAGGGGGCTGACTTTGACCTTGGAGCACTGTAAGCTCTGGGTTATTAGAACTACGGAGCTTTCATTCTGATGAGCTGTAAATCTAGATTTTTATCTTGATTTTTAAATGTAAGCAAATAATTCAAATATATCTGAGAGGCAGAGGAGCGTAATGGTCAAGAACTTGTACTCTGGAGCCAGACTGCTTGGGCTCAAGTTCCACCTCTGCCATTTATTAACTGTGCCACTTTAGGCATGTTACTCAACCTCTCTGTGCCTTAATTTCCTCTTCTGTAAAATGGGCATGGTAATAATAATACCTACCTTGTAGATTTTATGTGAAGATTGAGTTAATATATGTAAAGCATATATATGCCTGGCCTATATAGAGTACTACAGAAATGTTAGCTTTTGTTATTTAAAATTAGAAATCACTGTATGAGTTGAATAAAACACATCTGCAGGCTGAATTTGGCCCTTAGACTTCTAATTTGGGTACTGTGGTCTAGAGTCAGGTGAGAAAGCTTTTGATAACCTAAAAGAGTTTGTATAAAATTATACTCACCACCTCAATCACTCCAAAGCACACTAAGACTTTGTAAAGGTCAATCCGACCCTTAGTAACTCTCCAATTTGCTGATGAACTCAACTGCCCCAGTAGTCACTCAGCTGACCTACTCGAGGGGAAGCCTTTCTGTTTCACTTGGGTAGGGCTCTATAGGTACACCTGTCTGTTGTTAACATATTGAAATGTCTCTATCCTGGTCCATAAGTAGATACGATCCTAGCCAACCCCATCCATGACTTGCCTACCCTGGCCGCCCATCCTCTCCCCTAGTGGCCCCTGGCCCTCAAGCCCCGCTTCTGCTCCATGACCTGGCATCTATTCTGATTGATTAGTGTCCATGCCATACCAGTTGTTAAATATTTTATTTATCACCTCTGCACTTAGGAGCAGCAAAGCCAAGTAAGTTGCAGGTTTGACCATTAAAAGGTTTGTTCTCCTAAAACTTGTTATTTAACCTGAGTCTTAGTTTCTTTATCTGTAAATTAGGAATAATATTAGTAACTACCTCTTGAGATGTGATAAATGAGAAAATCTGTGTAGAATGCTAGCACAGTACCTAAAATATGGCACCCCTCCCTCTATAAATGCTGGTATTGTTAGTGTTAATTTAGGTACCCCAAATCTCTTTTGTCCTCAGGAAGACCTAACCTGGTTCAGATGGGCTTGCTAGTCAAGGCCTATGGATTTATAACTATATATGTTCAAAACTTTTTAATAATTAAATATAAACAATATTAATAAAATTATAACATAGCACAACTAAATATAAAATATTAATAAAATTATAATCTAATAAGCATATAACACATTATAAATAATTTGATGGAAAAAAACTAACATCTTGCCAATCTAGAATACCAGCACCTAAAGAGCATATTTTAACATAATTATTTAAAAAGAAATTTTCAAGTGATTCAAGTATGATTTGACACCTTTCTGCCAATTGGCCAAACTATTAGCCTTTTGAGGGCAGGGTCATGTCCATCTTGGTAACTGCTATATCCCCAGCACTTTCAGAGCCTGGTCATGATAGCCACTCAATAAATACGAGTGCGTGGACACCGAATGAATCAATGAAGACTGGGAAGAAGGCAGGCACAGAACATTAGCGCCTAGGGGAGGCTCATACTGGGTGTCCACTCACCAGGAGTTGGCTGGCAGTTACCATGGATTCAGAATTCAGTTTTTGGAAAGGTAGAGTAGGGAAGAAAATGGGAGTCAGGTTCAGGAGTCTACATGGGGACAGAGCAAAATAGGATCTCAATATCTAATGCGAAGCCCTGGCATTGAATGGAAGCTTGGAACTGAGTGGTCCTGCTCACCCTACATGTCCTCCTCGGGCACCTGCTGGCCCATTTCCACAGGAAGCTATATCCCTACTGGGCCATGTGGCAAACAGAGCACCAAGAGCCCAGGCAATCCCTCTGGTGCATCATCCCAAACACAACTCCGCTGCTTATTCCAGCCCCATCTCATACCGAGCCTTGGATTAGAATGGTCCTTCCTGGCTCCTTACTGTTGGTGGGAATTAAGAACCTCCTGGGACTTTAAGACTTTAGGCTCAGGTCAGCTTGAGACTAAACACCTTTGCAATATGCCTCTCCGTGAGTAGCTTCTAATTTAGAGAAACAGGCCTTAGACTGTCGAAGAGATGAGGGATGGTATTTAGTGACTCACTGCATTCAGGGCTGTTATGCAGCGGGCATGCACTGGAACAGCTGTAGGGGTTACTAAAATATTGAAATGCACTAAGCAACTAAAGGGTTAACCTCGGGCGCAGGAATGGGAACTCTCCAGCAGAATGTCCAGCAAGGTTTCCAAAAGCTAATGCTTTGCTGTGAAATGTACTGAAAATCACCCTGACTGCCCTTCAAATGTAACCCAATGCCTGGCACTTTATTATATAAATGAATAAATACCCGAATGAACAGATGAGAGGAGGTAGGCAACAGTTCTTCCATAAATTTGTATAGCATGAATGGGTTCTCTGAAAATGCAGGTGTCCCTTACATGCTGCAAAGCAGTCTGAATACATCTTAACCAGAGTTTGAAACTGGTTTCAGAGGTCAAGGTCACCCTCTCACTTGTACCTGAACTTTTACTTAACACGTTTCAATCACTGGTCTGGGGCAACTGTCAGAAAATCTTTCTGTTGTGAATAACACATCCAGAGCACAAGCCATATTTTGCTTTACATACTTAAGTGAAGAATTGGTCCCCGGCTGAACGTAATGGAAGTCATTTGTTCTGGAAAAAGCAATTCAGAAAAAGATATCACCTAAAAAGCTGGAGCAGTCCACTCAGAACCCTCTCCTCTGATGGACCGTGTAAGGTACTTGGGCTTAAGAGCTATTTTTTGGAGGGGAGTGGGGGTGGTAGGGAGTGCTTTAATTTCCCATAATGGCATCTTCTAGGAAGTCTGTCTATTCACTGTAACCATTTGCTCCTGCCATGTGTGATTGCTACCGTCTGAGAAGTAAAGAATGCTCCTTTTAGTGTCTGGCGGCCCCATTAGAGCCAGTTTGGAAGTGGCTTCCACGATTCCCAGCCAGAGTTGAAAGCATTTCAATCAGTGGGAAAAGTGGAGAGAAACTCCTTTCACTTCAGAGGTTGCTCTTGAGAAGACCCTTTCCCTCGAGCCCCCATCCGGGGTGCTGGTAACATTTTTCTATTGTTCTTTGTTGCCCATCTCTGTAGCCTGTGGCAAAGGGGAGCCATTTTGGTTTCATACAGAAGGACTAGGAATGAAGGTTGGGGATCCCCAAAGCTGCTCTCTCTCTCTCTCTTTTTTTTTTTCCCCCATCTTCTTTCAGATTTCGCCATGGAATGACTTCTCCCCATTACAGCTGTGGTTTTCAAAACTCACCCCTAAAACCAGAGAGCCATGCGGCCTCAGGGCGGGCAGCAGAGATTCTTGTGGCAGCTTCTTCTGAGCCCTGACCCATAGAGGACCACAGGGGGGTGAGGAGGGAAAATTCCAGCCCTCGCTGGAGTGGGGATACAACTCTTCTCACATTCTTCATGAGTGACTTTCTCGAAGCGCAGCTCTGGCCAAAGCTGGGGCGTCAAACCCACACCCTTGCCTTGTTGTGGGAAGCAGCTAATAGCCACTCTCAGCTTTTGTTCAAAGCCTCCTAAAGGGGAGCTGCCCTGTCCCACATGGCACTTCAGGGAAGCCGTGCCCTCCCAAGAAATGACAAGTGGAAAAAAGACAGAACAGACTCCAGCCCGGCCAGGATACAGTCTCTGGAAAGAGATTGTTTTTGTCTCCACTGCCATAGAAAACACATCCTCTTAACTTATTAAGCAGAGAAACAGCACAATCACACACGCTGGAGGTTACCAAGGTGAACAGAATCCAAGATTAAAATCTGCCAGCCCAGTGGTGCATGGAAGCATGGACGGCCCAAAGAGGAAATCTAGTTCACTGTTGGTAAATTTTTTTGGATGCTGTTTATGTTTGAACTTTTCTCTGTTTTCCTGTAGAAACTTCCGTACCCTCTTCCTGTGTCCCTACAAAAGGCTTGGACAATGCAGTCCCAGCGCTGCTGTGGGACATGGGTGGGGCCCCGGCTTCCTCCTTCCTGCAGGGAAATCCTTTCCTATAGACGAGGTAAGAATGTAAGGTTCATGTGAAAATGTTATTATATTCCTTATCTCAGTCATTTCGTGATTTGCTGTGTGGCGACAATAAGTCAGCCTGGCCACATTCACAAGAGAGGTGGCCCCAGTTCCTAGTTTTGGCTCGTGCTGTTTTCTCAGCTGAAGAGGGCAAACGGCTGTTAAAAACGCTGCTTGTTTTCCAGGATCTTATCAAGAGTTCATGTCTAAGGCCAGCAAGAGAAGGGAGGGCTCCGTTTTTTTTTTCTCTCTCATTGTTTCCAATTGAATTGGCAGGAAACAGGAGTCCTCTACCTGTCCCTCTTGGGAGCAAAATTGATTCGATTCCATTTTTCAGATGTATCCGCTACCACCAGAAGTTGGGGACATTTCCGCTCACCCCAAATTCAATGTGTTCTGCATTTACACAAATGTCATCTTTCAAAATTAGAAATGAATCAAATTTAAACGAAGAGCTTTGGGATTGCTAATCACTGTAAATTGCTTTCCAGAATCTCAGATTTGTTTTATTTTCCCATTCGCCCCTTTGTAAAGTAGCTTTGGGGGCTGTGGACCTTGACTGACTCCAAGTTTGTGTATGTGTGTACTGTCAATGGCACAGACACTCAGAGTTAAAGTCCTTCACACAGAGGTTCACGTAAATTAGAACAGTTCACATGAACAGCTGCCAGAGAGCATATGTGACAGCTGGGCAATGTAGACTCCAGACAGAAGGTAAGTCAGTTTCTCAAGAATCATGGCGTGTTTGTGGTTGACCCAGAATTTTCCATTTAAATCAGTTCAGCCAATTTAGTCAACTTGGACAAGAATCAAGGTCCATCTAGATTCTTCATTTCATATAAAATCAACATCGGATAATTATATTTTGAGGGAATTGCTTGTTTTACTGCCTGTAGATAAAGTTTAAGCATAGGAATTATATAAACCACAATATTCCATAAACAGAAGGATCTTTCCTTTCAATGTCAACACTTCATGTTGGAGCTTAGACTTAGAACCTGCCCTCGTGGGACCTTGGTTTTCCCAGGCCACATCGTCCTCAATCCAGAGCCCTGTCTCTGATCAAAGAGACGTGCCCCTACCCAATCTTGTTATGGAACTTCCAGTTCCTCATACCCACTGCTTACCTGGGAGCTGTTTGTGGTTCCTCTGCTATGTTAGGATATTTGCAATCAGGGAGAAACTCTCCAGATTTCCTCTTCCGGTGGGCCCTTGTTGGCCATGGGGCAGCTGCTGCTCCCAAACCTGCCTACTCCTCCACTCCCTTGGCTGTGTTTGGTGAGAGCCATTTCCTGCTGTGCTCCTTCTGGGGTACCCAACTGATTTTTCAAGATACAGAAGTCCAGTAGATCTGCCACAAGCCACTCTAGATGGGTTTTCCACCCAAGCGAAACAACCAACTTTAGATCAGCCTCTAAAGAATTAGATTTGTGGGAGAAAATCACTTAACATCCTCGTATTGTATTAACCAGTGCTTTCCCGTGATTCTAATATTTCCATCCACTTCTGGTGCTTCTTTCATGTCCCTACTCTTTTTGAAGCAGTTGGGCTCTTCTGTCCAACTGCCTCCGAGAAAGGATGTTACAATGGAAAACAGGGCTGCGGAAAGACTCTTCCTGACTTTTGAGTTTCAAAAGTTTAGGCCGTTAGGGAAATGGAAAAGACCACAGAAAGGACGAAACATTTGGTGAAAATACAATGAGCGAGAACAAAATTTCTCATCAGCCTTACCAAATGAACTTCAAGAACTGGGAAGAGCTAGAGGGGAGAGAAAAACTGGTGGGGTCTGGGACAAGAGGTCCAGATTGGAAGGGGCTACAGAGCCTGAAAAGAAAAGGAATCCATAGACTACCCATTATCACTCACATGGCCCTGTGCATCACCTATGCCCAAGGCTCCATGAGTTGCCTTGTCCTTTGGCATCCAGTGAGGACTTCTCACTGACTATTTAGCAGGAATAACAAACTATGCCCCCCAACTTGGCTATGTTGTCACAGTTGAAATTACGGCATGTGATCAACCCAACGTACGTTATCTCAGGGCAATTATAAGCCCCCAAGAGGGAAAGTGGGGCTCTTGGGCATTTGGCAAGGTAGTGCTATGGAAGGAAAAGACCCTTGTGTCTGCAACTGAAGGTTAAATGGAATTGCTCAAGATTTTCCCCAAATAAAAACAGTAGTTCAGCCCCACTCCACCCGAGCCCTCCTGATTATGTGGCTCTTTGGCCTTCTCCAGGGAACCACTTTGTAAAGCGCTTTGAACTGTTTCCCACAGCGCCTGTCCCCTTGTCTATCTGGATGATTTTGCTCTGCATTGCATTTCTAGCCTTTGACCTGACCTTGAATTTGACCTTGATCTTCAGTAATTGCCTGGTTTTCCAGGTTCTCATGCCACTCAACATAGAACGCTCACTCCCCAGCTCCCAGGCCAGGGTTTTTAGCAGCCCTCATCTTTTCATTTCAACCGGTGTCAGCCCTAACATCCCAGGCACCCTCTTTCTCATGGGCACGTCAATCACACACCTACAGATTTTCTAACTTCTAAGACCCTGTGACTTCCATAAGATGGAGTGAGTTACAGATAAAATAGAACTCTCGGGGCCACACCATAAGTATCGGAAGGTGGCAGTTTTGCCTGGGGTGAGTCAGATATTATATTAATAGAATCAGGTTGAGCCAATGGCTGGCCTGGATCCCTTCTCATCAACGTGGAATCCCTTCTTCACTCTCTCACCTCCCATGTGACTGGTTAGACAATCCTGAGGACAAGCCCTCCTCCTCACTAGGGGAGGGGTAGTTGGCTGGATCCAGATCCTAAGGAAAGGCTCCTCCTACAGTCTAGAAGTGAGATCCAGAGGGCCACAGACTAGGTCTGAGGGGCAAGTGCCAATCACCAAGGTTTTAAACTAGAGGAGAAAGGGTCCAGGGACACCCAATAAGACTTCAATGCAAATGTTATCTGATTATATCTACACTGAAGAGATAAAAATGGAAAACATAAGTGGAAGTATCACTTCCGGCTTATGTCGCACACTTAGTATATTGATCATTTTCATATTTGCACTTCCCCCTTACCTCTCCCTACTTCACAGAGCGGTTGTGAGTCTTAACTAATGTTTACAAAGTGCTCTACAGGTCTCAGAAGAAAGTTATTATAAAAGTGCAAGAATGAGAACCATCACTTGCCCTAATTAGCCCAAAGTCAAGTGAGTATTAACTAGATTTAAAGGTATAGAAATGTTAAGTGTGTGTTTCAAAGGCTGCTACTACTCAGCAGGAAGAAATGTACCGTGAGAAAAGATTTTTCATGGTGAAATTATAAAAGTATTCAGAATAAAAAAAAAAAGAAGAAGGAGAGAAGCAAACATCGAGGGATTATGAGTGACCATGAAAGAGGACTAGTTAGCAAAAACAAAGCAGGTCTTCAGCCAAGGTGACAGCATGACTGGTTTTTATGTAAGACTTTCAGATCGAGTCTATTAACAGGTCTGTCGGCTCCATGAGCTTTCATTGTGGTGCCATTTCTCTGGATTACATGTTGGCTGAATTAATGGAACATGGGCTGCTGGTGGAAAACGCTTGTTAAAACACAAAGATATTTGTGGTAAATTGTGGTAGCTAGGAGTTTGCAGCTGGAAGAGGAGAAAGTTCTAGAACATGTGTTCTACCAATTGCTCTAGCGATCATACTCATTTTTGGAGGCTCGCTGCCTGACTTCTACTCCGTGGTGAGTTTGCGGAGAGTTATTTAACCTTTTCACGCCTCAGCGTCCTCATTTGTAAAAAGGAAATAGTAAAATAGCAGTGGCTATGTCTGTGGGGTAAGATTCCAGTTCTTACTGCATTGCTGGACCTCTTACAAAAGCATTTATTACTTTTATGATAAGAGTACTCATGGCTATCATTCATTGAGCACTTACTTCATGCCAGGGAGCCACTACGTTCATACGATAATCCTCACAATAAAATCCCATAAAGAGAGTGTTTTTGTTATCTTTATTCAATGAATGAGAGAACTGAGCGATAGACAGAGAGGTGAGGCAATTTGCCTAGAGCTAGTAAGTGTCAAAATCAAGATTTGAACTTAGGTAGCTCAGCTGCATGATGTGGGCTCTTAATCACTGCACTATAATTAAAATAAATCATAACGATTTTTAAAAGCCTGTTCTCCCTTCAAGGCACAGTTTGACTCTCAGTTCTGTGATGGCATTTCGGACCGCATTTGGCCATTCATTTGTTCAACAAACACTAAATACCTGTTGTGGTCGAAAGGCCTATTTGGGATATTACAAAGTCTACAAGTCAAATAAATCATAATCCTTGCTATCCAGGAGCTTAGAATCTAGTAGTGGAAGATAAAGCGATCTCACAAATTGGAACGAGAAGTGCCATAAGACAGAGACAAGATTCTATAAGAGTTCGGAGGGAAAAGAAGGCACTTCCAACTCCGGGAAGCAGTGTCAAGCTCTGAAGGCGAGACTATCAAGGAATGAAAACCATTCTGTTTGGGTGGAGTGAAGGAGAGTAATGAAAAAGCGGACGAGATGGGGAAGGGAAGGACTTGACAACCCACTAGGAGTGTGGCCTTTGTTTGGTAGGAAATAACACCCCATGAGAAAGTTTTGATTAGGCCAGTGATAGGATAAGAGAGCAACTTAATGATAATAGCAAAAATACATAAAGTGCCAGACAGGATGCTAAGTACTTATACATATACTAACTCATTTAATCTGCAAAACAACCCTAAGAGGCAGATAGTGGTACTCCCCCAATTTTACGGAGAGCTGAAATAATTGGCTAGTTAAGTAGCAAAGCTGGGATTTGAACCCAAACAGTGTGGGTCCAAAGTCCACATTTTTAACCACTTCCTTATGCTACCTATTATTGGAGAAATATCTCTGGTGCCACTACCTGGAGTAGCCTGGGGAGGAGAGAGCCTTAAGGGACAGGAAAGCTGATTGGGAGGTGATTACAATACTCCTGGCCACCATCCCAAACTTCCATAGCTCTTTGTCCAAAATGCTCATTTGATTTTTTATTCTATTGTTAGCTTTTCATATGTGTATTAGCGTTCTCCTCTGGAGTGGATGGGAAACAATCAAAAGCATGTTGTTTCTATAAGCCATATAACATAGAAACATACATGCACACATATACCATGTAAAAGTGTTTGAACTAATAATTTCATATTCCATCATTCTCTGATTCCGTAGGGAGTAGATCTTGATAACAATTATAGTTACAATCTACAATGCATGACACTCTACAGTGTTATACTTTCCTGCAGAGAATCATTCTAGTTCTGACCTTTAGAACAAACTTCTGAGGTGCATAGAAAGAGGGAAATACATTAGGTGAGATTAAGTGACCTACTCAAAGTCACAAAGTACCTAAGCAAGAGAACCTGGACTCAAATCCAGGTATGGTGCTCTTTTAAAGCTGAAGAAAATTCTGAGCACAGCCTACCTTCCATATTAAACTTTGCTTCGGAGAAGCTCGGTGTTTCAGAAATTACATTTCTCTTTTCAGCATCTAAAGGGGTGTGCAGGTAGGACTGACCCTGCTTTCAAGGTGGATAAAACCTTAGCACAATTTATGGGCACATCAGACCTGGAGAGATGAGGAGCAGGTCTGCGGACCTTGGAGGGTGCTGCCACCACCCCTGCACTCCCTTAGGGTGCAGCTTCCTGCACCTTCCATTTTTAAGTCACATTAATTTTGCTGCCCTTGCATTCATCCATAAACACTTTGATGTGGAGGGACTTGGGTATGAAGTCATACTCTCTGAATCACTTCTACTTCAAAGACACTAATTATGAATGAACTCACCTCAGATATGTTGGAACACTGGAAATTATTGACATTTCTCTGCTAATCTTTGCAAGAAACCCTCATGGATGTAATTACATGAAATACTGTTTGTGGAAGTGTCTCGCTCAGTGCCAGGCACATTCTAGTCTTTCAATAACCAATCATTTTTGAGCACTTCTTGGACCAGGCTCTGTTCTAAGTGCCAGAAATTGAGCAGCTAATAAAACAGGTCAGGTTCCTGGCCTCAAGGAGCCTAGTCGGGGAAGACAGGGAGTAAAGGAGTAAATGTA
Source organism: Pteropus vampyrus (assembly GCF_000151845.1). Classification (NCBI taxonomy): domain Eukaryota; kingdom Metazoa; phylum Chordata; class Mammalia; order Chiroptera; family Pteropodidae; genus Pteropus; species Pteropus vampyrus. The sequence continues at coordinate 4,187,154 of NW_011888897.1, read as the reverse complement.
TAAGAAGTTTATCGGGTCCTGAAAAGTGCAGTGAAGAAAATGAGAGAGATGACACAATTGAAAGTAATGGGGAATGACTTTAGATACAGAAGTCAGGGAAGGTCTCAATGACAAGATATCTTTCTTTTAAGAGCCAGCTGTCCAAATGGCTGCAGAAATGCCATTTGGGCAGTAGCACACATGGGCTAAGCCCATGGGGGCCACAAGAAGGAGATGTGGATGGAACATGAATAAGAGGGAGAGAGCGACAACAAAATTTTAGAAAGGAGGTAGCGGACAGATCAGGGAAGGTCTTCATTGTTTGGGGATAGGAGTGTGGGTTATACTCAAGTGTGACTGAAAGTCAGTGGGGTGGTTAAGGTACAGTGGCTCAATCTGACTTATACAGGCATTCCTCGGAGATATGCTGGGTTCAGTTCCAGACCACCAAATAAAAGCAAGTATTGCAATAAAGCAGGTTCTAATCTTTTTGCTGGTGGAGAATCTTGCCTTTAATTTGTTAAAAAAAAAAAAAAACCCACAACATCTGTGAAGCACAATAAAGCAAAGCTCAGTAAAATGAAGCTGACACGAGCTTCTGTGTGGAGAGTGGAATGTAAGGAACACATCTTAGTTAACTCGGGCTGCCCCAACAGAATACCATAGACTGGGTGGCTAAAATAACTGACACCTATTTTTCACGGTTCTGGAAGATGGGAAATCCAAGGTCAAGGTGACAGCACATGCAGTTCTTGTTGAGCACCCACTTGCTGGCTTGTAGACGGCCATCTTCTTGCTGTGTCCTCTCATGACACAGAGAGAGAGAGAGAGAGAGAGAGAGAGAGAGGGAGAGAAATAGCACGCTCTGGCGTCTCTTCCTCTTCTTGTAAGGGCACTAATCCCACCACAGGGACTTTGCCCTCATGACCTTATCCGAACCTAATTACCTCTCAAAGGCTCCACCTAATACCATCACATTACGGGTTAGGGCTTCAACAAAGGACTTTTGGGGAGACACAGATATTCAGTCCATAACAGGGCAGGTGGACACAGTAAGAGGAGCTGTTGCAGATGCCCAGGTAAGAGATGATAGCGCGTGGGCCAGGATGGGCGTAAATGGGTAGAGAGACACAGGTGGATTCGGGTTGTCCTTTGGAGGGAGCCCACGGTGGGACAGGCCAGGAATAAATATCTCCACACATGTTTGCTTTTCTTCCCTTCCTCCCTTGCCAGCTCCTTACTTCATTTTGTTTGTTGAGCTTTGGCATAAGTTGTTCCTTAGGTAATTCACATCTTTTTCTTTAAATGTTCAGATGAAAATTGTATCCAAAGCCAAGTTGATTCAAGTCAATTCAACAACACTTTGTTTAGAAGAGATAGTGTGGGAAACGCAAGCTTCTCACCTCAGATGCACGTTCTATTCATTTCAATTCAATTCAACACTGGGCTGTGATTAGTGGTTATGAGCCAGGCACTATCATTGGTTCTGGAGGTTCAGATGATAAATGTACAGACCGAAGCCTCAATGATCTCACAGTCCAATAATGGAGAAAGATGAGCAAGGAAACAAATACAATATAGAGACACACATGAAATGCAAGAAATACATAAGATACAGAGCACCAAAGCAGTAGAGAGAGAGAGAGTAACTGAGAGAAAGAGAAAGGTTCCCTGAGCAGGTGCCTGCTGGCCTGAGTATCGGGAAGGACAGTTCCCTGGCTGAAAAGAAGGGCATTCTGCATCGGGGGAACAGCACAGGCAAATACTTGGAATGAAACAGCAGGGTTTATTTGAGGAACTGTAGGCCACTCAGTATTGCTAGAACAAATATAGCAGAGGGAGATGAGGTTGTGAGTATAAGCAGGACCTAGATTAAAAAGGGCCTCATTTATTATTATTAACGAGCTTGTACTATAGTCTGTACGTGACGGGGAGTCAGAGAGGTATTTCCCACATGGAGAGACCATCGGATTCATTCAATTCTGTGTTCACGTGGTATGCCCTTGAAACACACACAGACACGCACACGGGATTTGAGAATATTTGCAAAGTTGTATGAATGAGAGACTTTAAAAAATGTGGCTCCAAGGAAATTATATAATTTGGAAAGGGCAGAGAATGAGGAGAGGAAAAATTCCGGCAGCTCGAGGAGAGGTTCTCGGCCCCTTTCCAGCCCCTGGGAAAAGTCCGACGCGGGAAAAGCAGCCGGTCTGTTATGTCTGCAGGCGTCTGAGGCAAGCCCTGCTCCTCCACAGAACGGAGCGATTCATGCAGAATGTAATGATGACAGGCGCCCATTTTCCAGGGGCCGCCAAGCCAATTCCAGTTGCAGTAAGAAGGTGACAGGAGCCTGGAGGCCCAGTTGTGCCAAGGTACACATTTCCAGTGGGCACACCATTCAGGCATCTAGTAAAAAATCCTAATTGTGCTCAGAGGACTTTCATAGAGCTTGGCAGCTTGGACACGGGCGTGGAAGGTGAGGCTCCCAGGGCTGGCTGAGTGATACCTTGCTACGTCTCAGAGGATCTCGGGAGGTGGCGTGACAGTCTGCATCAATGCGTGATAAAAATAATTAGTTTGAATTCCACTATATTCTTAAGATGCCGCATGGGGCTTGGGGAAGGGGATGTTGCCAACCGGAGATGTAAGAGGATGGCATCGCTCTGACAATCCTGGATCCTGCTGTGCGGAACAGCTCGGAACGTAAAGGTTTCAATGTGCAAAAATCCTCCCCAGGGGCTTCCAAATGCTGTTGTTGGCTTTTTGGCTTGCTTGTGGAAACTGTCGGGGTGCAGCCCTGGTCTTTGTAGTGGGTAAAGAAGCAAAGCTGGGCTGCGGGCATGGCTAGGGAAAAAAGTGGGAATCGTTACACTGTTTTAAAGGAAAATGCTCACATATTCTCTATCGTTTGCTGCTACAAAAATCCTATAGATCTGCACTGATTGATAGGGTAGCTACTAGCTGCATCGTTATTTGGACTTAAACTTGCATTAGCCACATTTCAAGTGTTCAACAGCCATATGTGGCTAATGACTACTCTCCTGGACAGTGCAGATAAACAATTTTCATCATGGAAGAAAGTTCTCTTGGACATTGCTGTTTCAGACGCCAGCTTTTTGGTGCCTTTTCCTCAGATCATAGACTGTGAATGCTGCTTCATAGATGGTTGTGAGAGCAATAATTACATTCATAAAAATAATGATGGTCCATGTTGTTGAGCTCTCACTCTGCCAGGCACTGTGTTAAAGTCTTTCCATATCTAGCAAGTGAATCCCTTAGAAGTTGATTCATTTCCTCATTGCTTTTTCCTCTCCCCACCCCAAAATCCAAACGAGAAATAGTCATCAGTCCTTGTGCGAGTAGAGCTTGATATTGCAGAGCCAAAAGGCAAAGCTGACTGAAGACAACATATCTGCTCGTCTTTTGCAAAAAGGCTAAGCTCGTGGAGGAGATTGTGCTGGGCCTCTAGGAAGGAGAGGGAGGAGAATAAAAGGCAGGAGAATAGGGCAAGTCCCCCAGATTGAGAAGGGGACATAGTCAGAAGTCCTTTTGGTAGTGGAAGCAAAACCCCATTCCCTGGCAGCTGGGCTGCTGGTAAGATTCCCAGAGGGGAATGATTACCTGTGTCCCTAAGGAGGCTGGACCAGGCCCTAGATTCTCAGTCCTTGAAAAAGCTTTTGTGCCCCAAGCATGACACAGAAGCCTGGAATCACTGAGCCTTAAAGAACCACCAGCTGGGCCAGCACTAGTCTATATGGTGTCCTTATGCTAATTAGAAAAAGGTACCCCCTTCCTCGTATAAAACAGTTCATTGTTAGGTTAATATACTACTGATATCAGCTGGACTGTGTCCCCCTATCAAATTCATATGTTGAACCCCTAACCCCCAGTACCTTAAAATGTGACTGTATTTGGAGATAGGGTCTTTAAATAGATGATTAAGTTAAAATGAGGCCATAGAGTAGGACCTGATCTGACAGGTCAGGTCCTTATAGGAAGAGAAATTTGGACACGAAGAGACCACAGGAGCCCTCGTGCAAGAAAGACCATGTGAAGAAGCAGCAAGGGGGTGGCCATTTGCAAGCCACGGAGAGAGACCTCACAGGAAACCATCCCTGCCAGTGGTTTGATCTTGAACTTCAAGCCTTCAGAACTGTGAGAAAATAATTCCGTTGTTTAAGCCACGTTATGGCAGCCCCGGCAAACCAATACAATTACTGTACAGTCAGAACACCTCTTCCTGGTTAGTCTCCTCTCCAGAGCCTGAGCTGTCCCGTTCACATATACACTGTACACCGGGACAGGTGCTACTGGCAGGTGAAGAGACTCTGTCAGGCTTAGAGAAAGGGACACATAGAAACGGGGGCCTCCGAGGGCTCGGGGGGCAGGGGATGTGGAGAGAAGAGGTGGGGCAGGGTCTGGCCGCGTGTGCCCGCAAGTGTTCATGCATGATTTACCGAGCGCTTCATAGCTGTGTGTGCCTCACTGCTCCAGGACTCAGAAAGAGTCCACACCCACCCACATACTCCATAAACCTCAGTATGGGTCTCTGATGTGAATGGCGTCCCTTTAGAGGAAAATCTGCTGTGAGGTGCACAGCCTGACCTGCACATAAGCTTAGACTTTACGGAAATCAGCAGCAGCAGTGAGATGCCGGAGGCGTGTTCCAGAGAGACCCTACACGAGAGTGACTGAACTGGTTCCTGCCCACCCAGGGGAAGGGGAGATTGGAGGCAAATTTAATGTTATTCAGCAACGATAGAATACACGACCCTTCTTGCACATTTAAGTTTGTGAATAAGATCCATGCTTTATGTATGACTCAGAAGCAGGGTTCCAGCAGGATACTGGAGGCATGAGCAGATGGAGTAACTGGGGAGGGTTAATGGGATGATTCGCAAAGATGCAGGCAGGCTTAAGAGAAACAAGCAAGAGGTGAGGGGAAACCTGGAGCTAGCAATGCTGGAGTGGTTATCCCCAGCATCTGACAGGTGCATAGAGGGGTGGTTTCTGAACGGGCTGAAGCTGTAGGAGAGGGTCTCATGGTAGGAGCTGTGGCCACTGTCTACCAGGAGTCCAGCGGGCAAGGGGCCTGGGGAATAAGTACCCCAACCCCATTTTCCTGCCCTCTTTGATCTCTACCATGAGAGGCCTTTTGATCTTGAACTTCAAGCCTCCAGAACTGGGAGAAAATAATTCTGTTGTTTAAGGCACCCAGTCCATTATGGCAACCCCAACAAACTGATACAATCACCGAACAGTCAGAACACCTCAGAAGCCCAACCGGAATCCCAGAGCAGAGCGAGAAGGGTGGAGAGTGGAACTAAAAGGACAAACAGGACCGTCCAGCACGACTTCTAAACACGCATCATTTCACCCAGACCTCCATCCTCATTAGACCATCTAATTAGGCCCAGTTATTTTCCCCATTTAATAAATACTGAAGCGTAGGCTTGGGGAGGAGTTTAAGTGATTTGTCTCACTAGATCTAGAATGTAAGGTCTATACGGGCATGACCTTGTTTGTCTTCTATCCAGTCATAGTCCCAGTGCTTACAAAGTACCTAGAACGTAGTAGACGCTCACTAAATGTTTGCTGAATGACTATATGTGTGAACTCCTCCAAGATCACACAAGGACTGTGTGGTAATGCCAAACTCGAACCCAGACTGTCAGAGGGCCTAAGAATCACAATAGTGTTCTTAAGCCAAGGTCTATACATCTCTGTAGACCTAAGGGTTTGCTGAGATAATTCTAAAACATAGTGATTTTGTGTATTCGTTTTATTGATAGCTTTAAACAGTGAGTATTATCATATCCTGGATCATCTAGATAATCACCTAAACCCACAAAAAGAGACTCGTTGTGTGATTTCCGTGCCCAAGTCTGTGTTTGTATTCCCTCTCATGTTGGCACAAAGTGGTATCTCTGTAATTACCTTGAGCTAATGAGAAAGGAACATGAGTGGACTTAATTCCTAAGTGATTCATAAGTGATGCCCGTGAAAGCCAAATGACATCATAGAACGCCGTACAAACAAAAGCTGCTGGCCAAGGGACTGGCCGCAGGGGTCAGAGCCACAGTCTCCTGGCGGCAGTGATTTAGGTTAATGCAAACATCGTCTTTCACATTAATCCTTTAACGCTGAATTGTAGTGATTATGCAGCAGTTTTTGGTTTTTCTTCAGCCAGTTTGGTTTTACAGTTGCATAGCAGTTCAAGTATAGTTTTATGTTTATATAGTTTTGGGGGGAATATAATCTAAATCAACCCTTAATTTTTTTTTCCCCCTTTAAAATATGCCCAGCTGTTAGTCAAATGCAGGAAACACTTGTGTTATATGCTACGAACTCTGGCATAAACTGCTTGCAGCAGGAACCTAACGGAGGCCATCCCGATACTACTAGAAATGTCTGAAAAAAGGGGAAAATCTTGATATTTCCCCCCAAATCTGGAAATAATCATTATTTATTGAGTACCCATTAGTCACTATACTAAGTTTTTAATATGTGCTATGGACTGCATTGTCTCCCCCAAAATCCTATGTTGAAGCCCTAACCCCCACAGTGATGGCATTGGGAGATGGGGTCTTTGGGAAGTGATTAGATTTAGATGAGGCCATGACAGCTGGGCCCTCATGGTGGGATGAGTGTTCTTATGAGAAGAGACATCAGAGAGCTCTCTCTTCCTCTCTCTCTCTCTCTCTCTCTCTCCCTCCCTCTGTCTCTCTCCCTCCCTCCCTCTCGCTCTCCTTCTGCCATGTGAGGACACAGCACAAAAGTTACCATCTGCAAGCCAGAAAGAAGGCCATCAACAAGAAGTGCATCTACTGTCACCTTGATCTTGGACTTCTCAGCCTCCAGAACTGTAAGAAATATATGTTATTTGAGCCACCTTGTCTATGGCATTATTCGTTACAACAGCCTGAGCTAAGACAGCATGTATTATCTCAAACCCTGCTAACACCTTTGCAATGTAAACGTTATTTCCCCATTTCACAAATGAGGAAGCTGAGGCTCAGGCTGGTGTGTAACTTGTCCAAAGTAGAAAGAGAACAAGAATTAGTTTATAAAGGTTTGTGAATAGAGGTTTATGGATTTTTAAAAGATTCTCTATCTTCTAAATCTTTATTCATAGGTGACAAGGGTTATTCCTACCATTTATGGTAAATGTCATACTGCTGATGCTGACAGAAATGCTTCCTAGTCCCAAAAGTTTAGACAGTATCAACTTTACTCTGAACTGGGGGCCATTTGTTACTAATATGGGTGTTAATTAGGGTGAAGCTGACAGTTTAGCTCTATTTTACATTTGAGCATCTTTGAACCTAACTTCTCTTCCCATTGAAAAGCATTTCTCTGTGAGCAAAACCTTACATCTTCTGTGTCTTCTATAGTCACAGAACTAGGGCTTAGATGAAGGACTATAGGAGCTCGGCTTGGCATGGCACGGACCTGGGGCTGCCTTAGCTACTCTAACACCTTGTAAATGAGACTCCAAATCGTCAGTGCATCTAGTCTGATAGAATTATAGGCCAACCTCTCAGACGGACCAACTAAGGACACAATCCCTTGTAAATGTATAGTGCTTCAGAGTTCACAAAGGAAATTCACATATATCAGTGATATAGACTTCACGTCAGGGGTATTATTCTTAACTTAATGTTGAGAAAGCTAAGTCTCAAAAAGGTTAAATGATCTGTTCAGATTTTGAGCCCATATCTTGGGACTGACTCTAAATCTAACTCCCATTTCTCCTATTCTGTTGGTTCCCCAAATCTGTGGGACATGGACCCCTTGGCAGCCATTGTGCTTGCAAAGGAATCTATTCCAGCATATGCTTGAATTTCTACAAATGTAAACTCCACAAGGGCAAATGTTCTCCAAGTGGTTAAGAGCTGGGGCTCTGGACTCAGATTTTAGGATTTAAATCCCAGCGCCCCAGCTAGCTAGCTGTGTGACTTGGGACAAGTACCTTAACCTCTCTGTGCCCTAGTTTCCTCATTTAAAATTTTTTACTAACATATAAGAATTTATAATATTAATAGCATCTACATTATAGTGTTTTAGGAATAAATTGGTACACATAAGCCTTTAACATAATGCTTAACATTGAGTACATAGAAAGTATTCAGCGTATACTAACTATACTGATCATTCTTTACCACTGAATTATTTGTCATCTAGATTAGTGCTCAATACGTAGTATACCCTTCAATACATGTTGAATGAATTAAAAAAGTATTTTAACAGAGGATTCCCAAAAGAATACCATGGAGAGGGAATCCTTGATATAGTTTTACTTTAGAAAATAAAAAGAAAATATCTCCCTGTGAGAGTAACATTTAACCTTGAATTTAGAACATTTCTAGGTGACTTCAAATATTCAGAAGAAAATTAATTTCAAATCACTTTGTTTTTTAAAAAATAATTTCACATCAGTGGCTAGCACAATTGGATGGCATACAATAGGCTCTCATTAAATATTTACTGTTGATGATAAAAACACTATTTTGTGTCTGTTTCAGGCAGGAACAAAGGAGAGGAGAGGAGAGGATCACTGTTTCTGGAAAATAATTTCTGCAGAGACTTGGCAAAACGAATTCAGAGGGCTGGTCTCAACATGACTGATACTGTTTGAACGTTTCTTGTTTAGTTTCAGTCCTTATATGAGTAGAGGTAAACGCTATCCTGAGCATGGAATTTCAAGGGACTTTTTTTCCCCCTTCCTAGATCCAGGACCTTTGTTTTCAGGAGTAATTTGAGAATCAGGAGAGTGAAAGTAGAGGTCTTTTCTCATCCAGGTGGGGGGCTGGAGACTGGGCATACGGTATATCTGCACAGCGCTGGAAGTCAATTTACTCAGAGAGTCGTGGGCTGCAACTTGCGTGATTCAGAAGAGATCTGGACAGCCAGGGATCAATCCGTGCGAACTTCCGGCCAGCAGGCTGAAAATAAACGAGCAACTTTCCCAATATCAAGGAATATTGCAGCTCAAGAGGTTTTTGTTCTGTGGAATGCTACTTCTCTCTTTGCAATCAACTTTGCTACTCTTTTCTTATTAGCCATTTGTGACTTTTATGAATTTACTTAGACAGTTATATTCTCAGAGCAATGGGGATCCCTCCTTCCAGGACGGAGTGGGCCCTCCGCCTTCCCCCGCTGGGAATTTTCCCTGAGACAGGTTTTCGAAAAGCACTCGGGGTCTTTTCAACACGCAATGACTGCTCACAAGCCACAATTGTTTGTCTTCAACTTGGAATTCGTCTCCATTGAGCCAGGAACAAAATCAAGGCGACAGAGGCTTTAAAATTCAGACAGGAAGTTCTGCCCTTTTGACCGGGGAAACCAAGAGGAAAGTGAGGAGGAAGATGATAAAGAAAAATACCGGGAGCAAGTCTCATATCTGCACCTCTCATGCACCTTCCGTGTTTTCTCAACACATTTCTTTAAGGTAGAAGTGGTCCTTTTAAAGACTATTGATGAACACCGAGTGAGGCATGAGATCCCCCCGGCTCCCATCCAGGCAGGCGCCTTTTCATAAAACCCCTTTCGCACAGCTATATAAGGCGAGTAGTTCTAAGAGAGAGGTGAGGAAAACAAACTTTGAAAAGAGTTGTGTCCTGTAGCCCTCCCAACAGTGTTCTTTCTACACTCATATCATCATTCGGTTCCCACTTTTTTCTCCCCCTCCACGTGTTTGCATCTTTCCCCTCCCTTCCTGTGTGCTTACTTGGACCCCTTGTCTCTTTCTGGCTTGTTTTAACCCACCTGCTCTTCTCGTTGCATCCTTCCTCCGCTCTTCCCCAGCCACGCCCCGCCCCCCAATCAATTTATCTTTATTTGAACCACTTTCATTTCTACCATTTGCTCTCAGTGAGATTTTGAAAAACAGCATCTCCTCCCTGTGTGTAATATCAGCAGCTACTTTACAAATCTGAATGATTAGGTCCGGGGTTACACATCTAGGTAAACATTCCACTGAGATCTGGGACTAAACCAGGCTGCAGTGAAATTCGGCCCCTCCATCCCCAGTTGCTCTCACTCCCATTATGACTTTTCTGGTCCTTCTACTCATCTGCCTGGACATCCCCAGAGAAGGTCTCTCTCTCTCCTCCTTCCCCCCAAGGCCTATTGATATTACTGCAATGTCTTTTAAATATTTTTCTTTCTCTGTTCCCCTGCCCTAGTTCAAGACTTCATCCTTTCTCGCCTGAACTGTTTACATGCCTCCTAATCCAACTCCAGTCCTTTAGTTCCTTCTCTTTCCCATCGAACTTGACTCTTAAAACACAGGCCTGATCATATCCCTTGCTTAAAATTTTTCAGTGGCTCCTGTTCCTAAGGGCAAGTCCACATCTACAGCAAGATAGTCAAGGCCCTTCACCATCTGGCTCGAATCTGCTTTTTCAGCCCCATCTCCCACCATATTTCCAGGTCCCTGGTCACCATGCATTGAATAAAAAATACTTTGTCTTAAGATGTTTTGCTCTATAGTTACAGCAGCTGGGGTTCATAGCAAGGGCTCCAAACTGAAAATCCATTGCTCCTGACCCAGGTAAATGCTGAGGCATGGCTGCCCTGAGTTGTCAGTCTGGGTCCTGGCCAGGCCTCTAATACTAACTCACTATATGACCTCTGGCCAGCCCTCATTTCTTCAGGCTTAGATCTCCTCAGTAATATCATGAGGCCTAGATGACTTAAAAATTACCCTTTGGTATTAAAAATGGAGGATAAGATGTGCAGACTCCCCGAGCCAGACTTCACAGACTGTGTTACTTTGCTGAGTTACGCAGGTACTAACTCTGGTCTCTCAGTTCTGTCCATCTGAAGCCATCATCTCATTCAGGGATGAGATCAGATCCTGGGAGAACTGACTCATCCTGCCCAGACTCAGACGAGTCAGATCTGTACCAGAAAGCTCCTTTATGAATATGTAGTAGTACGAAGACCTCCATCTGCCATCCAGAACAACTTTTCCCTACATTAATGGTATATATGTATGAATATATTATCTAGGTTTTTTTTTTTTTCTTAGTAAGTTAAATTAGTTATCAAGAGATTGTTTGGGCATATGGATTCAGAGCAATAAGGGCTCGTGGTCCAGAAGTTAGTGTTTCCAGGCTGATGCATTCCCTTTCTTCTACGTGTCTGTTAGGAGTGTTTGCAAGCAATAAAACTCGCCCTGGCTGCATAAAGCAAGAATGGAGGATTGTTGGGAAAATCATGGGTAGTTCGTGAAGGTTTTCCCTGACCATACTATCTGAAGTGCCCTCCCCAGCTGGTCTGTACCACGCCATCCTATTCATTCACAGCGCTTGTCTAGTGTATAATTATTTTGTTTGCTTCTTTGTCATTGGTCGTCCTCATTAGACTGCTCGTTCCATGAGGGCAGGGACATTGCTATTCTTGTTTGTTGCTCCATCTCAAGAAGCTAGGACAGTGCCCAGCAAGCACAGTATCCTCAGAACTATTTTAGGGATGAATAAGTGAGTAGAAAGGAGAAGCTGAAAACTTAAGCCCTATGAGTGACCGGAGACAGGGATGACCAGTAGCAGGCTCTTCTGAATTTCTTTGTAGGAATTGCCATGGAATGACTTAACTCCATCTGCATTTATTCCTCTGTGTTTCTGCTCCAGTGGCATGCCTAGGATAGAGAATTCAATTGGTCCAAATGAGGATCCCATGCCTAGCCAAGGGGCCATGAGGTTGGAGTCTTGGGATTGGTTGCAGAGCAGAGTCTCACATGGAAGCTAGGAGGGCAGATCCTCAAAGAAATGGCTGCCAGGCAGACATCCACTGCATTCTGAGAGACCATTCTGAGAGACCAATTCTGCTTCCTAGAGATATCTCCATAAAAGCTTGTTTGCCAGTTGTCACTTTTCTTGTTTCCATGGTTCCACCTAAGTGGGCAGACATACTCAGTCTGCAGACATGATCTATGTACTCTCTGCCTAGCATATTCCAGTATATCTTTTTGTACATTTGTTTCTTATTTTCTAGCTCATGAATAAAACATATATCTACTTTACATTTGAAAAATGTGTGTGCTTTCACTTAACCTAAATTCCTTGTTTTCCATAAACCCACATTTGGATTACTTCGTTGTGGCTAACACTGTTGGTTGCCTACCCAAAAACCTCTCAGGGCTGCAATTCACTCAGCCTCAGGGATGAATCATAATGGAAGCCTCTTAGTCTTTTGCTCATGATTGGACTAGAAGTGACATGTAACCCAAATCTGGGCTATAAGAAATAATGCAAAGTCTACTGGGGACTTCTGGAAAATTTTTCCTCCCTGATGAGAGTCACACGGACAGAAGGGTTTTTTGTGCCTTTTCTTCCCTTTTGTCTTTCTTCTTGATGGAGATGCTGCCATGTAGAGATATGATACTTGGAGCGGTGGCAGCTGTCTTGAGAAAATGAGTTGATAAAAAAAAAAAAAAAAACCTATAAAACCAGAATACTGTATCTGGCAAAACTATCCTTCAAAGAAAGAAACAATAGGAAAGGGCAACATGCGGAAGATGGTTGGGTGGAATAAAGTAAAAATCCTTGACTGATTTTATTGTCAAAGCACAGAAATCAACCCTGGATTTCTTAAATAAATAATAGGGGTTCATATGGCTTAAACTACTGTTGGACTTACTGTACCTTGCAGTCCAAAGCGTCTTTACCTGATAGACCTGTGACAAACAATTCCTTCTTGATCTTAGCTTGATCTTGATCTTATTCCTTGGCTTTATCACACTAGAGATGCTTCTATTGCTTAGTAATATGAGTTCTACTGAGCATTAGTAAGTCTGAGGAAAAGCTAAAAATTCACTGTTTCATTATAAACACCCTTCACTATTCATATATACTTCTTACAAAGTGATGATTATGAATATCTACTTGAATAAATACTATGACTATTCATACAGGTATCTTATATACACAAATATATACTATCTAAATTTTTTGTTCAATTTCACATTACAATTTAATAGACTCTAATCTGGTGTGATTTTAGAATTTCTATTCAGAAGGGACTTAGAAGTGGCAATGAGATGGAAAGTGGGCTGCATTTGCACCGCGCTTTTAAGATTAAGAAGCATGTAATTGTCCTATTCGTAGCATGGGAGTGGCTGAAGCAGGCTCAAGCTCCTTGCCACTACTATAGCTTCTACCTTGAAATCAACTGCCTAAGGATTTTAACTTCCCTCCTGGAAGTCAAGGTATCAGTTTCGAAGGTTTTAAAGCATGGGCCTCCAAGATTGGAGACTGGATGGAATAATATGAGTTTATACCTGCATTGTCATCCATACTGTCTATGTCCCTTAACTGTATGGATTATCACTAGCACTTCACATAAAAAGAAATGCAGGCTCAAAGGATTTAAGTGACTGCTCAAAAACACAAAGCTAACCAGCTGAACCAGTTCTACAACCTAAGTCTCCTGATTATCACTTTTCCAACGTGCATCATCGTATTGATCTCAGTTAAGCACGGGTTCTTTACGATCTAGAATAATGTGGCTAAAAAGGAATGTTCCTGGTCCATTGAAAGGAGCTTTTGAAAGAGCATACCCTTTCCTACCAGGGAGGAAGAACAGAAAAGCAAATGGTTTGGGGGGGAAAAATGGGTTGTCCAATCACTCAATGGCTCTGGAAGGTGGCTCCCTACTAAATACACAGCTCATTGTTGTCACTATATATTTCTCCAGAATATTAACTGCCTTCTGTCCCATATTTGCCTAAATGATAGTAACCAGTCTTACCTAGAACAGGCGCACCAGGAGGAACTTCAGATCTCTGAGCAGGAAGGATAAGAGTGGGTATACCCTACATGATTCCCTGTACAAGTCATTTGGAGAGGCATATTTCCAAATCTTCCATAGGAGCATGATCTGAGAGAAGGGTTCTATATCTTAAAGAAGGAGAAGAGTGTCTTCAGGAGCAGGCTGGCGGACCAAGTGAGCAGAGGGTTTCAAGTCAAAGTCAGCGCAGGGTTTTCCAAGCCCAAAGAAAAACCAAGCTCCAGAAGAGACAGGGCAAGTTAGAACAGGGCCAGAAAAGGAGTGAAGGGGAAAGAGAGCAAAAGGAAAACTCATGTTGAAAGACTGACTAACTGAAAAGGTTTATACATAAATGTGAAGAGAAGGAGATTCTGACTTAGCTCAAGGACCAGGGTAATGATGTAATCAGCAAAGTGAGACATGCCAAGAATGTGGGCCAAAGGGGCCTGGGTTATTCCAGGTTGCCATGGTTTTTAGCCAAGAGTAATAATACCAGGCAGAGAAAGCAGGCGGTCTTATGCCTCAAGGATGTCCACGCGTACTCTGAGGTCCAGGACAAAGGAGCCTTTTTCATTCCCTTAAAATATTAGCCAATGAGTAGGACTAGCAGTAGAGTGTAGCCTTTAAAGGCATAAAATCTGGAATCAGACAGACTGGAGTTCAAAGCCTGACTCCACCATTTCCTTGCTGTGTGGCTTTGGCAAAGTGACTTAACTTCTCTGTGCCTCATAGTATTCATCTGTAGGTTGATCAGAGCACCTTATCGATAAGGTTGCATGAGAATTAAATAAGATGTGTTCTGAATGGTGCTTGGTCTACTGCCTGATACATAGTAAGAACTCAATCTTAACCTATTCTTTCTCATAATAAAGTATATATTGAAGTAAACAATGAAAGGATAAAAGCTGGAGAGTGGTAAACACTAATTTTTATACGCATAATAAAAATGCATCCAATGAATGAACGAGAAAGAAGTGAAAACTCAGAATAGGGTCTAGACTGTCATTGACCAAGAAGAAAGCAAATGGTGTCATCCCAGAGGAAATTTTGATTTGTATTACATTAGGATCAGGTGAGAAATTTTGAACTCCCAAACTATCACTCAAAAAAAAAAAAAAAATACAGCATGACATAGATTTTCAAATAACTGCTCACATGTGGAGATAATTTCTTTATAAGAACAATTTTAATTTTTTAAATCCTACTCCAGTAAAGGCTGTATTACTTTCAAGGTGTGTGAGCCAAGGCAAGTTATTAAAATTCCTCACACTTTCTTTTCCTCATCAATAATAAAATTGGAGAGAATAATAGTACCAACTTCATAAGGTTGTCGTGAGGATCAAGTCAGTTAATACGTGTAAAGCCCTTAGAAAAGAAGTGGCAGATGCAGAATATTAACACCATTTACACTATACCCCTGAAATTCCTGTGTCTTGTGCAAACCTTGCCAACTCACTCATTATCTTACTATTTAAGAATAGCCACATTTAATATTTTGTATATATTTTTTTCATCCTTTTCCCATGCACATCTAGTCATATAAATATTGATTTGTTTCTCACAAAAGGGATCATTCTATAATGTGTTCTTATGATCTGCTTTTCCACATAACCAACTATGGCACAGGTCTTTCCATTCCTCAGCCTCCACCAGCTTTGGGGATCACAGTCATTCTCTCTGGGGATTTACCCAGGGTCTCCACAGAGTCGGTCCCCATTTCAGCTGTTTCTTCTCATTTCCTTCTTTCTCTTCTCTCAGCTATGCTTTGTACCTCTGCTTGCTCACCTGCCGCTCCCTTCCTGGTTCTCCAAGCCTACTGTCCCCACCCCAAATGTAGTGCAGTTCTCCCAAAGGAGGGCTCTGTAGGGAAGTTTCACTTCCTTTTATTGCTTACCTCTCAATTTTCCACAATAGCACCAACCAAGACTGTGCGCATTTAACTGACTTTTCCCAAAGAGTTAAAAATAATAAAGTGTTGAGAGAGAAAAAACTTATCTGTCATCGACTCTGTTACTTGAGTTCGAGTGGGGCAAAAAAAATTATACCCTTCGTAAGAAATCCCTTTGTTGGCACACCCCAGCCCTACTGCTGCCCCCAATTTCCAGGCTGGGAAACAAGCTTTCTCCTAGTTCCCCTCTGCCATGTCCACACCATTACCCAGGCCAACTGGCCACCCTCAGGCGAAATTCAACCATCAGAGGTGGTGCGGCCAACAAGGTGCTTAAAATTTTCTTTTGAATGAGTTGTCGCCTTTTGAAAATCAGATTTTATTTACAAACTTAGATTTCTGGCTTCTCTTGAATGATGAAAAGCTCTGGCAACACTAAGCCCACATTTCCTGTATGGCAACAATCTGGGAGCTGAGTACTCTTGCCCCATGTAGAACATGTGTCCATCAAGTGGCCTTGGGTCCCCACTAGTTTCTATTATACAACTCTGGGTGGGATCACTTATTTACCTGTCTGGTTCCTGTAGGAATTTGAGTCCATGAGGGGAAAAAATATTGTATGCTATCATCTCCCTGCATTCATGGAGAAGCTACCGTAGAGATCTTCTCTCTGCTCAGATGGCTGCCATTGTCTGGGTGATTTCAAAGTCCAAGAGGCCTGTCCACATCCCACCTGAGACCAAGGCAAGTTGAGTGAAAGCAATCTACTCTGAGGTGGTGTCCAAGAAGGAGGGTCCTTGGGAGAGGATCCGCCTGGGGAAAATGAATACCAGGTTGGAAAGGCAGGATCAGTGTTGGGTATGGTCTAAGTCATTTCTAGAAGTGGAGTAAAAATCATGCAAGAAATCTGAGGAGAGAGGTGAAGGCCAAGGGGGAGCTGGGAGGGTTTGTGGAGACAGGATTGGGGCGAGGCATGGCTCAGGTCATTCAGGACCTATTCTCAGGACGGGGCTCATAAGATTTTCCCCATTTGATGTGACTCCAGCAAGGTCATGGAAGCAGAATCATGACCACATAGGTACGTGTGTGGCCCTCACCTCTATTGTCCTTGGACAGCCCACTTATATGACCACATTCTTGGCCTTGTCATCATCTGGAAGTTCTCTGTCGGAAATCTTAAACTCTAATCTCAGGCTAGACTGCAAACATCCAGCCTTCAGCTCTCTTGTTGAGGACTCAGTCCAAGTCTTCTGATCCTCTTTGCTTCACTTCCTCCCTGCCCAACTGGGTATCAGTTTGAGCTTGTGTGTTCTGCTCCTTCACAATTTTCTCTTCCAACGCTTGCCCTCTAAACCACCAACCTTCACTCAACTGATAATTCCCTCTCATCCTACACAGACACTGAGTGCTGCTGAGCCAGCCAATGCCTTGCCCTATGCCTGACTTCCCTGAGCCTCTCACTGTACTAAGATTAGGAACTCAAAATGCTCCCTCTATCCCACCTCTAACTTGTCTACATCTGCACCCATCTTATTTCTGTCCCTCCTATCTCAGAGGGTCTGTGCTCCAGTTCTTGGGATCCCATCTTCTATCTCCTCTGGGACTTTATTCTTTCAATAATCCTTTTCGTCTCCTATATCTTAAACTTCTCCCTCTCTCTTGAGTCCTGCACAGCCCTAAACATATCCATATTTCTCCCATCTTTGAAGCAAAGTGCCCGGGAACTTTAGTGGAAATGACTACAAATGATAACATTCAGGGCTCTAAGGAAGGAAGGAGAGAAATCAGCGAGATAAAGAAAACAGGCTGCAGGAAGGTGCATTTCTTCGAGCTCAGGGTTTTGGCAAGAAAAAGCCAATGGGAACGAAACCTGAGGAACAAAGGGTCTGCACGAACAGGATGCCCTTTTCACATCATATACTAAATTTGTCATAATACCCTTCTTGTGTATAGGGCTATGTAGCTCACACGTAGCATTTCATCCAATTCTCACTTCAGTCCAGTGAGATAGGCCTGGGCGAGACCCAGTGAATGAGGAGTTGCTACAGGGGTTGTGGGAGAGAAATGTTGAAACAAAAAGGCAG
Organism: Pteropus vampyrus; assembly: GCF_000151845.1. Taxonomy (NCBI): domain Eukaryota; kingdom Metazoa; phylum Chordata; class Mammalia; order Chiroptera; family Pteropodidae; genus Pteropus; species Pteropus vampyrus. The sequence continues at coordinate 4,169,430 of NW_011888897.1, read as the reverse complement.
AGTGAACAACTCCAAAAGCACGGACTTTATAAAAAGAATACCACTGCCATCTAACCAAAACAGATGCCCCCCTTGAACCAGTTCTGGAGGTGAGGCCAGGAGGCTGACCCCTACTCACAGGCCTTCCCCAGCCATTTACTAGCTGGGTGATCAAGGGCCTCTCTGCACCCCCGTTTTCTTCATCTTGATAACCCCACTGCCCAGAAATCAAATGTGACAGCACATGGGAAAATGCTTCAGAAATTATGAGATTTCATGCAAATGCAAGCCAGTGCTGCTGACAGTGGTAGAAACTGCTAAAGGAGACTCAAAGGAGCCACTGCCCTCAACTAACAGGACCAGATAGGTCTGGATATGAGGATGGTGTGAGCAGAGACAATACGAAGGGGGAAGTGGAACTCTGAAGGCTGCAGGTAAAAGGAACAGCTTTTTAAAGACACACAAGGGAATCCATCTCCACTAATAATACAAACCCAGATCTTCCAAGGTCGGCCCTGGCAGGGGAGTTATCCACTGGGATCCCCTTCCTGGCCACCTCAGAGGGCCAGTGTGAGATTTTATTTAAAGAAGACTATGGAGTTCTTACAAGAAGAAATCTCCATCTTATACAAAGAGAAAAGATGACTCCAGGAATTACAAACCATTCACCCATCTAGAGAAGAGGATGTATGAAATGATGGAAAGAGCAAGGCCTTTGGATCCTGGCTGATCGGGGTTTAAATATGCCTCTTGGCAGCTATGCGATACTGCATTCATAGATCAACCACTCTATAAATTGGAAGTGATAATGATGATCTCAAAGGATACAATAAGATAATATGGAAAACCTCTTTGGCATTAAGATGAGTGCTCAGTCTAACAGTTCCTGGAAGGCTGGGTAGTAAAGAATGAGGTCCTGTCAGGAGCAATTTTTCTGGAACCAATTTACTTACTGTCTGGAAAGAGAAGTCATACATCTGGAACAGTGGTTCTCAACTCGAGGTTGATTTTGCCCCCAGGCGACATTTGGCAATGTCTGGAGACATTCTTTGATTGTCATAATTGGGCAAAGGATTGCTACTGGCTTCTTGTAGACAGAATCCATGGAGGCTGTTAACCATGGTATGTTGCACAGGACAGCCTCTTAGAAAAAAGAATTATCTGACTCCAAATACCAAAAGTGCCAATGTTGAGAAACCCTGGTCTGGTCCAAAATTGGGTCTTTACTGTTCCTTCCATGGTATCCAGTCAATAAACCAAGTGAACCCATCTGTGTACGTGGAGCCATTGGTGCTCTGAAGCAGACAGTGAGGAGAAATATTCATTAGTGATTCAAATGTATTCATTTAGGGCTGTTAACAATCTTTGGCTGAGGCTGGAATAATTCGTTTAGAATGTGTTTATTGGTCACAGAGGACATCAGGGTTGCTGGACGTGTTAACATTTGGGAAGAGGGAAATCATGTCCTAAGTCACCTTGACAAACAAGAGAAGTAGTTTTCCAAGAGCAGAATGAAATCCTTATTGGGGAAAAATTAGTGAGTCTTACAGGTCATGGACATGACCGGAAGGCCACTGAGGACTAACAGTTAAATGTGGTCTGCGGTCAAGGCCATGAGATACCAAGACTGAGATGGATCCTTTAGGGTGCCTCAGATGGAGCAAGGCCATTTTCAACTCCCTGGTGTGGGGATTCACATTTTTTTAAAAGGGATATGGAGAAAACTATAGAAAAGCCACAACACTATTTGGAAATAAAAAGAGTGTTTTGAAAACAGGTAAAAGGAGTTTGGGTTTTTTAACATGGTAAAGAGAGGACTAAGTGTGCATGGCTTTGAACAAGAAACATTTGAACAAGAAAGATTATCACAAGGAGAAAAATGGCCAGATGTTTTCCATCTCTGTGGAGCGTATTATAGGAAATGGGCTGAGATTGCAGCACAATGGTGGTTATGGATACGAAAGCATTTCCTAATTGGACCCTGGAACAGACTTCATAGGAAGACGGTTCAATTCCCATTACTCAGGTTTACTAAAAATAGGTCAAGTCTCAGCCTGACCACAGACAGGGGACTGCGTTTGATGACTTCTAGAGACCTCTGCTTTTGGCATTCTTTTTGCCCGTGTCTTCACAAGGCACAGCTATTTTACTGATGAGTGAAAAATTCAGTTGTTTCACTGTATGGTCTATATAAGCTAGTTTTCTAAACAACCCATTTGATGAATTGGATTTTCATTGATTATATTATTAAAATGGTGGTTTTAGAGTTGTTTTGACTTAATCTGTAATTTTATAACATTTATTCTACTCATGGACCTTGGATATGAGCCTGTGAGTTACATTGTACTTGTAGGTCATCGAGACGGCCTCACGCTGGTCGTAATGTTCAGTAGCTCAGTTCTATGAGCTGCTGGGTTCTTCATTGCTGATACCAATAAATACTTTGATGGAATCTAATCCAGTCATTCAGACCAGAGTAAACTAGGTGGAGAAATGGTTCCACGCTTTCAGTTTGCTCCAAGGGTGTGCTATGGGTAGCCAGAGTGTATTAATGGTGAAGGCAACATCTGAGTTTGATGTGGCAGGTGGCGGCTTGAAAAAGAAGATGTGATCCTGCTGTTTCTAGCATTGCACAGAAATGAATCCATTCCGTTTTCAAGTGAATTTACTGAATGGCTGATAGAAAAGGTCTCAGCCCATTGAAGCCTAATGTCATGTACTATGGGAGCATCGAGAGGATGTTTCCCTGGGTTCTCTTGCGTATAGACTTTAAGTTTCTAATGCTTATACACCCTAAGTGGGAGCAGGAACATACACTGACTTTGAGTTTTTAGCTTCTCTGCTAATAATTATTCCTCTGCAAATATTCACATTAGAGGCACCATTAACCAGTAAAATTCCTTGTATTCTTAAAAGGTACAGAAAATTTGTAAAGTTATTGATTGATATGAATACAAATGGTGCACATTCAATGAGAAACAAGCCTTGTCAAGGAAGAATTCTACACAAGATCCTACTGACCTGGTTTTGCACCTGTGGTAGGATTGCTGGCTATTCCCTAAGAGCCAATCAATCCTCCCTTCTTCCTTTGATAATATAGCCTCTGAGTTTTAGCCAGACTCATGACTGTTTCACTAAAGACTACATTTTCCAGCATCTGGTGCATTTAGGTGAGGTAAGGAAGAAGTTTTGACTAATGGGATGTGGGCATAAATGATGTGTGCCATTTCTTGTCCTTGATCTTAAAGGGAAAAGATAAAAGAACCCTCCCCAGTTTCCTTCTCTCTTTCCTGTAGACTGGGATGCAGACATGATGGCAGGACCCAGAGCAGCCATATTCAAACATGAGGTAGAAGCCCTCTGTTGAGAATAACAGAGAGTCAAAATGGAAGAAATGTGGATTTCCCTTATCATGGAGCCACCATATTAGCCTTGGACTATTACAGGACAGAAAAATAAACTTCTACTTGTTTAAGCTACTATCATGTCAACTTGTATAACAGAAGGCGAACTGGTATCCTAAGTGATATCCTAACACTTTGGGTACCAGAACTTTAACTTTAGTAATTTAGGTATTTTTTTCATTCAGTAGAAAATATATGGGGGATGGGGGGGTGGGGAGAGAGAAGGAAATTGAGAGAGAGAGAGAGAGAGAGAGAGAGCCCGCACACGCACTACCTGAGATTTATTAACTAGGGACTTAGTGATGCTCACCAAAACATTGGTGGTAAAGAACTCACCCAACACTCTGTAATGTGAACTATATATAACTTGCTTTATGTTTTTCTGTGTAATGAACTAACAGAGAGAGAATGATAGTTAGTCTTCCGATGAAATGGTAAGGAGCACATGCTCTGGAGCCAGGCAGCCCAGGTTAATGATCAGGCTTAACTACTGAGCGTCCAGTTTTCCCCATCTGCGGAAAGGGGATAATAATTATTTCTATCTCTTTGAATGTTGTGAGGATTACATGAGATTATACAATAAAGCATATAGAACACTGCCTGGTTCATCCTAAGCACTGAATAAATATTCACTACTCATATAATTGTTAGTTCCACCTCACTAATTGGTCAGTAATGACACTCAAGAAATGTGGCTAATAGTTCCAGACTGCTCTTGGTCTACTTGCATGTTTCACTCACAGTCTTACCCAAGATGTCTGATCCAAAATGTTTACTTCTTGCCTTGAGTCCCTGGTCAGTGATATTTTTTATAAACAGAATCATAAAGTATTTTATGTCTGGCTTCTCTCATTTAGAATGATGTTTACAAGGTTATTTTATGTTGTAGCATATATCAGTACTTTATTTCTTTTTACGTACAAATTACATTCTATTGTATGGATATACCTACATTTTGTTCATTTTGTTTATCCATTCATAAATTAGTGGATATTTTAGTTGTTACCACTTTTGGGCTAATTATGAATATGGTGCTGTGAATGTTTGTGTGTACTTTTACGTGTGGACACATGTCTTCAGTTCTTTTGGGTGAACACCTAGGATGAGAATTCCTAGATTTTGTAATAACTCCATGTCGAACAAATGAGGAACCAGCATTTTATATTCTCATCAGCAACCAATGTGAGAGTTCTAATTCCTCCACATCCTCTCCAACACTTGTTATGCCTATTTTTTTTTTTTTAAATTATAGTCATCTTAGTAGGTGTGAAATCATTATGGTTTTGGTGTTAATTTCTATGATGGCTAACAAGGTCATACATCTTTTTGTGTGCTGACTGGCATATCCTCTTTGGAATAACATCTGTTCAGATTCATTTTGTAATTAGGTTGTTCATCTTTATGTTGTTCAGGTGTGAGTGTTCTTTATGTATTGTAGATACTACACCCATATCAGATATATGATTTGCAAATATTTACTGTGATTCTGTGGATTATCTTTTCATTTTTCCGATGGTGTCCTTTGAAGCACAAAAGTTAAATTTTTATGAAGTTCAATTTATCTATTTTTTCTTTTGTGGCTTATATTTTTAGTGTCATACCTAAAAAGGCTTTGCTTAACTTAAGGTCATAGAAATTGACTCTTATGTTTTGTTCTAAGAGTTTTATAATTTTAGCTCTTATACTTAGGTCTATGATTTTTTTGAGTTAATTTTCTAATATGGTATGAAATGGGGTCTAATTTCATTCTGATACTTGTGGATATCCAGTTATCCAGCTCCTTTTGTTGAAAAGACTATTCGTTCCCCCATTGAATTGTCTCAGCATCCTTAGCCACATTGTTTTTCATTCTTCAAACAGCTAAGCAGATTCCAGCCTCAGAGCCTGTGCACCGTTAGTTTCCCTGGTATGGAACCCTCTCTTCCTGATTTTCGCTGGCTGGCTCCTTCTCATGCTTCAGGTCTCAGCTCAGAAAGGCTAACCCTGAACACGGTGTCTAAAGTAACTATCTCCTATTCTCCTATTACCTCTCCATCTTCATTTTATTTTCTTCTTAGTACTTAACACTTTGTGAACATATCTAATTTTTTAATAGAGTATAGTTTTTTAAGTCCTTTCAGTGGATATATAGATTTTCAAATCAAGGTAATTCAGGAGTAGATAGATACTGAATATATAAACTGAAGATTCATATAATTGTTCTATATGTGTGTGTTGGGGGAGCAGGGAGACTGAGAGAAGGGCCTGTGGATGCGAGTGAGAAACAAGTGGGTGCTTTCCGGGTCAGTCTGGTTCAACATCAGAATCATCAAGGAGTTATTCCTAGACATTGGTCTTGGTAATGATTTTTGGGGTTGGGGGGGCGGATTTGACACCAAAAGCATAGGCAACATAAGCAAAAATAAACAATGGAACTGCATCAGACTCGAAGTTTTTGTATAGCAAAGGAAACAATCAACAAAATAAAAAGACAACCTATGAAATGGAAGAAAATATTTGCAAGCCACATATCTGAAAAAGTGTTAATATCCAGAATATATCAGGAGCTCATATAACTCAATAGCAAAGAAACAAGTAACTCAATTTAAAAATGGGCAAAAAACATGAATAGACATTTTTCCAAAGAGGGCAAATGGCCAACGTGTACATGAAAGGTGTTTAGTATCAAAAAATATAAATCAAAACCACAGTAAGATATTGCCTCACACCTGTGAGGATGGCTATTATCAAAAAGTCAAAAGATAATAAATTTTGGTAAGGATGTAGAGGAAAGGGAACCCTTGTATATTATGGGAGTATAAATTGATACAGCCATCATAGTAAAAAACAGTATGGGGTTCCTCAAAACATTAAAAATAAAACTAATATATGATCTATCAATTCTATGTACACACACATACTGAAATATTATTCAGCCTTGAGAAAGAAAAATCTTGTCATTTTCAACAACATGAATAACCCTGGAGGACATTATGCTATGTGAAATAAGCCAAACACAGAAAGACAAATATTACATGATCTTACTTATATGTGAAATTAAAAAAAAAAAAAAAAAGTTGAACTCATAATAACAGAAAGTAGAATAGCAGTTACCCGGAGCTGGGGGCAAGGGGAGATTTGGATCGAAGGGTACAAATTTTCAGTTATAAAATGAATGAATAAGTTCTGGAGACCCAATGTATAACATGGTGACTACAGTTAATAACAATGTATTATATGCTTAGAAATTGCTAAGAGAGTAGATCTCAAATGCTTTCACTATACACACACAAACAGTAACCGTGAGGTGATAGATATGTTAATTGGCTTAATTGTGGTAATCATTTCACAATGTATGTATGTGTGTGTGTATATATCTATATCTCTCAAAACATCAAATTATATACTCTAAATATATACAATTTTAATTTGTCAATCATACTTCAAGAAAGCTGAAAAGAAAAATCATCATTTCATAGCTCTTACAGTTATAATTGATTCAGAAAGAATCATCAATTGGATTCTAAAATTAGTGAAAGTGTGATGAGGAAGTGTCCACCACAAATTACTTATTAATTACAAAGAGAAAAATAGTTATTTTATAGTAGAGAAACCTGTGGCCTTCATGATCAAAGTTCAGATCACAAGGAATGGAACAAATTGACAAGATGTGTCTCATGATATGAAGCACTGAAAAAAAGTATTATTACTCCTATGGTCATCCTGACAGAAATGCATTACCTGAATTTAATCATGAAGAAACCTCAGCCAAATCCAAACTGAGGAACATTCTACAAAGTAACTGCTCCATACTCTTAAAAACCGTCGAAGTCATGAAACAGAATCTGAAGAACACTTAGAATTTAAAAGAGACTAAAGACATGACAACTCAATGTGATTTGTGATCCTAAACTGGATCCTGGACCTGAAAAACAAATTGTTTTTGCTACAAAGGAAATTATTCAGACAAAGACAAAATTCGAATAAGGGCTGTAAATTAGAAAATAATATTCTATCAATTTCAATTTCCTAATGTGAAAACTGTACTGTTATCACACTGTCAGAGAATGTCCTTGTTCTTGAGAAACACACACTGAGGTATTTAGGAGTAAAGGGGCATCATGTCTGAACCTACTCTCCAATGGTTCAGAAAAAAAATAATGTGCCCACACACGGAATGATAGAGTGATAAAAACAGTTAGATAATTGTCAACCATGCAGAATCTGAATAAAGGCAATATAGGGGTTCTTTGTATTCTTCTTACGATTTTTCCGTAAGTTTGAAATAATTTCAAAAGAAAAATTTCCAAAACTGAAAAAGAAGATGCGTCTCTTGCGACCCCCAAATCCCATACCAGGATCTCCACTTTGCCGTCTTCCAGAGTGGATGAAACATTTATGATTACTTGGTAAAATGAATTGGCAGAGTGCTTTACTCATTCTCTTTCAAGTGTTATGGAATTTTTTAAAAAGTAGCTACGATATAATTTTTAATTTATAATGTTAGATCCTGAGACAAACAAAGGTTTTCCAAGGAACAATAGGAAGCAAATATTGATCAACAGCTGACTGTAGGCTGGAACTGAAAGATACCCACCGCTAGGTCAGCCCTTCCTCTTGGAGTTTATTGCAGCTGGTGTAAAATGGTATTATGACCCAGAGGTAGCATGCTGGGGGTGGGGGAAGATGAAAAGGCTGCTGAAAACATGAATCATGAGACCCTGAAATTCCATACTGTTAATTAGAGAGTCTGGGCACAGTTAACACCAAAATGAATAGGCACTATTTTGCATTAAAAACTTTTAAAAAAGAAAATGTAATATTTATTTGTAATATAAACAAAGTCCCATTGCTGGTTAGGGACACATATATGTCGTCACACATTTTCTTTCATAAAATCATAAAGCAAAACTGGCCACTCTCTCGGCATCCCCTTATTTACACAAATCTAATGCATTTTTCTGGGCTTTTCTTTTTAAAATTAAAAGAGAGAAAGAGAATCATGTGCAGCATGGAAGCTTTTTGTCAATTTTTGACTATAGGAAAATTTTAATCTGCTGCCTTAAAGAAGCCCTGAAAACAAGCCCCGTGAGGCAAGAAGCAGTGGGGGCAGAATTTGACTTATTACTTTTACTTAAAATATTTGTATTATATGAGAAATTTTGAAAGAGTATTATATAAATTTTGAAAGAGTATTATATATTTTCGACATACTTCTAGTTACCTTCATTTAACTTCCTCCGTCTTAGTTTGGGGTTGAGGCTTACATCTTTGTAAACTTGAACATTGCATTTCTATTTCCTTTTGGCATGAACCTTGTAATTATACATTATATAAATATTTTTTTTCTCATGGATGGACCTTGAAGGCGTTATGCTACAAGAAATAAGACAAAGACAAATATCGTATGATCTTAATTTTTGTGGAATCTAAAACAATAACAACAACAGGCCAAAAAACCAAACTCATAGAAAAAGAGGTCAGATTTGTGGTTACCAGAGGTGGGCGCAGGGGTGATAGAATGAAGGTGGTAAAGAGGGACAAACTTCCAGTTACAAGAGACACATGTCCTAGTGATGTAATCTCCAACACAATGACTATGATTGGCACTGCTGTGTGGTACATGAGGAAGTTGTTAAGAGAGTAGATCCTAAGAGTTCTCATCACAGGGAGAATTTTTCTTCTCTTTTCTTTTATTGTTGTATAAGAGACAATGGATGTTAACTAAACCTATTATTGCAATCATTTCACAATATATATAAATCATACTATTATGCTGTACACCTTAAACTCACACAGTGATGTATGTCAGTTATTTGTCAATACTACTGGGAAAAATTTTTCTATTGGGTCAAAAAAAAAAAAAAATAGAACCAAGGAGCTTTTCTGTGGTGCAAAGCTAGCCTTTTACATACTCTCCACAATGGATTGAGAGGTATATCTAGTTCCATTTACATCTCAAATTTGTAATGCTACAACACTAGCCTCTACTTCAATCAAGTTCTAAAACTGTTAGAGGTTCTCCCTTCCTGAACCAGTAGGTGGTCTGGATCCCTCATAAATGCCTGTCTTTGGATCAAATTGTATCTTTCTGTTTAGACCCAAGTTCTTCTTCATGAAGCCAAAGCTCAAATTGGCCCTGAAAGCACTTGGAGGCAGCCATTTGCTTTCCCTGAAATGCTGGTGATAGTCATTCTTTTTCCTCAGGAAGTTGTGAGTTCCTGTTGATTCTGTTGCACCTGGGATTTGAGGGGAAGTGGGTGAGCGAGGGGGAGAAAATGTCTGGCCTGCGTTATTCTATCTGCTGAGTTCCTGACCACCAAGGCACAAAGGAGCACATCCAGAGGGCTTTTTCTTGGGGTCAAGCGAAGATAAGTTCTAGGAACACAATCCAACTATGGAAATTTTGTCTTTAAGATTCTTGACCAATATTTTGGCTTTTAGGTCTTGCTTTCACAGAATAACTCCTTGGAGGAGGTTTTTAAAATCATAGGGTCATGAAATGAATTTAGTGGGCTACGACCATCAATTTTTTTTTAAAAAAATGTTATAGATTGTATTAGAATAGACAATATCAAAGTGTATTTAACCGTGGACTTTGGAGCCAGACCTGTTGAATTTGATTCTCTGCTGTGTGACCACTTGCTAGCTATGTGGCCTTGGGCAAATTGTTTAACTTCTCCATGCCTGTTTCCTCACCTGAATAATAATACACACATAATTCACAGAGTTACTGTAAGGATTAAATGAGTTAATATCTGTAAGGCACTCACTCACCTGGGTTGGGCTCAGCTGTCAAGCCTCAGGTCCTGCCAAGCTTGGCTTCTCACTGCTGGGCTCAGGTCTGCTCCACATGTGTTCAGTTTGGGGCCAAGGAGTAGTTCTTCTCATCACAATGTTAAAGATACAAAAGAGCAAGTCTTAAGGATTCATAAACACACTTGCTTCATGTCTGCAAACGTCCCTTTGGATGAAAGAAAAGGTGCAAGAGAGTACACTTCCACAATCCGACTGTCCAAAGCCAGTCACACGACAGAGCCTAACATCAATTAGGCAGGGAACAATAATCTATTCAACTATTGAGCAATAATCACATTGACATAGACAAAATAGTTTGAGAATCATTGCTTTGAAACAGAGGTCGGCAAACTACTGACTGCAGGTTAAATCTGATCCACCACCTGTTTTATAAATAAAGTTTTATTGAAACATAGCCATGACTATTTATTTACATATGGCTGCTTTTGTGATACAATGGCAGAGGTGAGTAGTCGCAACAGAGGCCATATGACCTACACAGTCTAATAAAGTATTTACCATCTGGCCCTTTACACAAAAAGTTTGCAGACCTTTATTTTAAAAATGAGAAGTTAAGGAATTGATGAGAATTCAGCATTAAATCAAAGTACATAGTCAATGCGCTCCTTCTATGCACCAGACAATGGCGAGTGCTCCATGACTTTGTAATTTGATTTGACAACCAATTCTCATCACTATAAGAAGTGAATACTTTCTGGTTTACAATAGTCACTGTGTGATGAGAGCCCCATCCTGCTCTGGCACTTGGGCCTATAACAGAGTCTCATTATTGGAATTCATACACCGACTTTCCTATTCTTGTCCTGTAAGGAGTTCAATATTGTGACTTTGGTTAAAAGACACATTATCTTTGGGGTGATGATCCTCAGGAACTTCCAAAAATTTAAGCTTAAAGATAATTATGCAATCACCTAAAACAAAGCAAGGTATTTTGAAACTTTGCTGGACTCAAACCTTCGGAAACCAAAGGTTTCTTAGGTAGAAACCCACACAGTAAACTGATCTGCTTTCCTAAGGCTCCGAGTGGGTGGGGAGGGGACTGGGCTCAAGGCCATACCCACTGAGCTAGTGCCCCGCTCTCCCTCCCCCCGACACACACACATCACATTCCACTCAGGAGCAACGGGAGGATGTAGGGATCTTTGGCAATTAGTTTTGCCTTGAGGATAATTTTGTTGTACAAAAAAGATTGCTTTGGGATTATTTTTCCTTGTAAGCCATATTTGATTTATTGGAGTAACAAATTTAGAATCCTACTTCTTTTAAGCTTTTAAGTCACTTTTTACATATCGTATTGTGCTATTTATAGGGAAAATGTTAACAACTTGCTTTATGGGAGGCTTTGATTAAGGGTTGATTCCACTTAGACTTAATTAATTAAACAACTTTAAAGGTTTTTAACCGCATTTATAAATTTAGTATGTTTGATGGGCTTTGCAATGACAGCTAACACTTACGGCCCTGACCATATCCAGAAACTGTTCTAAACAATTTACATTGTTAACTCGTTTAATTCTCACAGCAGTTCTAGCAGATATCTCATTACCATTCCCGTTTCATATACAGGGAAACTGAGGTGCAGAGAGTAGTTCTCGCGAGGTCATATAGCTAATAATATCTGAACTACTTTGTAAACCACAAAGTTTGGCTCCAGGTTTGATCCAAGTTTTAGATCTTAACCCTCTTTCTTAGTTAGCTAACTATGAATTAACTGACTGAAAAGAACAATTCTTACAACTTCAGTCATTCTCGTGAAATTAATAAAATTAAACTTATAAGTATAATGTGGCAGGATCAAAATTCTTTTAAATGTTCCATAATCGATTACAAACTTATTTTTGTAAGTCTCTTACAAAAGTCTCTTAATACAGCATATTGTCCTCTAAAGCAGCACATTCATTTGAACATTACAAGTAATTGAAATATCAAATACACACAGATTATTTACAAACTTAACAAAAAAAAATAATAACCCTTAATACTATGGATTTGATTTACTTCATCATCTCTGTAATTAGTTCAGACTCTCCCCTGGGCTGAAGATATTTCACCACTAAGGAAACAATCACATTCTCCCAAGATGTCAGGAATGTGTCAGCGAGTGAGCGCGGGGAGTGAGCCACAGGGTCCGTGCTGCTGAACATCTAAATAAGGACTGAAAATTGACCACTAAATTTGGCCCAGTGGAGGTCATGGTGACCTTGACTAGAGTAGGTTTTGGTGGTTTGACAGGACGAAAGTGTAAATTGAAAGGATCAAGAGAGAAGAGCTGGAAAGGATGAGGAGACAGCTCTTTGCTGTTAAAGGCACCTGAAAATTGAGTCAATAGCTGGAGGGAGATGTGGCGTCAAAGATTTTTTTTAAAAAATGGGAACTATATTATGAGTAAGTTGATAGAAATGATCCGGTTGATGGAGCGTGGAATTGGGATGGGGAACAAATTCAGGAGAAAGGCGAGTGATGTTAGGGGGTGGACCCTAGATTTGGGCTGTGGTAACTGGAGAGAAAGCAGAACAAAATGACACAGATGCTGGGAGATGCAGTGGAATCCGTGGAAGTTTCCTCTGGTAGCTTCTGTTTTCTCAGGGAAATAGGAAGCGAGGTCATCCCTGCAGGGTGATAGGAAAGGGGACGTTGGAGGTCTGAGGAGAAGGAAGATGCACAATGGTCCTACCGGAAAGCAGGAGAGTCAGAAGAGCAGGGGAATGCAGTGTGATTGCCTGTTAGCAGGAAGGGCCAATGACGCATGGAGAGGGTTAAAGCCTTGGCCAGACTGGATGAGAGCACCAGGCAATGAGCACAGACAGGAGAGAGCACGGGGCTGAGGACTGAGCCTGGGGGGCCGAGCTTACTGTGGAGAGAGAGCCAAGACCATCCGACCCATGAGAGACCTTACGGATCCAGAGAACTACTAGAATCAGAGAGTCCTCACTCCTCTGAACGGAGTTACTAATTAACCATTTTCAATACAAAGAACGAGATAAACAAACAAAACAGAAACAGACTCCTAGATGCAGGCAACAAGCTCGTAGCTGCCAGATGTGAGGGAGTACGGGGGGCAAGGTGAAAATGTGAAGGGATTAAGAAGTACAAATTGATAATTATGAAATAGTCATGAGGATGTAAAGTAAAGCATAGGGGATATAGTCAACGATATGGTAATAACTATGTATGGCGCCATGTGGGTACTAGATTGGTCAGGGGCCTCACTTCATAAATTATATGAATGTCTGACTACTGTGCTGTACACCTGAAACTAATATAAATTAACATTGACTGTCAACTGTAATTGACAAATCAAAAAAGAGGGGGAAAAGGTGAAAGGGAATAAGAGGCTCAAACTTCCAGGTATAAAACATCTAAGTCATGGGGCTGTGGTGTACAGCATAGGGAATATAATCAATCATATTGTGATAACATCGTATGGTGGCAGATGGTTGCTGGACTTATCATGGTGATCACTTCTTTAGGTATATAAATGTTGGATAACTATGGTGTATACCTGAAACTACTACAATATTGTATGTTAGTTTTATTTTAATAAAAAATCTTAAAAAAATAATTATTAAGAGGATCAAGTTCAATAACTTACCACTTGGAGAGAAAAATGCTTTAGGTGTTACATATTCCGTTACCGAAATGAATGTCTGGTGCCTGCTCCTTCCAAGACAATTACCTATGTTTCCTGAAAGTCAAAACCACAAGGGACTCAAGTGAAGCCAAACACAGCTGTAGCTCCTCATGCTGGTAGCCTTTCCAAACCGATAAGTACGTCAGCTTTCATTAGACACTGGACAAGTGGTGGCTTCTAGTGATAATTTTTTGGTGGAATAAATTATCATTAGAGGTAATATATAGAAATTTTAATATCTGCATAAGGGAGCTAATTAAAAACAGGCAAACTGCATTTGCTGATAAAAAGTGTTATTTAAAAATTCCAGTTTTCTTTCTGATGCCAAATGATCTCAAGACAATCGCTCCTAGTGGGTCTTTTCCTCAGGTCAGTCACCCTGCCCCACCCCCATCCTGTCACACAGATTCTGACTCAATGCCCTTCACTTTCCTTCCTAGGTCAGAGGTTTCAGTCTAACCCAGGATTTCTCAACCTCAGCATTACTGACATTTTGGGCTGGATAATTCTTTATTGTGGGTGCTTAATTTATTGTGGGTAATTCTTTTTTGTCCTGTGGATTGTAGGCTATTTAACAGCAACCCTGGACCCCTCCTGCTAAATGCCAGTGACCCATTACCTTCCGCCCCACCAAAGTTGTGACAACCAGAAATGTTTCCAGAAATTGTCAAATGTCCCCTGAGGGCAAAATGGTCCCCAGTTGAAACTCATTGGTCTATTAGGATTGGGGACAGTGAGACCCACAGGTAACTCAAATTAGAGCTTCATATGGACTCTCCCATGGCAACCCTGACAGTGTAAATTAAGTCTCTGGTAGAACAGGACAAGATTTGACAACCTCAGAGGTGAGAAATTAGACACTTTCTTTTCTGTACAGAATGTACAATGAGCTGGCTAATCCTGCTTCTAAAAGGAAAAAAAAAAAAGAACGCGTCCTATTTCCAACTTTCTCACCAATTGCTGTAAGAGTCCCAGGAGATGGTAATTCGTTATGAACTACATGAACGATACAATGCACAGAACTTTAGAATTCAGGAAATGTGGAGAGAGAAAGTAAGAAAGAGGGGGAGGTGGAAAGGAAGGAAGGAGGGAGGGAGGAAAGAAGGAAAAAACAAAGAACCCGAGTGTAAAGTAGAAGTTCAAATGGTTGAACTCTGTGCCTTTGAACTTTGTATAAATTCAATGAAGTACCAAGGCTTAATCTATGATAGCAAAACAATGTCTGCATTAAAATGCAAATCACCCAACTTTCCATTGCCTACAGGATAAAGTTCAAACTTCCTAGCCTGGCACTCAAGGTCCCATCAGCCCTAAGAGTTTGTAACCTGTTCCCACTGCCTACGGGAATGCTTCTTTCTATTCCGTCTGGTTCACACACATTTCTGTAGACACTTTGCGGATTCCTACTCCTGGGTCTCTGTACACACATGTACTCCATCCAGCCACTCCAATATTTCACCTTCAAGACCTCGGCAATTCCCACCTCATTCACTAATTCACTCACTCTGGCACACTTCGAGACTGGGATAGAGTTGAGAGTAATAGCTAACGGCTCTGCAGCAGTCCCTAGGGACCAGATGCTGTTCTGAGCAATCTTTTCTTTGGATGCAAAAGAAAAATTCCTATCCCCGGGGCTACCCCCATGAAACAGAAGTGGACCTACTGGGGGCCAGCCGGTGTCTGCCATTGTAATAGTGGCATTTGGTTTCCTTTGCCTTTGAGAGCAGAAGTGTGAAGACCAGAGAGCCAGCCAGGAGAGAGGCGGGGTGAAAAGTGGCTTGTCTGGTTCAGCTGAGGGGACAGGGAGCCTGGGGTAGGGTGAGGGGAGCTGAGCGCAAGTCATGGAGTGTTGGGGGAGGGTTTGTCAGCTCATGGTGACCTTCAGGGTTGGAGAGAGAGGGGAAGAGGAAGCACATTTTTGCTGCTCCCACTCAAGGCTTCCTGAAGGCGGGGCCCCCTGTTCTTTGCTGCACGTCACGCTTTCCTCTGGGCGCATGCTTAGCCACGGCTCCCACATCCCCACACACGGGCGGGTGAGGTCCAAAGCCTGCGGCACCCGAGGCTCTGCTAGTGACTCTGTCCTCAAATTCTTCTGGACACTGAAAAAGAGACTTTGATTCATATGCTGAGACTTTGGCTTCACAGTAACTTCATTTCCCAAACTTGGAAGCAAGCTCCCCAAAGAGCTGGGCCAAAACCTGGGCCCATGTGAACTTCCCGAGAGTTCCTGGCTTCAATAGCAGGATTCGCTTCAAATCCAAA
This sequence comes from Pteropus vampyrus, assembly GCF_000151845.1. Classification (NCBI taxonomy): domain Eukaryota; kingdom Metazoa; phylum Chordata; class Mammalia; order Chiroptera; family Pteropodidae; genus Pteropus; species Pteropus vampyrus. The sequence continues at coordinate 4,153,356 of NW_011888897.1, read as the reverse complement.
TTGCCTTTTTGAATACAGAACCATCTCTCCTCAGCTTCCTTTCCTCTCTCCTCATTTTCCGTTTCCTCTTCTCGCTGTCTTCTTAGCATTTGCTCAGTTATCGAAGCACTGCGGTGCTACTTTGAGGAATATTCCCAGGTCAGGCCAGTGGGGTGAGCCCCGGCTTGAGGGTTCTGGGGAGCCCGCGGCCAGGTCTCAGTTCTCTCCCCGACCTGAGCAGCAGAAGCCATAACTAGTGTCTCTGGTGAAAAAAAATATTCTTTCCCGGACCCAGTTTTTGACTATTTTCATCTTCCTTGCCCTCTCTCCCAAGACATCCGTTCCTCTCCTTTTCCCAGATCCAATCAAAGTGGTATTGGAAAGCAGAATAGAGAATGGCCGAGAAAGGAGATTTTGGATTCAGACGGTCCTGTACTTAACTCTCAACACCATCGCTTGGACTAGTTGCTTAGTTTCCCCATCTGTGAAACGGGGACAATGACAGCTATCTTGGAGGAGTGCTAGGACTGTCCAATGGGACAATATATGTGGAAAGAGAAGAACATGTTATTCGTTAGAATTCCTCTTAGGAAGGTAGAGCTGTCTTTTTTGAGAAAATACTTTGCTAAGTGCCTCTAGAAGTCGAAATCGACATCTTTAGGGCCAGAGGTGGGCAGGACACTCCCAGCAAGACAAAAGGAGGATTTTGTTTGCAACTCCGGGGAGGAAGTAGGGGGCCATGAGAGGGCGGAAATCCTGTGCTCCAGAAGTGACCCCTCCCCATGGCACACCTTCCTTCCACCAAAATCTCGAGTCAGTTTACCAAACTCATGGAATACTTGAAGTAATGAGGCAAACAGAGAAGGGACTGATTCTTGTCTCCAGGGACCCGAGGGGCAAAACTCTGACAGCATTTTGAGATGAGGGACATGGAGGCAGGAACACCCAAGGACAGAGGACACGGGACCCTTCCGGGAAGGGGACTGGACCATCAAAGGCTATGAATCTCAGAACTAGATTTCTCCAGAGGTAGGGGCACCAGCTGATGACCTGATCAGGCTGGCAAGAAACTGCAGCTTAGTATTATTCTTCGCTGTTTTGTGCTTTCCTGAGTCTTTCCCTGTTGACCTGCAGTCTCAAGTTTAGATGTTCCTTCCTTCAGGAAGCCTTGTCTGATTTCCCAAGTGTGAGTTAGAACCTTCAACTCTGAGCCTCTCCCCTGTGTTCTCATCATAGGCGTTTTCGCCCTGAATTATAATTGCTGTTTGGATGTCTGGTCACCTACGAGACTACACCCTTCACTCGGTCAAAGCTAAATCCTTTAGACCACGGTGCCCCAGACCTTGCACATCATCAGTTTTCTACAAATATGTGCTCAGTACCTGATAGTCTAGTAGAAAGAGCACTGCTTTGGTGTCCTATAAAAACCAGGTTCAGACCCTGACTCTAACACTTAAAAGCCATGCAACTCTGGGCATGTAACATAACCTCTCTGAGCCTCACTCATCTCCTCTGTAAATAGAAGGTACAGGGTCGGCGTGAAAACAAAATGGGAAGATATGTAGGACGTGGTGCCTGGCCACAGACGGTGCTTGGCAGATGTCACTTCTTCAACTTAGTCTCTCATATTTGGCCCGTCTCTTCCATCCACACATCCCCACCACATCAAAGCCCTCAGCACCTTACAGACTCCTGCTTCGCCTCCTTACTTCACACCGTTTCTCTCGGATTTCTTAAGATCTTTCGTCGTGCCAGACAATGTTCTGAAGAAAAAGTCAGCAAACTGCAGGCCGCAGGCCACATCTAGCCGGCATCTGTTTTTTGTACTGTCTACCAGCTAAGAAAGGTTTTTACATTGTTTTAATGGCTGGGGGAAAAAAAATAAAAAGACACATAAAAATTACTTGAAATTCAATATTCAGTGTCCATAAAGAAGGTTAATTTGGCACATGGCCACACTCATTCTTTTTCCTATTGTCTATGACTGCTTTTGTACCACAGCAGCAGAGTTGAGTAGTTGTGACAGAGAACGCATGGCCCACAAAGCTGAAAATATTTACCATCTGGCCCTTTATAGAAAAGGTTGCCATCCCCAGTTTTAAGCAGTTGCCCAGGTTGATGAATACTGAGTCCTCTAAGTGCCACATGAGGTCGGTACCATTACGACCTCCTTTTGCAGTTGAAGAGCATGAGTTGGAGAGAGGTTAAGTGACATACCCAGGGTTACACAGCCTGTCAATAGAGTTGGGATCAAACTCCTATTGCCTCTGAAGTAGAAAGGTGACTGGGGACAACAGTAGGCAGCCTTGGACGCCATGCTGAGGCGTCTGGCCTTGAAACTTCTTGATCAGGGGTGATGAGATAAAGTGAAGCCTTAAGGTGATCACTACAGACCCTTGAACTGAAGGAGAGAGGAGGGTGGGGGAAGTAGCACAGAGTAAGGATTAAGAATTTGAACTCTGGAGTTTAGCTTCCTGGGTTTGATTGCAGCCAGCCACTTATCTGCATGACCTTAGGCAAGTTACTCAACCTCTCCCGCTGCCTAATTTCCTCAGCTCCACAATGGGGTGGGGGTGGAGGGGTAGATAATAGACTCTAGACTCTCCCTTATGCGGTTGTTGTGAAGATTGGAACGGAAACTTTTGTCTTATTATTCTGCCTTGGAGGCACAGAGCGGCCCCTTGATATGAGCTATGGTTATGCCTATTATTCATTCCAACAAGAAGCTGCTGCCCCTCTCTGTTCTAGGAGCCATTCCTGGCAATCGGGATGCAAAGAGGAACAAAGACAAAATAACCAGACCTGCTTCCTGCTCTTAAGAAGCACGAGGGTCCACTGAGGGGGCCAGGAGAGTAAATCGGCACCTGGGAGCGGTGTCACAGGTGTTACACGATGGGCTATTACAGGGAACAGAGGCAGGAAGCGCCTCGTTCTGGCTCTCCCCTCCATGGCTCCGGCTATCATTCTTTCCTTGCGCGCCAGGCATCCTGGCGGGTTTGCCCCAGGCCTCCTGTGCTGGCCTGAATGGAGAATAATCTGAGCACAGGCAGTTGCCCAGCATCCTGGCACAGAGCTGTGTCTGGAAGACTGTAATGCACAAATCAGCCCAAGGCACAAGGCCCCTGGGAGAACCTGGGCAGGATGATAACTTGGCCACTTCTACCTGCCAAATCGCAAAACAACAAATTGACAAGAAAGGCTATTGATGCTGAAAAAGCCTATCAAGTTCCAACCTGGAAACTGGTATCTGTATTATTAATGTGCCTTTGAGGTACAGCAAGAATCCAGGGCAATTAGAAATTCATACTTGGCGCCAGCATCTCCTACTTACTTTGCTTGTCTTTTTAACTGCCATTTATTAGTTTTTGATTTGTCATTTATAACTATGTAATTATGTATACACATATGTAGCTACGCACAGAAAAAAAAGGTTGGAAAGTACACCAGTGGCTTTTAACTGGGATGGGTATGGGGCAGTTGGAACATGAAAGAGGGAAGGGGAGGCTGTTTATTATCATTTTTTTTGCCCCCCAAATCCCCATGCTTGCCTTTCCTCCTTGGGTAGAATATCTCAAGCATATGTGTATTTTAAAACTTCTCCAAATAATTCTGACATATGCTCCTCCCTTCCACCCCCATCTCCTGCCTGATTTATAAGCATTACTATCCACCAAATGTTAACAGTAGTTATATCTGAGTGTTGGGATTATAATTTTTTTAAAAATATATGTTTCATCTTTTTGCTTTGCTGGTGTTATTAAAGTTCTACCTTGAACATGTAGACTAGCACAGTAGTTAAATGTATTGGTTCTAGAACCAAACTATCTGAGTTTAAGCCTAATCACTGTGCCTCACTGATGTCACCTGTAAAAGGAGAGAAGTAACAGTAGCTATCTATTTGAGTAGTTGTGAGAGTAAATGACTCAATATATATACAATTCTTGAAACAGCTCCTGGCTCAAAACTCACTATTATTAAGACATAAGAAAAATATAGCAATATGATTTTTACCTGTAGAAAACCTTGAAAATAAAAAATACGAAGAAGAAAAGAAAAAGAATCCATGATGTTTACATGTTTTTTAATATTATAGAAGCTGGATGGCAAGCCCAAGCTCCAGCCTCCCCATCTGTGAAATGGGAGGGGGAATAAAGAGAGATGTGAAAGGGCTCTGTAAACGTTAAGTGAAGTTAAAAAGTAAGGAATGGTTGTTATTCTTAGGAGTAGGATTAATGCAGCATAAAGGAAAAACCACCTCAGCGGCCAGCCTCGGCCTCGAATGCTGGCAGCAACAGGAAGGAGGTGGCTGGGCTTCCCCTTCCGTCTTGCTGGTTCCAGCCCAGAAGCCCCACCCTGGCTAGAGAGAGAAGATTGGGTCTTATTGAAGAGCACCCCAAGCGGCACTCTGCTTCGTTATATGCATTTCTCTTTCTTCTCTCCCAACTCATTTTATCTTTGGCGTCTCTGTATTATTCATTAGCACATTACAGACAACCTTATAGCTAATACCCATTGATGCCAGGCCCTGTCTCAGACTGCCCGTAATAACTTATTTATCCTCCAAGCAACTCTGAGATATACGTTTTCATTATATGGGATATACTTTTTCATTATCTCCATGTTACAGAGGAGGAAACCGAGGCTCAGAAAGGTTTAATAATTTGCACAGATGGTGGATCTAAGATTCAAACTCCCGCAGTCTGGCTGTGGGCTGTTCATGCTCTTGGTCACCAGACTAGAATTTCTTTCATCTTTGATGACAACCAAGACAATTAGGGAGAACAGGTCCCAGGAAGCCCACCACACGGCAATCCTCCAAGATCTCAAGTGACTCCCCTGTACAGAGGACTTGCTGAGACTAGGACACAGGGTTCATATCTGCCACTTGACCTCAGCCCTGAGACCCCTTTTGGGTTCACTAGCCCGAGGGGAGCCAGGAGGGAAGGCCAGGCAATCTGACTCCACAGCCTGTCCTGTTCACCACAAACCTAAATTGTCCTGAAAGGAGCACAAATGGGTAAAGGATTGTCGGAAACAAATGTTGAAGCAGACTGTTGATATTCATGGAGACTCCGCATTCAGAATCAGTTTCTACTCCGTGTTTCCAGCAATTGGTGAATATGACCGTAAACACTTTGGTGTCTAGAAGCAAGTTGCCAGAGACCCTCTGCGTCAGGAAGAAAGCCCGGCCCTCAGTGCTGGGGGAGCAGCTGAGATCATCTGATGCCAGGTGATGCCTGCTGCTCTGACAGCTTCTGGGATCCTGGTCTGTCAGGATTGTGGACAGCATATGCTCTGAAGGTGGCCTTTCCTCTCCCAGAACATGATGTAACCCCCTTCCCCCGATCCTAAGCCTCAAATGGTTTGCAGATTTTCTGGGGTGACTGTTTCCTGTGTTCTGAGATCCCACATGATGAGAGCATTCTGCCTGAGATCTGTGGACAGCATTTACTTGGAAAGCTGCCTTTATCAGTCAGGACGTGCTTGGTGGCAAGTAACAGAAAACATAGTCCAAACTGGCATAAACAATAAAGGAGAGCTTATTGGCACATACAACTGAGCAGTCTCTGGATAGATTTCAGGTGAGGATGGATATACATAGCGACTCGCCCATGTCACAAAAGGCCCAGCTTGCTTTTTATCTCTTTTCTCTGCTTTCCATATCAAGTTCATCTTAAGGCTGGTTCCCCTCAAAGGAACAAGAGGACTCCTAGAAGCCTCAGAGAGCATGCTTCCTTGTTTGCTGCTAGCAGAAAAAGGAGTAACTGTTTCAATTTAGTCAACAAAAGTCCTGAGCCTCTGATTGGATCATCTAAGGTCATATGGTCATCTCTGCACCAATCACTGTGGGCATGAGCAATAACCCAACAATGATTGGTTTTTAAAAATTCGTTGCATGTTTTTTAACTGAAGATCCCATTCTGGTCCTGCTTCCATGAGTGGCTGCAACCAGGGGAAGAGGAGAGGGGAACCAGTCAGATCATAAAGGGGTCCTTTTCCCAATATTCCATTTTTACATAGATCTAAACAGATGAACACAGAGTCACTATTGTGGTTAAAGGCTGTCAACATGGGAAGGGGGAGGAGCAAATAGGGAGTAAGGGTATCACTAAAAGAAGTGCACACCCTTTCTCAACTGCCGTGCCTAGGGGGCGCTTGGTCTGCTTCAACCCAAAAGGAATCAAAAGATCTAGAGTGGTTTAGGAAGGCCAAGACCATCAGGGATGGAGAGGGGAAGAATGTCCCTGGGTCGTGAAGTCTGTTTGGCAACCAAGGTGAAGGGATTGCCGTCAACCTGCTGGAATCCCTCCAGCCCCTCTGGTCTGGCAGGGATGGAGCAGCCTGCAGCCCCTGAGGTATAGGGCTGTCATATACTCCAGGCAAAGTGGCTGGAAGTGGTCCACAAAGGCTTGCCCTACAGGGAGACACATGCTGGCCTCAGCTTCTCTACCAGGGTGCAGTGGTCCTTGACTTCCTCCTAACAGAGTGCTTGCAATCCATGCTTGACCCCTCAGCTTCTTTTTGATGGCATCCTTGGTGCTGGCACAGACCATTCTGCTCTTAAGAAGTGCAAACTTGGGGGTTCAGAAGGTAAACACCAGGTCCTCTTTCTTGCTCTCCTCTGTCTCCTAGGTTGTGTCACAGAGGGCATAGCATCAATCCTTGTCTGGCATCTTGAAAAAGGTGGCATGGGGTTATCACCAGCCTGGTCCATACCACCTACCAGGATCTCCTGGCCCTCCTCCCAGAGAGTCTTCTTGTCCTCGCTCAGGCAGAAGACACCACCTTCTTGTGCTTCACCACCTGTAGGCTTGCGCACCTATGTGCCATTGAACACATTGATGATACTATCAGAGACAGCCACACCAAGGCGACATTTCCAGCAGTGAAGGGGAGGTGGCAAGGAGAGGCAGAAAAGACAAGGACCACTGTGCTGCTGTGGGATCCCAGTCAGATCATGATTGCTTTCAATCAATCGAATAATCTACCCACCCTCGAATCTGGAAAGCGAGTACCATGTCCACCCCAATACACTGTTCCTTTGATTTCTGACATGGTTTTTTTCCCTGCTGTCATTAAAAATACCAAATATAATTCAATAAACCAATAAAGTAAATGGCAACTACATCTTCTAGTTGCTCAAGTCAAAGACCTTGGGATCATTCTCGACTCCTTCCTTTCCCTTTCCCATCCCCATATCCAATCTATCATCAAACCCTATTAGCTCTATGATGACATATAGCTAGAATCCGACCCCTTCTCCCTTTATCCATGATGTCACCCCTGATCTAAGCTATCATCATCTTCCATCAAAATATTTCAATAGCCTCCTACTTGCTCCCTTATCATCTTATCTACAGAAAAGCCAGAGTAATTCTTTTAAATAGTAAGTCATATCATGTCACCCCTTAGTTCAAAAGCCTCCAGTGGCTCCCAAATCACTCCAAAAAAAGTCAAAAGACATGACAATGGCCTAAGAGATCCTACATGTTCTAGCCTGTTATATCTTCAATCTCATCTACTTTCCCCTTGCTCACTCTGCTTCAGCCAGCCTGGCTGGCTTCTAGCTCTGTCCCCAAAATATCAGTATACCCATGCCTTAAGGCTTTTGTATGTGTTATGCCCTCAGCCTGCAACACCCTTCTTTCTAATATCTTCTTGGCTCATTCCTTTTGTTTAAAAGTGATATTATCAAAAAGATGCTGCATGACCCCACGTGAAAACACACCCAAACTATCTTTAAGCCATTGACCTTGCTTTATTTTTCATAGCATCTACCATAATCTAAAATATTTAAGCATTTGATTACAATGCCATTTTTCTCCTGGCTTCTCCTCATGCCCTTTACAGTCTAGAATAAAAGTTCTATAATAGCAAGTTTATTCACTAATATAACCCTAATAACTAGAACTGTAAAGACATTTAAGTTACTGAGAATGCATGAAAGATTACTGAAAACGAATAAAAGATTTTGAACAAACAAAAAAGAAACAGCAAATTATAGATGAAAAAATGTTCGCCCTTACCAATAAGCAAAGAAATTGGCCAGTTTCTTTTTGGCCAAGACAATATTTTTGTCCATTAAATTGACAAGAACAATCAAATAATAAATTTGTTACTGTTAATACAGCAATGAAAATTATATTTTTATGTATTATGGGGAACCAGTCTCATTGATTCATTTAATAGATAGTTACTGGGTATCTACTATATGTCAGCCATTGTGCAATTTTCTCTAATCCATAATAAAGTTCAAAGTCTATGTATTAGTTATTATAGATTGAGTAGTAACAAATTAACTATGGAATCCTAGTAGTTTACTATAGCAAAGATTCACTTCTTGCTCACTTAATATACCTGCCTCAGATTGGTAAAGAGGTAAGTATTCATGTCACTTCCCCTTGTATTGGATGGAACTAGTCACATAGCCTCCTGAGTATCAAGGAGGCTAAGAAATAAAGTTTTCTGCATGCCCCAAAGGAGCAGACAAACAGATGTTGGTAAATATTAATATCTACTACAATCCATGATCAAGAAATCTTACCACCCTACCAGAATAATCTAAACTATATAAAAAGCTACATTAAGAAAAATGTACATTGATGTCTTATTTATTATTTTGATAAATTGAAATAATCTTAAATGTTGAATAATGAAGAAATAGATAATGGAATTATTGTTTATCTATATTCATTGGAGTACTATGCAGTCATAAAAATGGTAGTTAATGAATAATATATGTATAATATTATAAAATATTAAGTAAAAATTCAGAAACATGAAACAGATATCATGATTACAACACCACAAAAATACACCTAATAAAAACATTCTAAGAAAATACATAAAAATGTATTTATTTAACGAATACCTCCTAGATGCTAGGCTCTGTAGATTCGGAGATAAAACACACTGTATTTGGCCTGGAGGTGCCATAGTCATATAAGAATATTTAGAATGGGCTAAAAGAAATCCCTGTCTAAAATTAGAACAGTTATTCCAATAATTTTATGGTTGCACATAGGATGGACTTTTATTCCATTTTGACTTGAATCACCCAGAGAATCAGAGACAGTGACTCATTGTTCATTTGACACATAGTTACCAAACATGTTCTGAGTGGGTGAGAAAGATGATCAGGATGCCAGACCACACTTCCTGACCTCAGAGGGCCTACCCTCCAGCTGGAATCCTATGTGTCAAACAAGCCTGGTCCTTGCTGACCTCAGCTTCTGTGGAACTCCTTCCTGGTGCCTAAAATAGTATATGACACATAGTTGGTGTTCTGTAACCTCTGTTTTCCCCAAACCTACTCTACTTATGGGCTTCCCATCTCAGATGGTGATACCTACATCCTTCGTTGCTCAGGTCAAAAACGTGAGGTCATTCACGACTCTTCTTTTTCTCTCACACTCCACATCAAAGTTGTCAGAAAATACTACAGGTCCCACCCTCAAAATATATTATAGAATTGGACCACTTCTCACTCCCTCCACTGCTACCATCTTAATCTGAGCCACCATTATCTTTTGCTCTGTTACTACATGCTACTAAGTCATATCATGTCACCCCTTAGTTCAAAAGCCCCCAGTGGCTCCCAAATCACTCCAAAAAAAGTCAAAAGACATTCAGAACATGCTATGTTCTGAATGTTTGTGTCTCCTCCCACCAAATTCATATGTTGAAGCCTAAGGCCCAATGGGATAGTATTAGGAGGTAGAGCCTTTGGGTGGTGATTAGCACATGAGGAACAAGCTCCCATACATGGGATAAGTGCCCTTATAAAAGAAGCCCCACAGAGCTCCATGGCCTCTTCTATCATGTTAGGTTATAGCCAAAAGGTGGCCAAGTCTATCAGCACCATGGCCTTGGACGTCTCAGCCTCTACAACTTTAAGAAATAAGTGTCTGCTCTTTATAAGCCACTCAGTTTGTGATAATTTTGTTATAACAACCCAGACGAAGGCACTGCAGTAACCACCTAACTGGTCTCTTGGCTTCTCTTCATGTCCCCTACACAGCTGCTGGTAAGAGCTGTTTAAATCCTGTCTGATCACGGCACTTCTCTGTTCAAACCTCTCTGCCACGGAGTCACCTCCCCAGTCCTTACAACGGCCTTTGTGGCCTTTCTCAGGAAGCTTTCAACCCTGTGAGACTCAGTCTCCTTTTAGTAGCAAATATTGAATAACATCTCCTTTACAATCCAGAATTCATGGACTGTACAACCTCCCTCCAAACATACTTAATGAAAAGAATCATATAATGCTCTATCTAAAGTATAAAGCAGAATTCAAGAGAAAATAATCCATAATAAAATATGTACTTTAATATGTAAACATTCATACAAAAACATCTTCACGAATTTCAGAAACGCCCACTATCAGATGACACCACCCCATAGAAAACCACTGACCTTTACCATCTGGTCTGTCTTCCTCTCTCTGACCTCAGCATCAACCATCATGCACTTCACTCCTCTGTCCCAGCTTCACCTGACCTCCCTGTGGTTTCCGGACCATACAAGGCACATTCCTGCCAGGTACTCCTTTGGGGAGCCACATGGCTCACTCCCTCCTCCTTCTGCTCTTTTGCTCCTACGTCTCTCTCTCAATGAGGCCGTCCCTGACCACTTTCTTTAAAATGCCAACCTCTCTCCCCGGATAGCACTTCCAATTGCCTCTCTCTGCTTAGTTTGCTTCATGCCACTTATCATTCAACATACTAGGTATTTTATTTATATGTTTTCTGTGTCTGCTCCATGAGGCCACAGATTTTTACTCTATTGAATCCTCATGTGCCTGGAACAAAGTGAGTATTCAATAAATGTTTGTCGAATGCATAAAAACAATGAACGATGGGTATGTATTGAGCAATCGAACGGATAGCTACAGGCATGTAGCAATTGTGGCATTATTTCTGAATCACTTGCCTCCATCCCCCTGTATCTCGTTCTTCCCCCAAACTTCCCCTTTCCCACATGCTTGGTGATGTCCACTGGATCCATTTCCATCCTTCAATTTAGTGCTTGATCTGGCTTCCTCCAACTTTGGCATCACATCTGGATCATGGATTATACTCAGTCTCGCTACTGAGTATAACCATATTGTGACAGCTTCCTGGCAATGCCCATCTTATCCTCCTTCTTGCCCTCTACTCCGTCTCCCTCCCCTCCACCTTCCCAAACATTCTATTGTTTTGTCCACAAGTGTATTTCCCGCAATATGCTCATCAAACTCCCACCCATCCCTCAAGGGTAAGTTCAAACACCTCCTCCTTCATCGAGGATGCCTGATCCACAATCTAGAAGTCAGTTTCAGGTCCCAGAGACCTCACAATTACTCTTCTGGCCCCATCACATCCTTTGCTATGCAAAATCTTTGTGTTCACCTTATCCCTCCTGCAGACTTTAATTTGTTTAAGGGCAGGAAGTAAGTCTTATTCCATCTCTTGCTTTTCCCATGGTACGTGGTAGATGGCCAATGAATATTAAATGAGATAATTTATGTCAAGTCCTTAGTACAGTTCTTGGCACTTAGTGAATGTTCCGTCAATGCTGGCTACGAATACTAGTTCATACATGTGGGAAGCAGAGTACAGTTTCACCCAGAGGAGAGCAAACGACCTGTGAGGGCAGCTAAGTAGGTTTTGAGAGTCTGTGATGCGTCTACAGCCTAGTGGCCTATGCCTCTTGCCATCTGTAGTAGGTCTCCAGTGTTCCCTGGCCCACCTGAGTTTTCCTACACCAAGTTGACAGATTCCCATCCCAAGTGACCGCATCTCTTCCTCTCTGCCTGTCACAGAAGCTTGCTAGGCTGCTTGTAAATGCAGTCCGTAGATAGGGGGAGGGTACTTAATAATCCTGGGGACAACCCTCAACCAACACAAATGGGAACTGTTGGAAAAATGTCCCAGCCTCCTTGAATAATAGAAGGACGATTCTGAAGCATGTTTCCCATGGTTTCTCAGAGTGTCCTTACTGGGTTTGAGTCCCTCTTGCCCTCATTAGTGACCTGTTTTGGAGTTTTCTCTCTTCCTTGACTTACTTTCCCCGCTTTTTCAATCGTGCTTTCTAGAATCATTCCCCAAAACTACATGCACTCAAGTCTTGCTTGTGGAGGAATTGTCATTGCTCAACATTCCTGAAGAAATGGCTGCCCAGGCCCTTAGACTGAAAAAACCCTAAATACACCACATTGTGATACACCTTCCGTGTGATCTCTCAGTACCGGCCTCCCGGCACCAGACATGTCAATGATGGAGGAAAGATGAGGAATGCTTGGGTTATCTGAAGAGACAAAAATTGGAGGAGGAGGTATCTGTCTAATTTATACTAGGTTTCCTTCTATGTTTATATAAATTTCCCCTAGAAAAAGGTTGCAGTGACCCATCACTTAAAAACCAAGGCCTCCCTCTTACTCTCAGATGTGATCAAGCACTTAGGACTCTATAAGGACACATCCCTCCCTCACAGAGACTACTGTGCTATGAAGACACAAAGGACTCACTGGCTTGTGGCTCAGTTTTCTTGGTGCTGTATAAGGTCATCAGTGAGGCTGTCATATGTTCACCAGAGCCTGATGCCTCTTCTCACTGAGCACATGACTAGATTATATTCCTCAGCCTCCTTTGCATTAGGTGTGGACATGACTGAGTTCTGGCCAGTGAAATATGAACAGAACTGACAAACACCACTTCCAGGCCTGACCACTAGAACCCTCCAATGAATCATCCTCTGTATGTTACTGATCCACTGCCAGGAAGCAAAGGACTCCATGGCCCAAGGGCATGGCAGAACTCAAGGTGCCAGTAGCCTGAGGCCCTGAATCACCACGTGGAAGGTGCTTACTTTGGCTTGATTGTGAGAAGAAACAACTTTTATTGGATTAAGCAACTGAAATTTCAGAGTTTGTTATAGTATCTAGTGTTACGCCAACCAGCGCAGAAATTGGTACCTAGAGGTGGAATGCTGCCATAACAAAAACCTAAAATAATATAACATTGGCTTAGCAGTTGAGTGGTAATTGGTGAGGAAAGCGATATAAGAAGCTAGAAATAAGGAAACCTGTTTTAAAAGTGGCAAAATATCTGTCTCCTTCAATGGCAGACAGTGTGCCTACTAAGCTTGTAGTTCTAGGAAAAGTGGCTAGAAAGAGTCAACTATTAGGATATATTGACTTTTTCCAGGATAAGGACTAAGGTGAGGTGAGTGAGGCACCTAAGGTACAAAATTAATGAGGCAGTCACTCGCACAATTCTGCTCTTAGTAAGGTCGAGAGGAGTTCAGGAAAGATTATCTGGTTTGCAAACAGAAATGAAAGAGGCTAGGGGAACCCAGGAACACGGGATCTCAAGGATTATAAAAGCCTAGCACTTCTGGATCTCAAATAGTAAAACAATATTATGTGAGAGACAAAGGCCCTTACTGACTCAGACCCACTAACAAAGATCTGATTAGGATGTGACCTTCTCATCCATGCCAGTTATTTCAGAGTCTCGAGACAGCTGCTATTAACTCAGAAGAGAGAGAGGCATGAGTGAACAACCAAATCAACAAATGAAGCGTGAAAAGTGTATATTAGAAAAAATCTTTGGGTATGAACTTTTGCCCACGAAATTGTTGGGAAGCACAGATCAGAGCTTTCTAGGTTTTCAGGGAATTTATATTTGCCAAAGAAAAACCGAGCCTGGATTTAAAAGGCCCTTGACAAATAGAACCTTGTACCAACCCTTGAGTCTCTAAACTTGCACGAGCAGGAAGCAGGCTTCCAAAGCTATACAGTCATCAAAGAGGACAGGCTCCCCGAGACACACCTCATAGGCTCATGGGTGGCCATGGAGGATAACAGTCAAGGAGGAACCTTTCAGAGAGCAGAAGGCAATCAGAGAGCAAAGGACAGAAAACTCCTTCCAGAGAGACGAATCAGGGTACAATAAGAAGGGGACAGCCAAGGAACTTACTCCTACTTGCATGACAGGGTCACTTGCATGATGCCTTCCTATCAGGACTACACCATCGCCAGGGATGTGTGCTGCGGGTCTCCCATTCCTCCCTTTCGAATGGGCATATTTACCACTTTATGCACTTCTTGTCCACCACTTTATATTGGATATGAATGGGGCAGGAAAGGCAGTTTGTCCTTTCAGGTCAGTGGTGAATAAACAATGAAGCAAACCTTTCCCATCCTGATGGAAAAGGCCACATGTCACCTAGAAATCCTGCATTTTTAGCTGAATGCTGTAATGACATGGGATGTTGGGTTGTCTCCTTTGGGGAGAGAATAAATGTGAGGTCTGTGTGGGAAGGCGGATTAGGCGAGCGAGGTTATATGGTAACTAAAGGGCGGACTGTAGCAGAATCTATGTGTTCACCAAAACCATTTCCTCTTTTATCTGTAAGTACAGCTAGACTATATTTCTTAGCAACACTTGCAGATAGATGAGGCCATGTGTGTGATTTCTGGCAAATGGCATGAGCAGAAGATGTGTGCTGTTCTCAGGCCTCACTCATTAAAAACCTCCAGTGAATGGTCCTCCAGTTTTGTTCTCCATTTGCTGGATGGAAGAGGACTTCTGGGATCTAGGGTATAGGAAAGTTACAAGATGAAAGGAGTTTGGATCCCTGAACCTCCTACCAAATGCCTGCAAGTGAGTTATATGTGATGAGAAATAACCACCTATTGGATTAAACCAATAAAATTTTAGGGTTTCTTTGCTGCAGCAATTGACATTACCCTCATACAACCTACTAATAGGTTCAGGACTAAATGAGTTAATATGAAAAATGGTGCCTGGTGCCTAATAGATTAAAAATGGTGCTATGTAAATGTTGGCTACTCTTATTTTGCTTGAGAACAGGCAAAAATCTGTCATGAACTACGGCTTGGCAGAATGTGGTAGCAGCAATGGAAAGCAACTTAAACTCGGACAGTGTTCCTAGCTTTAATTGGAAAGTCTTGGAGTCTAAGAGCCAGACCCTAATCCTGGGGACACTCGGGTATTTATAAATGCCTAGTCTGATCCCTCTCCTGGCCAACCCTAAATTCTATTCCTTTAGTGCCATGTAAGTTTGAAAGCCAAAAAAACTATTTGCTTTAGTATCCCTCAAACAAACCCAGAACAATGTGCGTTATGCACATAGCCAGGTAACTTCAAGAGTTTAGCTTCATAGAACTAAAAGAAAGATGTAGACTTTCAATATAATAGTCTGCCACTGGAGCAGAAAATGGAGATTCACTTTTACCCAGCTAAAAGCATAGCTGCAGAACCAGCTGAGTCCATCTCCTATCACCCTAAGAAGGAAAAAAGGAAGGGAGGGAGGGGAGGAGGACGGGAGGGAGGGGAAAGGTAAGGCATGCCACAATTTCTTTGACCACATTCTAACAAAAAGTCAATCATTGACACATTTCGCTTACATTCTGAAATAGGTTTTTAAAACTAAAGCTTGCTATTTTATATCAGAGTTTGTAACTTTGTGATATTCTGAGAGGTTACATTTCATTCAGTTCTGACAGATACTTATTAAGGGCCTAGTATGTGCATGGCTGTTTTTAGCATATTTGGTTCTGTAAAATATCATGATAATTACAGAATGCATTGTTTTTAATATACAATATACTTCCTAGTGTCGTAAGGAATCCTGTATCACGTGAATAAGAAGAAAGGGATCGATTACAGAAGGATACTACTGACAGAAGAAACGAGAAACCCACCTCACTCCAGTATGACATCATCGTAACCGATTACATCGCTAATGACTCTATTCCCAAATAAGGTCCCGTATTGAGCTTCTGGGGTTAGAATTTCAACATATCTTTTGTGAGAAGGCACACAGTTCAACTCATAACACTGCTCTTAGGGAGTTTGCAGCTTAGGAAGGAGCTGTACTATAAATACATCGCCACACAATTAAATATGTAAATGTCACTTGTGGTAGATACTCTAGTGGTGACCAGAACAGTAAGAAATTACAACAGGAGAAGCTAAGCTAGGGTTGAAGGAGACAGTCAGGGCAAGTTTCTCTGAGGAAGGATTTTCAAGCCTGGAGCATTCTGGGCAGGGGAGTGACAACTAGGGAGCTCTGGTCTGGGCTGCGGAGAATTTTGACAAGTGGCACATAAAAGAACCTCCACAAAAGGCGGCTAGAGAAAACCTGAGAAGAAATAGTCTCCCTTGTGTCACTTCAGTAATCTGAATGGCCCCGAACAGTTGTGTGTGAGCAGGAAATTCAGTTAGTCCTTGAGTCTACGAAAAAAGAAAAGTCTGTCTTATCATCATGTTCTCCTACAATTTAAGCGGTTGTTTTGTTTAGTCTTTTCAAGGACCATGTGGAGTGAGCCAAATTTCATCTGCAGTCTTCTCCCTTTGGGATCTGGCCGTGGCTGCCAGGTGTTGTGTCTGACGAGGCA
>NW_011888897.1:4103177-4135017 GCF_000151845.1 Pteropus vampyrus | reverse complement strand
AAGAAAGAAAGAAAGAAAGAAAGAAAGAAAGAAAGAAAGAAAGAAAGAAAGAAAGAAAGAAAGAAAGAAAGAAAGAGTGAGTAAAAAGAAAAAACATAGAAATAAACTTACCTAAGGAGGTAAAACCCCTGTGTACCAAAAATTATAAGACTTTAACAAAAGAAATTAAGGAAGACTTAAATAAATGGAAGGATGTTCTGTGCTCATAGATTAGAAGAATTAGTATTTTTAACATGTCCATACTGTCCAAAGCAATCTACAGATGCAAAGCCTATTGAAATTCCTATGGTATTTTTTCAAAGAACTAGAACAGACAACCCTAAAATTTGTATAGAACCACAAAAGACCCCAAATAGCCAAAGTAATCTTGAGAAAGAAAAAAGTTGGAGGCATCATGCTCCCTGATTTCAAACTATATTACAAGGCTATAGTAATTAATATGGTATTGGCATAAAAACAGACACAGATCAATGGAACAGAAAAGAGAGCTCAGAAATAAAGCCATACATATATGGTCAATTATTTATGACAAAGGAAACAAGAATACACAACAGGGAAAGAACAGTCTCTTCCATAAACGGTGTCAGGAAAACCGGACAGCTACATGTGAAAGAATGAAACTGGACCACTATCTAACGCTGTACACAAAAATTAACTCAAAATGAGTTAAAGACTTGAATGTAAGACCTGAAACTATGGAACTCCTAAAAGAAAATATACTCAGTAAGCTCCTAGATATCAGTGTTAGTGATAAGTTTTTGGATTTGACACCGAAAGCAAAAGCAACAAAAGAAAAAAATAAACAATGGCACTATATCGAACTAAAAAGCTTCTGAACAGCAAAGACCATCATCAACAACAAGAAAAGGCAAACTACTGAATAGGAGACAATATTTGCAAATCATATAGCTGGAAACGGGTTAATATTCAAAATATATAAAGAACTCATACAACTCAATAGCAAAAAAATAAACAATCTGATTTTTAAAATGAGCAGAGGATCTGAATAGACATTTTTTGCAAAGAAGACATACAGATGGCCAGTAGGTACATGAAAAGACATTCAGTATCACTAGTCATCAGGGAAATGCAAATCAAAAACACGATAAGATATCACCTCACACCTGTATTATCACAAAGAAATAACAAGTGTTTGTGAGTATGTGGAGAAAAGAGAACCCTTGTGCACTATTGGTGGGAATGTAAATTGGTGCAACCAGTATGGAAAACAGAATGGAGCTTCTTCAGAAAATTAAAAAGTAGAATCGCCATATGATGCAGCCATTCCATTTCTGGGTATTTATCTGAAGAAAATAAAAACACTAACTTGAAAAGATATATATATACCCCCATGTTCACTGCAGCATTATTTACAATAGCCAAGATACGGAAACAATCTAAGTGTCCATCAATGGATGAATGGATAAAGAAAATGTGGCGTATATACAATGGAACATTATGTGACCATAAAAAAGAATAAGATCTTGCCATTTTGAGAACATGGATGGACCCTGAGGGCATTATGCTAAGTGAAATAAGTCAGACAGAGAAAGATAAATACTGTACGATCTCATTTATATGTGGAACCTAAAAAACAAAACAAAACTGAGCTCATAGATAGATACAGAGAACAGATTGGTGGTTGCGGAGGTTCAGGGGGAAGATAGGTAAAATGGATGAAGGGGTCAAAAAATAAAAACTTCCAGTTATAAAATAAGGAAGTTTTAGGGATGTAATATACAGCATGATGACTACAGTTAATACTACTGTATTGCATATTTGAAAGTTGCTAAGCGAATAAATCTTAAAAGTCTTCATCTCAAGAAAAAAAGTTTTTGTAACAATGTATAGTGACAAATGTTAACTAGCTTTATGGTGATGATCATTTCACAATATATACAAATATAGAATCATTATGTTGCACACCTGAAACTAATATAACGTTATATGTCCATTATACTTCAATTAAAAAAAGAAAAAAGAAATTAAAAACAATAATAATTGTTGTCCAGCTTGCTGCCAGGGGGACGTAATCAGGCTGTGTGAGTTCTTAACTATTTATACAAGTCCTTTCCACTATGGTTAGACTTCTTCCTCACATAACCCACTGCCCTAAAGCAACCCAGGAGCACAAAGACAGGGGAAGAATGTCAAAATCCAGAATGGCCAACTTCTAGCAGCTCCCTGGGAAGTTTTCTATCAGAAATGGGTCGCGCCAGCACAGAGCTCTCCTTAAGGAGCCGGGTTGCTCAGTGGGTTGAGCTCAGCCCATTCACCCTCCATCTGATCACTGCTTGATTCCCTTTGGAAGGCTCCATGCTGCAGGCTGTTTCCCACCTGGTGCCAATCCTAGAGGTTATGTTGCCCCCAGCAGGCTATCAACACAAAACCAGACCTGGGGCCATTTGTGACAGGTTTGAGGCTTGTGATCTTTGAAGCTGCACAATCATCTGGGAGACTGAGTATTTGCGGGGATCAGGCTGATGGGGTAGTGGGTGCCTTAAGAGGAGGCCACCCGTCCTCTGAACTCACAGCCTGGCTGTCATCTGTAATTGCATCTGTCAGAATTTCAGAGATCCCTTCATTGAGTCGCCAGATTTAGCAAATAAAAATACAGGATGTCCTATTAAATTTAAATTTCAAACAAACCATGAACACTTTTTACTGTAATTATGTCCCAAATATTGCCTGGGATATACTTATGCTTCAAAGGTATTTGTTCTTTATCTAAAATGCAAATTTAACGAGGCACCCTGTATTTTCTCTGACAACTCTAACCCAGGCGCAGGATGCCTCCAGAAGCTTCTACTAAACGCAGACGTTAAAGAAATGTTTCTTGAATGCTGGCTTCTTTATTTGATAATTAGCCTTTCAACTCTTCTATGGGCTGGTTGTCAGACTGAGCGGTGTTTACTTATGGAATAAACAATTTAATACAGAGACCCTGATTAGCCAGTTGTCACCAACCCAGCCAAAGGAACTTTTTCCAAAAAAGAAGTATGTCCTATAAAAATTAAACCTTCAGGTACTTTATCTCCACGGCAAGCTGATGCCTCAGTGATGACCTGCCCACCCGGCCCGGCCCTTTCTACACCGTGGGAACACGCATGCCCAGGAGTCAGCTGGGCGTGTCCTCTTTTTTCCTTGTCCCCTTAGCCTCTGTGTTAGAGCTGTGAGTGGGGCGAGCCCCGCTCACTTCCCCTGGCTAACTCCCCATTCTCTCATATACAGAATTTCCCTGAACCCTTTTACCTGAGAATCTGGGCCAATATGCGGTAGGAAAAGCAATTTAACTTTTTTTTACCGAGGTGCAATTCATATAACATAAAATTAACCATTTTAAAGTGTATTATTCAGGAGCAGGTAGTACACTCACAGCATCGCGCACCTGCAACCTTTATTCGGTTCTAGAATGTTTTCATCACCCCAAAAGAAAGCCCCGCCGCACCCATTAAGCAGTCAGGCCTCAGCAACTTACTTTTGGTCTCTTCAGAAATGGAGGGGTTCCCTCTGGGAGGCTGGAGTGAAGGGAATGAGAGAAAATGAAAAGCCACGCTTAAGGGGAGCCCACGGTCGGGGCTGCTTTACAAGCCTAATTGTACACCTTTAATTGG
Organism: Pteropus vampyrus; assembly: GCF_000151845.1. Taxonomy (NCBI): domain Eukaryota; kingdom Metazoa; phylum Chordata; class Mammalia; order Chiroptera; family Pteropodidae; genus Pteropus; species Pteropus vampyrus. Next base: position 4,131,403 of record NW_011888897.1, on the reverse strand, counting down.
TTTGTGAAATGAAAGGTTTCGCAATTAAAGGGCCGCAGAAAGGCAGGTGTGGAAATAAAATGAGTCTCCGGTTGGCAGAAGAGGGTGCACTTTAGGGCAGGGCTTACCAGGGAGAATTGGCAGAAGCTGCCAGGCTGCGAAACTACGTGGGGCACAAAAGGCTGTCTCGTGAAAGGTGGAAGCCTGCTCACAGATCATCACATCCTTGGGGAGCAGAGTGCGGGAAGGCAAGCCAAAAAGATGCCCAACTGGGCTCGAGCTTCCGGTTCAGAGCGAGCCAATGAATCACCACGGGGAGGAGCTGGGCTTTCCCGTGGGCCTGTGACTGCTTTGAGGTTTCTTGATTTACAGAAGCTAGTTCCTTCTCAAAGGAACCCTTGACTCTCTCCTCTCTAGAGGAACCAGCCCTCCTCATTGTATATAAAATCTGGTGCGACTGCATTTTTGGAGGCAACTGCTACTTCCTGCAGTGAATTGCAGCACTTTTATTATCCAGCTGGTTCCAGCTTCCTTTATTTTTTTTTTGCTGCCCACAGGGGTTCCCAGCTCCCCACGAAACCAGAAGCTCTCCCACTTTGAAGAGAGTAGCAAGGGTTGTCCCCTTTGTACAAGATTGGGGGTCAGATGTTGACCCCTTTATTATAAAAGACGAAAAAAAAAATAAAAACCTGAATGAAGAGGAATATCTTCCTGAGGCTGTTTGAGCTCCCAGGGTGGCAGGGAGTATAACAGTCATCTACTTAGCAGACACGTATTGAGTGGGTGTTTGTACAAGGCACTGGATTAGAAGATGCAAATAGTAACCAGTGACATTTAGGTATTGCGTTCTAGACACCAGGCACCCTTCTAAGTGCCCCGTTTATATTAACTCATTGACGTAGTACAACAGTCCTGCGATTCTGTGAAAACGTGCTTGCCTCGGGGTGGCTGTCCACAATGTGGTTCGTTTTGTGTCCAGGTCTTATCTATCACCCCATCAGGGAGAATTCAACCTCCTCCTTCCCCTCTCCCCATGTGCACAAGACACAAAAAAAGTGGTGGTAACGACAGCAGAAAGAGGAGGAACACAAACACCTCTGTGAACAGAGCCCGCCCCACACATATCTATCCTCCAGACATCTCCCCACGGTCCGTGAGCGCTGAAACAGCTGGCCAGTCGGCGCAGCCTATGAACACCTTGCTCAGGCATCAGAGAAGCGGCAATGTTGAAATGGATGCCTTGACTGACTATGCGTGCTTTGGGCATCAGGCAAAAATGTTTAAAGGTGAAAAACCCTAGTATGAGTCAAAGGTTGATGTTTCCATAAAGAGAACCAGGAGGATCAACCTGGCCCGGCCTGGAAGGTCACCATCCTGAGTCTGAGGGGTGAAGAACCCCGCCCACGAGGTTATATTCTTTTCAAACCAAAATAATTAGTTAAATATATAACGACGCAACTTTGTTTTATGCCCTTATACCTTTCCTTTCACACTAACAAATCCATAAATTAGAGAAGAGTCTTTATCGTGTCCTGCAGTGGGATCAGAAAATGTAGCCCCCGGGTTTTCCCTTCCATTCTGACTTAAATGAAATTACGATCTCTTTAAACTACAATACATCTGGAATGACATCTTACTTTCAAACGTACTTTTTTTTTTTTTCATTTTACTCAGAGGTTTCCAATACATTTTATTTCACACACCACTGGTTTGTGGGTTTTGAGGACCAACATCTGTATAGATCCCTATACAATGTCCAATTAATTTCAGCTCTGTAGCAGCCTCTCAGGCACCGCACACCATCCTTACAGCTTGAGTTCCAGTGACATATACCAGACAAGCTGCCCTTGGGTTCCGGAAGGGGGGGCTTGTCAGCTCCTTGAATGCCACCCGCTCTCACCTTGTTTCCTGTCTTGCATCAGGTTGTTGGGGTGTGTGTGTGTGTGTGTGTGTGTGTGTGTGTGTGTGTGTCATTGAAGTCTTTCAAGGAAGGGTTAAAGAGTCATGTGCAAATTAGCTTCTCTCCCATGGAGGGCACTTAGAATCACGATGCTTAGAAGAAGTGGGATAATGAGGGGCTTGCTGGTTGTGATGTTGCTTCCCTGGGAAGCTACAGGAAGGGTGAGGAGACTAATTGGCTGGTCTGGCAAACAAATCGAGATGAGTCCGAAAGGAGGAGCCAGATGCTGGCGGGAAGTGAATAGAAATTCACCTTCGCACTGGCTCTTCAGCGGCGAGTGCACAGATGGTGAAAAGCAGACCCTTAGGGAGAGAGCAAAGGCCCTTGTCGATATCTTCTGCCAAGAGGAGAACAAAGAGGATTTGCCAGCGCCTCCAGGAAACAGCCTTTGCTCTCATTTCAGGATCCTGTAAAGAGTTTGCCTATATCACAAACCTGTTAGTATGCGCTTAGTGGCTTCAGGGAGTGTCCAGACAGTATAATGAGGGGAGGGCTGTGAGTGAGGCTTCAGTGGCAGCAGGGAGATGGAAATAATTGGCTTAAAATACTGGACACGGGCACCCTCTAAGCTGGTTTGACCTTGAGTACTCATGCAGGCGGTGCATTGCAGAATGCTGAGGGCACCATTGACATGCAAATTGCATTCCCTAGACCCCTGAAGATCATAGGCCACACAATTATCAGCAGTCCTACAGCCCGATGTCTTGGAAGCCGAGCCTCCCATTCAACTTCATTCTACCTGCTCCATGGGGCTCTTCAGGTTTCCAAGCAGGAAACTTACAGGGGCCAGTAGCTGCTGCTCTGCACCTTCATTTCCACAAGGAATTGATAGTATACGTTTTCCCAACATACTCACTTAAAGTATAAAAACCTTATAGATTAACTTGGTGGAAGGAAGTAGAAAGTAGGAAGGAAGGCAATACAAATTAGTTTTAAAAGAAAAGTCTGAGCATACTTATAATGACATGTAATATCTTTATGCTTGAATATGTAGAGGGAATCAGAATAGGGCTATAATTTTTTAACACCCCTCTCAGTGGCTTAAATAATATGAAAAATTTACTATTTGCTTAACAAGAAGTCCTGACGTAGGGCAGAAGCAGTTAGTTAATTCAATGGTTCAACAATGTCAGGAAAGATTCGGGTTTTTTACAACCATCTCATGTCATTTTCACTTAGCAGATCAGCTTGGACCCTCTGGCTACCTTACCTAATGGCTACGAGATGGCAGCCATGGTTGCAGACATTCCACAAATGCCATGACATCCTTTGAACAAACAGTCCTTTCCTGCGCACGCGCGCGCGCGCGCGCGGGTGTGTGTGTGTGTGTGTGTGTGTGTGTAGGCTTGTGTGTCTGTTTAATCTGAGAGGAAAATCTTAGTCAAAAGCCCTCTATATTAGAGTACAAGTTAAGCTGCTAACACAAAAAGACTTGAAAATAGGATGGCTCAAACAAGAAAGAAGTTTGTTTTACTCTCCTGTATCAGACCCAATTCCAAAGAAGACCCATGACTTCTTCCCTGAAGTCATGCTCTTGCTTCGAGTTGGATTACCAATACCAATGTCCAGTCTAGAGAAAGGGGAAGACAAAGAAAGGGAAGAACAGTAATCACCTTCTTAAAAACATGATCTAGAAAGTAGACTCATTTTTTCCTCACACCTCATTGGCCAAAACTTAGTCACATGGCCACATCTTGCAGCAAGGGACACTGGGAAGCAAAGTCTATAGCTGGGCACGTGACCAGCCAACATTGGAAGAGTGCCACTGCTGAAAAGAAAGGGAAAATGAGTAGGAGGTAACTAACCTTCTCTGCCACACTCCACTAGTAGATTTCTGCTCTTGTCTCATGGTCCAGAATTACTTCACGTGATCGGGCCTAAACCACTCACTGCGTGAGAAATGGCACCACCACGATTGGCTCAGGCCAGGGTTCCTGATCTGCAGCACCACTGACATTTTGGACTGGATGATTCTTTGTTGAGGGAGGCTGTCCTGTGCATTGTAGAATGTTTAGCAGCATCCCTGAGCTCTACCCACTAGCTGTCAGTAGCACAATTCTCCCCGTCTTGTCGTGACAACCAAAAATGTCCCCAGACATTGCCAAACCACTGTTAGTTGAGAATTCCTGGTTTAGATCAACCAAGATATTTCCCTGGAGCAGAAATAGGATGCCTGTTCCTTGAATTGTATTTGAAAGGGATGGACACAAAATCAGAGCTCGTCTAACAAGAGTGACGGAGGAAATAGTGACCAGCAGTGTCGCCTATGAGCAATCACAAAATAAACATCAAACAAGACATCACCAAATGGAGGTCCTGTCAGAGCATCTTTAATCAAATAATTTGTTTATTTACTCAACATGTATGTCTTAAGAGCATATCTGTACCAAATCGTTCCAAGCACTTTAGGCTCCGGAATTAACGATAACAAAGCAAAGTACAACATCCTTTACAGACCTTACATTTTAGCACATGGCTACCTAATAGTTAAGAGTTAGCTACGGAGGCAGGACACGGTAGCAATGAAGCACAGGCATCGGAATCAAATACTCGGGGGCCTGAATTCTGGTTCTGCCACTTATTAGGTATGTGACCTAGACAAGTTACTTTTAACTCTCTGAGTTTCTTTTTCTTATCTATTAAATGAAGATAATAATACTATGCACCTCTTAGGATTATTTTGAGGATTAAATGAAATATACTCCTTAGCTCAGTACCAAACACATAATTGTCTCTAAATTAGTGTTAGCCGTGTTATAGCAAAAGAGCACTGAGCTGGGAGTCAGAAGTTTTTCATTCAAGAAACATTTGTTGAAATTAATAGTTGATAGTTGTCATGGGGGAGGGGAGCATGGCAGAGGGAATGCAGTTAGCATTAATGTGGTGACTAGGTGGAGGGCCAGGGAAAGGAGGGAGCAATTGGGGTGAATCACTTTATGAACTATATAGATGTCTAACCACTGTACTGTATACTTGAAAATAATTTAAATTAAAAAAAAATAATAATAATTTTAAAAAGAAATGTTTTTTGAGCATGTATCATATGCCAAGTTTTAGATTCTGAGTATTCTGGAGAGCGAGATAACTAAGACATACACTCTGTCCTTAACGAGCCTTCCAAGTTCAATATCTATCACTTGGGGAGGGGTAGGGGTGAGAAAATGCATATAACCTGGGTATAGATTCTGGTTTAAGCTTACAGTTTTGTTTTGTTTTTTAGCATTTAGATCAATGCCTGGGACATGGAAGGTGCTTAATAAAATAACTGTTGAATGAATGTTTCTATACAGTGAGAACAAAATTCTGACTCCCAAAAATGTTTGGTAAACTATGAAATCCTTTATAAATGTCAGTGAAGCAGGAACATTGATAATCGTTTGTCAAAATAATTGAATTATATGCAAAATAGAAAATATCAAAGCTTTTTCAAATTCTTGGAAGCCATTGGATTTCTTAAGTAGATTGAAATCTTGCTTACATAACTTTCCTAATAAACCCATTCCCTCATGTACTAGAAAAGTCAGCTTTAAATCAACTCATATCTAGATCATGGCAAATATGAGTGGGATCCAAATGAATGGGATTTCACTACGTAATTTATCTTGTTTTACATTTTTTTTAAGTTATTGTGTTAAATTCATGGACTTCATTTATAAAAATAGATTCAATTTTGCTTAGAACTTGTTTTGGCTGAAGAAATGGAAACAGTAATAACAAATGACAAACTAACGAATTCTAAAAATTGAGTCTGTTCTTCCAACTTACTTGTAATTATTTTATTCTGACTTTTATTATTATCAAGCTGTTTCCACTTAGATTACTTCTAAATCTTAAAATGTAGCTGTGTTTAATATAAATCATGGGGCAATTGAAGAGTTTGAGAGAAAACAGAGGCCCAAATTAATATTGTGCTGTTGGGAAGGGCTGCAGGGGCTGTTATCACATGCCTCATTTCTCTAAAATGTTTAATTTAAATCTGGAAAAATAAAAAGGTAAAGTGTTTGTCGAATGCCTGAGGGCAGAGGTGGAAAAAGCAAAGGTAAGTTTACAGAGAACTAAAGTTGGCAGGAAATTGCAAAATGAGATCTGGCTTGAAATATAAGTTTACTTACCAAGGAGGAAACTATGAAAAGATCAAAGAACCCAGTCCCCCTTGCACGTTCTCTCAACTGATTCTGGGTATGACTTGCGAGGTTGGGGTAACCACTACTATATTAAAACTAGAGGAACTTTTAATTTTCCCCTTGCTACTTTGCCTGAAATATGGGTCACTGCCCTGAGGTTTATGGTGGTGCTCAGATTATAGCTTCTGCCTGTTAGATAGGCTTTTGCATGCATGGATAGCTGCATTTCTTTTTATACTCTATGATCCATTTGTATATGTTTTTTCCATTAAAAAGATCTGTTGAAATAAGAAGCAGAAGTCATCATCGCTAAAAGCATATTCAAAACAAAGTAAAAGCTAAAACAAGAGTTAAAGATACACAAACATGTAGGTCTAATGGAGTTCCTTCCTTATTAAGTCAACTGTTAATATTATCTGGTTCGACATCGGAGGTTGTGTAAGGAATTAATTGTGAGTCTTTTCTTAGGGACAAAGGTCTTTTATAAAGAATCCTTCACCATCGAAGCTTACTATACACAGTAGACACCTTTAGGGGATCTGCTCAATCCACAGCCCAGCCTTTTCTTGTGTGGCCAGCACTCTTCATGATGCCAGTGACACTATAATGGGGGGAAGAGGGAGAGGGGGTACTAATCTAATATGACTGGTGACTTTATAAGAAGAGGAAGAAATAACAAAGATATCCCTCTCCCACTCGTGCGTGCTCTCTTTTCTCTCTCTCTCTCTCTCTCTCTCTCTCTCTCTCTCTTTCTCTCTCTCTCTGTCCACGCACAGAAAGAGGCCATGTGAGGACCCAGTGAGAAGAAGGCCACCTGTACACCAAGAGAGAGGCCCCAGGAGAAACCAGCCCCTGCAGACACCTCGATCTTGAACTTCTACCCTCTAAAACTGAGAAAATAGGTGTCTGTTGTTTAAGCCACCCAGTCTGTTATTATGGGTGCCTGAGCAGATTAATATAATGAGAAAAAAGAGAAAAGTTTCATCACAGTAGAGAGAGGGCAGAGGTTAGAGGGAAAAAAAGGGAGTGGCAGGAGAGAAGAGATTCAGTGCTCTCTTTCACACTAGGCACCTGAGACTGTAGGAGGGAGTTTCAATGAATCTCCGACAAAGTAGTCTGGTGAGTTAGTTCAGTTTTTATAAGTGAGGCACTACTGCCACCTGGTGGTAACATACTTAATCGAGTCATTTATTCATTTAACTAACATCTATTAAATGCCTGCTCCATGGAAGGAAGCTTGCTAAGCAAAGGGAATATTAGTAAACATTGATTAACACCTACTAGGTGCCAAAATGAAGCTTAAAAATGATTTAAGCTTCAGCATAACCCTCTGGGTATTATTATCTCTTTTTACAGAGGAGGAAACGGAGATCCTAAGAAATTCAATAACTTGCCCAGGGGTCTACAGCTAAAAAGTGAGAGAATCAGATCTTGAACCAGGGAGTCTGGCTCCTGAGCTCCTCACAGATGCGTTCCTTGCCCTTACAGTTTCTTCTTAATAAGAGGTCAATAACCAGTTTAAAGGAGCTGTGTAAAATACTAATAATTTGAAATGGCAGCAAACCGTTTACTCCTTATGGAGTCTGTTTTTGATTTACCATCACAAATCTTCTGCTAAAAAAGGCCACATTCAGCTGACTCATTGTGCATCCACTTGGTTAGGGCACTGGCCCAAACTGGAAGGATTTTAAAACATAGGAAGTCCACATTCCACAGGAGCTATTTCAGCAAGAGGGAGAGAGGTGGATGGGGAAATAAGTAAAAGGCAGAGCAGGAGAGGAAAGAGAGATAAAGTATAGAGCTGTGTCATCCGATATGACAGCCACTAGTCACTGTTTAAATGTTAACTAACTAAATTAAAAATTCAGTTTCTCAATTGCACTAGCCATGTCTCAAGTGCTCAGTGGCCATCTGTGGCTAAAATGGACTGCATGCAGAACATTTCCATCATCACAGAATGTTCCACTGGACAGTACTGCTATAGATCCCTTATCCTGGCGGATGGGGTCTTCCCATGGCCGATGCAGGAATAGGTCACCCAGAGACTGTCTTACAGCTGGGAGTCTGCAGGTCAGTGACAAAGTCACAGAGCAATGGTGCAATAATCCCAAGAAGGGCAATAACCCCAGAGCAAAAGAGACGGTGCCTCCCTGCTGACCTGTCGCACATGCAGGCTGACGATGAAGACGCCGAGTCTCGACAGGACTTGGCCCCTTTTTCAGGTGAGGTGATGGATGTGTAGAGCGGCTCTGTCCCCCGCTTCTACTGGGTCCGGGAGCTGGTTGGTGGGGTGCTGTCGTTCGTGCCTTCCATGGATCTCCTTCTCGGTGTCCACGTGGCTGGTGGTTAGAGAAGCAAGGACAATTTCTCCCAATCTCTGTTTCCTCAGGGCCTTTGCTCGTAGTTGATGATCCGTTAAATTGTCATGGCAAACTGACCTGCATGGGCCTCTGAACTGCCGGCCCTCTCCCTACGACGATCTGAAGGCGTTTGATGAAAGCTCTTTGTGCGTGTGTGATGATCGTGCTTATTTGCTCATACGTGAGCCTCTGCTTCTCTAACATTAATTTTCCCACTTGTGATAAACTGGCAGAGATGGATGGTTTAGACAGGCAATAACCAGCTAGTAAAATTAAATTTTAATTAGGCTGAGGGCTAAAGGGAAGCTTCCTAAAACACATGGACACAAACACACAGAATGGGCCAGCACCCAAACCAACTGTGTTTTCACCCCTCTCTGTATCTCTGCCTTGTTAGTTCCGTGTCTGGTATCTGTCCTTTCCCTTGCAATCCCATTCTTTAACCTGATTGAGTCCTTCCATCATCACATCTTGTACTAAGTTCATTAGCTTCCCTAAAGGTGCCCCTGCTCTAAGCTCAGTATTCTCCAAAACACTCTTCAGCTAAATTCAATCAACAAACATTTACTGAGAATCTACTGCCCTCAAAGAATGATAGTGAAGTAGGGGGACACATTAGCATAATGAAATAGATACAGGTATATAGATATATAGATTCTTAGTGGAATATATCTGTCGGTTAATGGTCCTTCGGTTGCAAATTGATTGAAAGCTCCAACTATCTTAAGCTGAAAAAAGGAATTCGTTACCTCATGAAGTCCAAGAGTACATTTTGAATTTAGGAGGGGTGTGATCCAGAGGCTCAAACAATGTCACCAGCAGACTCTTGTTCTCTCATTCCTTTCTCACTCTCTTCATTTGGGCTTTATTCTCAGGTACTACGTGAATACAAAACTGCCGGCAGCTTCTGGCTTACAATGGAAACCTGTACGTTTCTCTCCAGCAGCTTCTGTCACGTTTCAGAGTTCACTCTGATTAGACTGACCTGGCTCACATGGTCGCCTCTCAACTGTGGTTCCTTAGTGCTCTGATTGGCGAGACTTAGATCATATATAGACTACTCCTGAAGTGAGGGAGAAGAGGATCACAGAACTGTTGCAGAGAAGAAAGACTAGGCACTAAGTAGACAAAAAACAGTAAATGTCTCAATAGCATGAGCGAGACATATCAAGAGCACAGGGAAACAGATGCCCAAATCTGCATGCCAGTCATGGAAGGCTTCATAGCAGAGGGGAAGCCTGAGTTGACTTTCGAAAAAAGAGCAAGAGTTTGCTGGGTAGGCAGGAGAGGGGGTGAGAATGGCGAGGAGGAGATCCGAGTGCAGAATGGCCTGAGCAGTTACAGTAGAGAATAAACCATGTATCCATACTTTTGTATGAAGCAAAAAGCCTGATTAAAAAGCCAAGCTCTAGGGCCATAGTGCCTGGTTTTAATCCTAATTCGGAAACTGACTAGCTACATAATCTTGGCTACTAACTTAACCTTTGGTTACTTTCTAATTTAAATAACCTGGTTACTTAACCAGGGCAGTGTTCATGCCTCAGTTTTCCCATCTGTAAAATGGGAAAAACAATAGTGCCTACCTCACAGGGTTGTTATCAGGATTAAGTGAAATGTGTTAATATGTCTAAAGCCCTTAGAATAGCACCTGACACACAGAAAGTGCTAAAAAGTATTAAATGAAGTTAAATGTGTTTATCGATTAATGCTGAAACCTAAAATCAGGGACTACGCTTATTTCATGTAATGCAGTCCAAATTTGGTTTTAAAAAATAGGCACAAAAGAACAACGAAACTTTACCTTTCACATGACCATTTATAGAGATGACATTGCATGTCACATAGAATCCCATTCCTTCTCGTATATAAAGTGCCCTCTATCCAGTCATACTGTTGTAAGCTGTTATCCTACAGTTGCACATTTTATAGGAAATGTAGTTTCTTTCTCATTCCGGTTTTTGTTTCCTACGGTCTAATCTTACAGACTTATTTTTGCAAAATGTTGCTCAATTTAGTCCACCCAGCCTCATGAGACAACGACCTGACCCAAACAACCACAAAGAAAAGGAATTTAACAGAACGTACCCACAACCCACTCGCTTTGTGTTCGTGTTATAAAGGTCAGGCTCTGAAATTAGGGCAATGGCCTCGTCACTCATAGTCTGCATGTTACGTCTTCCTAATTGATTAATTCATTAATGCATACACGTTAGGGATTTTGGCCAGATGTTCTCGCTATATTTCATTCTTTGGAAACACTCCAATCTCTGCCCTTAAGAAACAATGGCTTTCGAAATGGTCTAAGCAAAAGGAAATATATCTTATTCGCAATGTTTTATGCAGTGGGAGGAAGAAAGGAAGTTAGAAAAATGCCTGTGGTGAGACCGGGGTACAGGGCAATGCTCAAAAAAGGATGTGCTCTGGGGCCACACTGCCTGGGGCTGGATCACAGCTCTGCCCATTCCAAACTGGGTGACTTGAGAAAGTGACTTATTTATCACAGCCTCAGCGTCCTCCTCTGTCAAATGAGGATGGTAATAATGCCTAACTCATGGTAGTAGCCAGCCCCCAGGGAGGCCCCAGTGATCCCCACCTCCTCCCTACTGTCTCAGGTTGGTCTGTGTGACCAATTAAAAATGGCAGGAGTGGTGGTATGTCACATCCACAGCTCAGTGTTGTTAGACTAAAGCTGGAAAAATAGCTTTCCAGTGGCTGTTAGTTCCTCTGCCTCTAGGGAACAGAAAATCTCAATGAATCCTGCCATGACTACCAGGCCAGGGTGGCATGGCCAGCCCCAGTGTACACAGACATCTCACGTAAAGTGTGACGAATTCATTTTTTTGGATATACATCTGAGGATTCAAGAAGTATGAGTTATTTTTCTTAATTTGCCTTTGGTATCTGACTTTGCTCTTAACCATCAACTTCATTGGAAGTACTCTCCCTTTCAATTACCCATCCAAACTTGACACTTTCGTTCAGTGAGGGTTTCCACAGTGGGATGGACACATGCACATAGCGATCATTTCGGTGCAGGCAGAAAACATTAAATTTCTAAATTTGTGTATGTATCTGGTCTGTATTCGCAGGTATGACTCATGAGATGAAATCAGAAACAAGTGTACTTTACTCTTCTATTGTTCCTTTAACTCTTCTGAGTGGGCTAGTGTTTCTTCTGCCCCTGGTTAAAACCTTCTGCAAGCTCATGACTTTACTAGGTGCTCGGGTAATTCAACGTTCTGGGGTCACTTTTCACAAACTGCAGTCTCAATGCAGAAGTTAGAATGTGGGCATAAGTGAGCAACGAGAGAATGGCAGAACTAACGATTCCTCCCTCCAAGATAAGGCGGACAGATTGATTTAACAAACAAAACAATGATGATCAAATTAGATCTGACAAGAAGGTAGGCACCTCTGTGCAATCAAAATTATTGAGATGGTTACTTAAAATAAGAATTTATGTGTATTATCTATGACAGTGAACCTTACCTTTGGTATATTTTATGCCTCGAGACATTTATTAATTACATTAGCACATGTAGAGACTTTATAAATAAGCAAACCAACATTTATTGAGGGCGTGCCACCAAATTTCTACTGATATTTGAAAAGCAATTAAAAATAGAGATCCCTGCTTTGATCCCATGCTATCCGTACTGCTCCCAGGAAGATGCCCACGCCCCAGTTTACCCCTACAGCGTGTACGGACTGGTCCACCTGTTTCCCACACTGTTCTTTAGCAGTTTCATTTTATGGTCTCCATTTTCCAATAAGTTTATGAACTTCCCAGGATCAAGCTGGTGGCCATGCTGCTTGTGCCTGTGAAAGGTGTCTGGTAATACCGCAGAGATGTAGTTATGTCTGCCACGAGTGCCTACTTTTGGCCTAAAGTTTGAGAGTTCTGCAATTTCCCCTCTCCAGGTGAAGACCAGGGGATGGGGCAAGGGAGGAGGGAGGAGAAGAAAATATGGAAAAACTCGAAAGAATTTTTTCCGTTGGATGGATTCCTTAAAGAGCAGAAATAAAAGGCAAACCTATCACAAAATGTCACTCGATTTCTAATTTTATGATATTCTAGTCAATGATTGCTCTAAGAAATAAAGAGGAAGAAGCACTTGAGGAGTAAGAGACTGAGAAATTCTGGGAACCGAAGCCCTCTGCAGCAAGCAATTACCTCAGCTGCCATGGTGCGTCTTCTCTTTCTGCCATCCTTCCTTCCTCTTCTCACTTCTTTGATTCCTTTCTATCTGCTGGGGACCCGCCATGTCCTTTATACTGAGCTGGGTGCTGTGAGGAGTTAAAAGGACAGGAAGGTATGCCTGTAAGAAGCTTGCCACCGTAACTCCTTTGGGAACGAAGAGAGGTTGAAAGAAACAAATGCAAACTGACTGGAAGGAGAAGAAATATATACAGTTGATGCTCCTTATTCGCAGTGATTCTATTCTATAAAGTTGCCGTGAACACTGTAAATCCTGAGCCACTGCTCACAGGAAAAATACAGTAGGGTCTGGAGAAATTCTGGTCACCATCTTTTCATCAACCAACCAATGCATAACCTTGTTTTACATGTGTTTCTGTCTAAAGGCATCTTATTCAATATACAATTGATTTATTAACACTAAACACATAGAGCGCAGCACCTAACATGCCTGAACAAAGCTTATCTAATGCATACATTCTCCCCAGAAGGCACATCACAGCCTTCTTACGCTTAGGGACACTAGACAACACTTCAGCATTTGCTCAGAGGACATTTTAGACAGCAAAATCACCAACAATAACAACAACATAAAAAAAAAAGTGAAAAATAAGACACTAAATAGGCTGCAAAAAGGACACTTACTTACACTATAAGAGGCAGAAACAAAGCCGAACAGCAGTCTCGTTCAGCCTCAGCTGGGAATGTGAGCTTCAGGAAACTCAAATTTTTCACAGCTCTGCCTGTGTCCACAAACGACCATGAAAGGCTGCAAGAGCTGATTCTGGGGTAACAAATTTTAGTGAGTTAGAGAAATTCACAAATATGAAATCTCAGATAATGAAGGTTTACTGTGTGTGTGCACACATGTCTACACATGTGTGTGTATGTGTATGTATAAAGTTCCCATTCGGAAAATTAAGGACCAAAAGAAGAATGAATATACATTGGGAAAATTTTTATGGAGAATGGGGGCAGTGAGCAGAGGTGAGGGCAGTGAGTGGGGAGGGCTTCCCAGCATCGTCACCTGGATGAGTAAAGTGGAGCACGGTGAGGTGTGTCTGAGAGAAAGGAAGTAGAGGCTGGCTGGAGAAGGGCCTGCGCTGGGAGCCAAGAGGAAGCAGCTTGGAAAGGAGGTAGAAGCCAGGTTAAGGGGTAAGTGGAAGTGTGTGACTCAGCTTGAGAAATACTGAGACACACATTTGCGGGAGGAGAGAAGAGTAACTCAACTATGTGAGTCTCTTACCCAAGTTTGCTCAACTCCAAATACCAAGTAAGAGAGGCCTTTTATAAGAAATGACAAAATAGTAGATAGTTCCTCAAACTCGGATTTGTAGATGAAAAGAATGTTTAAGAGGAAAGCCTTTTAGGTTGGTCTTCAGTAAAAACATATTTTACAAGTGAGAAGCCATAATCTGCTCTGTTGTTAAAACAAGAAAAGTTGGGCTCAAAGCCAACCAATATGAGACAGGAATATTGCTTTGGAAAATCCCATAGACACTTGTCAAATTCCACTCATGCTTTAGACCATCAGAACTAAAGGTTTAAGTACCGCTTTGATGAAACACCACTGGCTACTTAGTAGGAAAAATATAAGTAGAGCTGAAATCTCTGAGTCAGAGAAAAACAAACAGTACAGCTGAATCTTGCAATCAGACACACCGAGGAAAGAAACAGAAGTGACTGAGAGGAAAATAAAGTATAATCTAGACCAGCAGTTGCAAAGAATTTTTTTCTTGTAACTCGAAAACAACTTTCCTCCCTGTTCGATCCACCTAAACCCAACACAAACTGGGCTTATGTTGTTGGGCTCATGTCCAAGACTACAGAACCTGGGTTGTTGCAATGAATAAATTTTGGTTGGGTGCAGCGGTCCCATAATAATGGGTCCTGAATGGGTTAAGCTGTCCAAACTTCAAAGTGGCACATCAAAACCCGGCTACACTGTGTTCACAAAAAGACGTGTTCTAGAATGCCCATTGCAGCATCATCCATAATAACCCAGAACAAAAATTATCCCAGCGGCCATCCACAGTAGAACGGAGAGACAAAGCCCGGTGTGCCCGCACGTGTAACGCTACACAGCACTGAGGATGCACAACCTAGGACCACACACAACCGTACGGACGAATCTCACAAACACAGCGACCCAAAGAAGCCAGGCATGAGTACCTAATGTATGTTTCCATTTGTAGCAAGAAAATATAAATTGCCAATCAGGTAGAAATAATATGTTATTGAGAGTCAGGCAGTGGTTACCCATGGGGAGCGAGAGATTTCTAGAGAGTGGAAAGGAATTTGAGGGGTGTCTATGCTTTGTATCTAATCTGGGTGCTGATTGCACTGGCATGTTCAACTTATAAAATCCAGTAAGCAATACACTTTAGGATATGTGCACTTTTATGAATGAATAGCATGCTTCGATAAAAATGTTTTTAAAGTGTTCACCATTAGCAAGCGGATGGTAGAACATTCTCTGTCGCAAGCAAACGTATTGTCTGGTGACATTGGAGGACAAGAAAGGGCTCAAAGGTGGCTTTCTATTTGCCCAAAGTCAACACAGAGTCAAGCACTGACTAAAAGGATGCCTGGAACCTCATATGTAATTTCATTTATTTGTTTACACATTTGTTCATTCACACGACATGCTCAGAGAGGGAAAATACACCATCTGGGAATTAAGGACACTCTCACAAGGAAACTGACAAGCACACACAGTGTGGTAGGTGCTGTGTTGGGTGCTAAGGGAGAACTGATTTGAGTTGTGGACTCCAGAAGCTGCTCTGACTTGTTTAATTACTATTATTGTACTGAATTTCCTCAAAGTACCCTGTAAGCCTCTAAGTCAGTAGTTTAATTTAATGTGCACATGGATGACCTGGGGATCTTATTAAAATGCAGATTAAGATCTAGTAGGCCAGGGCGGGGCGCCTGAGATCTGCATTTCTGATAGGGCTTTTAGGAGACACTGATGCTGCTGGTTCTGGAATTTTGAGTTGTGTGGGGAAAGAGAGGTCATGTGATTAGCAGTAACTCTGGGGCTTCAATGCAATCTATCTTGTTCAGGCCAGTCCCTCCCGAGGGCACAGGCAGAGAAACAAAAAGCAGACCTGTGTGGGAGGAGGAGGCAGTGGTGACTGGATGGCTGGGGAGGCTCTCCGCCAGACCGTGCCTGCTGTCAATCACAGTGGGAAGGAGTGGGAACAAGCAGGGTGGGAGTGTCACTTATGCTACTTTACAAAATTGGAAGAATTTTGACTCATGCTCCTTTCATTTCTGGCCTCTCCCGATGCCCATACTTTTTCCTTCCATGAAGAACACACTGAATATGTAAATATAAACATAAAATTCTTACACAAGCAAACACAGATTTAACAGAAAAATGGAGAAATGGGTCAGGGTTGTCTCATCCATTTTTGTGAGCTAAAGGAAAAAAGGTGGCTGAAATCATTTCTTCTATTTCCTCACCCATTAGAAGGAAGATATGAATGTGAATGCCATCACATACACCTCGTTCCATTAAGAAAAGGGATTCTTCTGGTCTCCAGCTCAGACTGGAAGTAGAGGCTGGGGGCTGGGGGTGGAGGCTTCCAGCTTAAGGAAGAGCAGGAGAAAGCAGACAAGTTATCCTTCGTTCAGCATGGCCTGGGAAGGTGAACCTGCAGGGATGGAAGTGGCCAGTGCTAGAGAGCTTGATGGAAACAGGAAGTCACAGAAGGCTGCTTTATGTTTCGTTATAGATTTTGGTTCTGGTGACCGTTCTTTTTAAAAATATCAATAAATAATTCTTTTGAATCGGCAATATTTTCATATATATCAAAAGTTAAAAAGGTTAACTGGTTACTTACTCAGTTGGAATATTTACTTGTCACCTCTGTTTCTTAGTCACCCTACTTCTCCCCACAGGCAAAACATACCATGAGTTTCTTGAGAATCTTTCCAGAGATATTTTACATAGATATGAGCAAATTTTATATATATGCTCCTCGCCCTTTTACACAAAAATAGAAAGTCATCCATAATCTTGATCTGTCAAACTCTCCCACATTGCCCCTTATCTTTCTGGATATGCACCCTGATCCCAACCACCCTTCGGGCCCATGGGAATTCCAATCTGTTGACTCTGCCTCTTCAGGTCTCTCTCATCCTTGGTGTCCTCTCATTACCCTGCTTGCACACATCCTTGGCTAAACCACCCCAGGCAGTCACACCTACCAAAAAGGTAGAGAATATCTATTGCAGATATTGGTGAGACCATGAAGGACTTTAAGAAAAGTAATGATAAGATTAAATTAGAAAGAATGCTCTAGCAGAAAAAAAAAACCCACACAAGATAGAGGGGGAAAAGACCTAGTTAATAAATAACACTTTCAAACTTATACAATAGTCCTGGCTACTTTCAGCTGATAGTTCCTTCTATGTTGCTACTCCACTACCTTTAGCATGGCAGTTAGAGCTCTAGCCATCAATTCTGCATTCCAGATACCAGAATAGAGAAAGAGTTTTTTCGTTATTTATTTTGTTAAAGTTCCTGTGAAGGACACTTTCTAGAATTCATAATTGACAATTCGACTTATCTTCCATTGACCAGAACTTAGTTACATGGCCATAAATGCAAAAAAAAAAAAAGGCAAGAAATGTGGTCTTCTGGAGCGCTGTGTTCAGCTAAATACCAAGAGTTTTACTACTAAGAAGAAAATATAGATACTGCGGAGATAATTAATGATCTCTACTAGATCAGATGTACAACCTAGAGAGGAAAGAAGAAATTAGATTATTAAGGAGTGTGTAAAGCTTTGGGTTATCGTGTAGGATTCTGTAGCCCCAGAATTGTTCTTTCGCAAACACATCTCTGCTTCTGGGCCCATGCCTGGATTCCTGGTACTATGTCTACTTGGAAAGCTGTCTACCTCACATTGCCCATGTTCAATTCTATAGCCTTTACCATTTTTCCTACTAAAATTCTCATTCTTCAAGCTCCATCACAGATGCTATATCATCCATGACGTTATTCCTGACCTTCCCTAAAGGGATAGAACTTGTCTGTCTAGAACTTCATTTATAGTTCTCCTTGGGCCTTGCCCTTCATCTTAATACTATGCTGTCTTAGGTCATTGGTATAACTGTGTACTAGAGTGTAAATTATCAACAGGTGAGACAGAGCCTTCCCCAACTCTATTCTAGGTAGCGCAGTGTAGTAGAATGCACCTACACTTGACTAAAAGGAACGGTCTACGAGAAGGGGAGAAAACAGTGAGAAATCGATATACCCTTTTAAGGAAAGTGATAATGTACCAATGGCAATTTCTTGAGTCTCCTCAATGTAAATGCGTTTCAAAAACATGATTATTGTTAATGTCGCAAACTTTTTGTTTGTTTGTTTTTTGTGATGTGTTTATTTCTCACTAAGTCTTGCCATAATTTTTTCCTTTGACGGTATATTATGAAACTGCTATATTTACCTTTTGCTTGAATTATCTCATGGATGATTTCTTCCCTTCCATTTTCTCTAATCTTTTTGTTTTCTGGATCCATTGGATGGATCGATCCTTTAATTTCTTCTCATTTCTACCCTATTTTTCACTTTTCCTTCTTTTCCGCTCTCTCTCACTCACCCATATATACCCTGACCTTATTTTCCAACCCTTCTCTTGATTTCTTTATTTCTGCTTTCATGTTTTATATCCCTATGGGTTTTATTTTCTCATTCCAAGACTGCTCCTTTTTTCTACTATCCTGTAATTATTCCATGTATGCAATGGATTCCATTGTCTTCCTGAGTATATTGGTGTGTGAGATGTTTTCTTCTCCCAGTAGTCTTGTTTTTCTCCAATTTGTTTTGTTTTCTATTTATTCATTTTAGTCCCTATCTTTTGGGTTAGAGACTTTCCTAAGATGGCTGGTGATCCTCATTTGTCAACTCTTATTTAAGAGTGTGGGGGGGCGGTGGAGAAGCTGATTTAGAAACTCTGAGAACATAGGTAGAGCTTGTTGACGGTGAACTGCAATTGGAAGTTCATTGGGAAGCCCATGTTAGCGATATCTTTGGTTCTTTCCCCTGGGGCACTCAGATTCCATAAACAAAATTCTTCAGTTTCCTGCCTGAGAGCCTGGTGTTGAAAGAGATTGGCTTTTTTTTTTTTTCACTCATCATAATTCTCTTGCATCCCACCAACGTTGTTATGTGTATCAATAGGTAATATCAATGGAATCATGCAGTCTGTAACCTTCTAAGTTGGCTTTTTCCACTCCGCATAATTCCTTTGATCTCCACCAAGTGACTCATAGACATCTTCACTTTGATTCCCACAAATTCTCAAACTCCATATGTCCGAAGTTAAGCTTAGATCTTTCCTACCTAAATTTGTCTTCTTCATATAGTCTCTATCTCTCCTTAATGATTACTCAGCCATGGACGCCAAAAACCTGAGAACAACTTTGATTCTTTCTCAATCCTTCCTTCCTCTCTATCCTTACCACTTACCTATGTCGGGCCTCCAGCGTCTTCTCCCAGACTGTTTTAATAGTTTCCTAACTCTCCTGCCTTTGACTTTCATACCTCATATCCATTCTCTGTATACTACCAGTGTTCCCTTGACAACATAAATCTGACCATGTTACTGCCCTGCTTAAAATTCTTCAATGGGTCCCCCATTCATGAACTCAGGATTAAAGTCACAGCTGCTTAAAGTCCTTTGAGACCTGTGCTCTTCCAATTTTTCCAGTGTCAACTCTGAGGTCCACACTAAAGGCAAGTGACCCCTCAATCCTTCCTCACCTTTCCTCAGAGCCGAGCTGAACGTCTCCCCTTGTGGCCAGTGCACACGCATATCACAGGACTATCTCATTACAGCACATTGAAATAATCTTCCTAAGTTTCTAGTATGGGAATGTTGGCTTGTTCTGTTTTAGATCTCCAGGTCTGGAAATGTACAAAATAAGCACACAAAAAAATGCTTGTTAAACTGACAGAACTGAGTTTTTTTAAGGTGTTGCCAATATGGCAAACCAGCAATAAAATAGCTCTTAAAAATGTAACTCTCACAAGTAGCTTGACGTGTGCTATTTCTTTCACATTGTCTTTTACAACACTTGTAAGAACATTTTCATTTTCCAAATGTATTTACTAAGAAAAAAATAACTTAGCTGTGCCTCCCCGTCGGGGAATCGAACCCCGGTCTCCCGCGTGACAGGCGGGGATACTCACCACTATACTAACGAGGAATTGCACAGGGGCAGGTCTTCTGACAAGCCTCTTATCTCATTCAGCCCCGCCCAGCCTTTACTGCTCATAACTATAAATAGGTTTGATATTCTTTTATTGCCATTGCCAATGTCACCGAAATCAAAGGAAATTAAAATAAAAACATTCAGTTTGATCTTTCCGCTCCACTTATTTCCGTCGGCCCCCAATCCCCTCCTCTTCCTTCTGCTCCCCGTTCAGGAGCAATCTCGGTCCTCCACACCCCACACCCCCCACACACTCCCAGGGTGCCAAGCGCATGCCTTGTCGCGCTGCACTGCGGGACTTAGAGTTCCATCCACGCCGTTCCCCACTCTTCTCTGACTTTTAGAAACTTCCTTTCCCGGCGGGCACCGCGAATCCCTCCTCCAGTTCTTTACCTCCCTTCTTCCTCCTCTCACTTTCAGTCGAGTAGTCTTGGCAGCTGAGTGTTCAGCTAGTGATCGGTGTGCAGCGGGACTCCCGGGAGCCATGCCAGAGGTAGTGGATACGTGCTCCTTGGCCTCTCCGGCTTCCATCTGTCGGACCAAGCATCTGCACCTGCGCTGCAGCGTTGACTTTACTCGCCGGGCGCTGACCGGGACCGCCGCGCTCACGGTCCAGTCTCAGGAGGACAATCTGCGCAGCCTGGTACGGTGGGACGCGCGCCCAGTGCCCGCCTCTCCCTGGCCACCCGCCTCTTGTCCCTCACCCCGCTGCGGCCTCTTCCCAGCTCCACGTCCCTATCTGCTCCGCGCACCCCTCGGTGCCCCTCTGCAGCCCTCACCCCTTATTCTGCACCTCCTTCTTAGCCCCCACTCATTTCTCAGCGTCCTCTTCTCCAGCCCCACTCGCCCTATTGCTCCGCCTCCCAACCCAACTTACGTGTGTGCATCCCTTCTCTTATGCCCTACTTCTACTTAAGTGTCTCCTCCCTGCTGCCCCCCAAACTCCCTCTCCAGTCCCTGGGCACATCCTACTGCCACATCCGCGCTGCTCACCTCACCCAGGGCTCGGGTTTCATTTTAGCACGAATCCCCCCACTCCCATAATCCTAGTTCCCAGCAAAAATCCCCCCGTGGCCTCCCCATTTCCACGGCCTGGAGCCCAGAACTCCCCCCTCAGGCCTCAGAGTTCTTCCAGTCCCCAGCGCACCTTCCTCAGGCCACACTCTCATCTAAGACTTAGATACATATCCTGCGGATCCCGGATCCCGCTCTTCCTTCCTGGGAACCTTTATTTCAACCCCTGAAGTCTGCAGGACACGACCAATCGCCGTCTTCTCTCGGTCTCCCTGCCAGTCGTTCTCAAACCCCTTGGGAATCCCAGCACCAGACCCCTCTCTCCGCCCTACTTTGATACTTCCAGTCTCCGCTAACTCTAGATGCAGCTGTTTTTCGCCAGGGTCACGGTCCTTCCTACTTTTGAGACTTATCACTCTTCTCTTTTAGAAATTTAAAGACGTGTGGGCCATTCAAACTTTCTAAGGATGTCTCAATACAGTGTATTAGTAATGGGTTCCAAGGAGCAAGTAATTACTGTGCTTCTTTAAAAAAAAAAAAAAAAAGTACTTCTACAAGCTCTCCAGCCACTTGAATGATGAAAAACTTGTTTAGATTTATGGAATTTTATTAAATTATTTTATCTGTACAAAATAACCTGTTTTCAGTGTTCTTACTCAAATTGTCTGATAGTATTTGGATTGTACCTTTCACCTGAAGAATTTCATGGGTGCGCATTTTAGAAATAAGAGGGACAAGAAAAGATCAACCACAGTGTATTTTGCATAAAGTAGTGTGGTGATAGCTACTAAAGTTTAAATAAGAATTAGTGGTTTTCATACTTCTTTTTCCTGCTTGTGTAATAGGCCTGTATTTTGAGTCATTAATATGAGCTAATATAGCAAATAACTTTCTTACTCTTTGTTGTCCTTTAACATTTTGCTAGACTAATGTTGATTTGAAAAATAGGCTGACTCTTCTATGTATTGATAAGAAGTCACCAAAAGACTATAAGGAAGAAAATAAATGGAAGTAGTATAAGCAAGAAAGTGACTATTTCTCTGTAGATTGAACTTTGGTCTTCTTGAGGTACTATGTTATCTTTTATTGCAGGCAGCTTTTCCCAGGAAGATTGGCTGAACTAAAGTCCTGTTTCAATGCAGTCTCTTTTTTTATTAAAAGAATTGAATTTTGATAGCTTATTATCACTTAATAGGACTTTGCACTCTACGTGTTTTGTAAAAAATAAAAGAAAGCTTTTCCTCTGCTCCATGAGTAAGCAAGCATCAGGAGGCTTAAATTTGAAAAAAATGTCCCTTTAATGTATCAATCTAAAAACTTGTCCATTGTTTCGATATTCTCCTGATCTAGAGAAAAGATACTTAAATTATGATTTCTGGTTTGCTTGTCTGTTTAGTAAATTAGAGCCTGGAATTATAATAATGTTAGATTTTATACAAGGAAGGCTAGTTGTAGTACAGTGACATCTGTTTATTTTTTTTTTTTGTTAATTAATTGTTTCCTTATTTATAACAATAACCTGAGTCTAAGAGTTTGGTTTTATTTATGTGAAGTTAGCTTATTTCTTTCCTCCACCAGATTATGGACTCTTGAAGGTAGAGATGACGTTTCATGTCTGTGTGTATCTCAGGTTCTCAGTATATAGCACCTGGCATGTAGAGAACACTCAAAAGTTTGATGAATTAATGGATGAATTCAATTAGAAAGCAGTGGCTAAGCCTAATATGAATTGCACTGATAATAGTGCTAAGCGTATCTTGAAGGTGAGATGGCATCATAGCTCACTGCCATGGAGAGAAAGGACCCAATGCCAGGACCCAATGCATATGTTCTTTCCCTCTCCCATTCGTGTAGTCCTTGATGCTGGGGGATGCTGAAGGAGTTCTAATAGGACTAATTTCCAGCTTTTCTAAAAATCTTTTTAAAAGGGTTTTTGCTATTTGCACTGAAGTTTAGTACTTATTTGTAATAACTTTCAAGCATTTGTTTCTTTCATTGAAATTTTCAGTTTTTTAGGCATTCTTTCAGTTTGTGGCTTAGAAGAGGTTTTAATGCCTTGGCCAAGATCATAAACTAGTAAGTGGCAGAAGCCAGGGATGGAACACAGATCTTTCTGACTGCAAACCCACCAGTCTTCACTAAGTAAATGGCTGAGCTGGGAATCAAATCAAGGTGTTTTTTGGTTTTGGTTTCAGTTTTAACGCATAACCCCATGGTTTTTTTATTATAGCACCCTGCAAATAACAAGTAGAAAATGTAAATAGAGACATAATAATGAGGCATAACACTTTTTAAATTTAAAGCCTGTTTTCTTGCAGAATGAATTTGAGACATATACAGTATAAGAAGATTTAATAATAATTAAAGAATTTGCGGGAAGAGAGAAGGATCGGAAAAGCAATATACATGGTGTAAAGCCCTAGACACAAACACAGAAGTGGACCCAAGACTGACATGGACTTTCCCAGACGCTTGTGCAAAATGGGAATCAGTTTTATTTTCCATGGGAACTGGCCAGCTGCTTAGGGTATTATTCAAAGAGGATATTATGAGATATATTAAATTATATCCTCAGTAACTGCCTACCATTAGTAGAACTAGTTCTTATGACTACATATGGGTGTCTTGGCTTTACACATAGTTGGTGCTCAATAAGTATTTATTGAAAAATACCAATTTCAACTTGTCAGCTAACCAATTTCCTTTGTTTTTCTTTCTTGTTACTATTTTTGATCAACTATTTAATAACATTCATCAGTGAAACTTGAAGGAGAATTCCTTAATTTGGGAGTGATATAGAGCTTAACCATTGCATTTTCTGTTTTCACCTGGTCCAGGGTTTGCTTCAGGCATGACACCTACTATTTTTCAGGCTCTGTACTAAATCCTAGGAATGTAAATCTAAGTAGCATTCTGTTTTCTTAAGAACCTTTAGTCTAATGGAGAAAATAAATTATAACACAGTTCAGTAAGTACTATAGGAAAGAATTGGGCCAACTGTTATAAGTACAGAGGATATGAAAAAAATAGAATAATAACCTGATTCTTCTGATTCCAAACAGATTTGAAAAGTTTAAGCAATACAGAAAACAGAATGTATTCCACTGGGAAATGACCCAATTAATTCATCCTTATGGTTACAAGAGTAGTATAAACATTAGTAGTTATGTATATAGATATTCAAGTGAAGTTTTTAAAACAAATCAGATATTTAGAAATAGGTACTAGACTATGAAGGGACAAAGGAATAGCTCTATTATTCTTAATAAAATAAACCTAATAAAGCCATATATTCTGAATATGCAAGCGCAGGAAGATAAGTCAGTTCTACTAATTTAGAGTAAGGGCAACAGTTGAGATACCCCCAAAAGAGAGTAACCTTAAAGAAATAATTACCGATTAGGAGGCAAACAAATGGTACTCATAACAAATCTGGTTGCTCTTTAAAAAATAAAAAAATAATAAAAATAAATAAACCAGGTTGAGAATTTCTTCCCAACCAAATATTATTGATTCCAGAGAGGTGAGAATTAAATTAATGATTGCCCTTGTGACTTTTCCTGAGCTTATGACCCACAGGTAGTATAAAAGAGGCAACCTGCCTTCTAACTCCCCATGCTAGTCCAGGCCAGATTCAAGGTAAAGACACCAGAGGTAGGGAGATCTGAGAGCAGATAGTTCTAAAGCAGGGCGTGACCTAGGGTGGTGATAGAAAGAAAGAAAATAAAGTATGAGGGCAGTGTGCAAGAAAAACTTGTTAACTGGCTATGTGGAATTGGGAAATGGGATCAATTGTGGATTATTTGAATGTTTCATGGATACCTTGAGGAGTTCCCTTAACAGAGAAATCATGGGAGGGGGCCAATTTAGGAGACAATGATTGCCTCATGAGAATTTTTAGAAGCCTATAGAATATGAAGCCATCTTTCCAATGGAAATATCAAGCAGATAATTAGAGATATCCAGCTTAAGTCCTGGGGGGGGGATGCAATTATAAAAACAGACTGATGGTCATCAGCACAGTGGTATTAACTGACTATGTGGGCATGAGTGAGAAGTAGGAAGTGACGAATCTGGTAAGGCTGGAACACTGGGACATATCCACATTTAGGAGTTAGAAAGGAGGGGGAGGAAAAAGCATTAGACAAGTAGAACCATTTATGGGTAAAAGCAAAGAAGCTAGGAAGGACTTCAAATAGATGATGTGGTTTGCAAGGGCTATGGATGAGTGGACAGAGGTCAAGATTATTGAACAGAAAGTCCCGTCAATCAGAAAGAGTGCCCTTTCACTAATGGAGAGGCTGGAAGCCAGATTGAAGAGGGGGAAGGAAGGAGAGTTTGAGGAAGAAGTGGACATAGCAGCCATAGATTGCCCTTGGAGTTTAAGAAAGGAAAGAGAAAAATGAATAGTTATCAGTGAGCAGAAGGACAAAATGAAGTTTTAAAAATAATGTAGGGGGCTTGCTTCGGTTGTTTGGTAACAGTTTGGCGGGATAGGAAGGTTGAAGATGCTAGAACGAGAAATTAGTTGAGAGATAATGAAAGGATATGGTGTCTAGGACTCAGAGGAGTATTAGGATAGAAAATACTCATATTTGCTGCCACTCCCTTCCTGCCCAAAGCAGTTGCCCTTAATTGGCCATGGCAAGGAGATAGGCTCTCCCAGTCTTCTGTGGGGTCATTTGGTCAGAGTTGCCATACCAACGTGGGCTTTTTCTAGATACACAACAGTATTGATTATAGTCTGTGTATTTGCCTAACGAGTGCCAAGGTTTGTTTTAATTTTTGGATGTATGAAAGTACAGAGGACTGTATGAATTCTAGGAAGAAATATATGGTGAAACATATTAAAGAGTCATGATGAAAGAAACTTAAGTCATAGCACAGAAGTTAAGTTTTAGGAGGCAGAAGCAAAGGCATTTTAACTTAAAGAGTTGATTTTTACTTAAAGCACAAAATTCGTGTAACTATTATGCATATCTTAGAACCCAAGAATTTTTAGGAAGCTTAGAGTCCGGAGTGATGGGAACTATGCTAACTTTTGACTCCTTTAATTCACTTACTTTCACTGTTTCTTACTCTCCCTAAGCAACCAGTTCTAGTCTGTAATTTTCTTTGGGATATAAAACTATCATTTAAAAATGTTAATTTAATTTTAGATTTTGGATACAAAGGACCTTACAATAGAAAAGGTGGTCATCAATGGACAAGAAGTCAAATATGCTCTTGGAGAAAGACAAAGTTACAAAGGATCGCCAATGGAAATCTCTCTTCCCATTGCTCTGAGCAAGTATGAACGTTATCCTCTTTCTCTTTTAGAGCTAAATAATGGGGGAAATATGTTTTCAATTTAGAAATGTATTTTTAATTTTTTTCTTTCCTAGTTTTAGTTCGTGTATATGTAGTAATTGGTATTCTACTCCTGCTGCTCTACTGTTCAGACTGAAGCTTATAGTGAAAATTGTATGTTCGTAAGATACTAAAGCAATGCATTGTATGAAATGTTCAAGAATAGGACTTTTGATAACCGCTACTTCTTTACTCATCATTTTACCAATATCTAGCAAAATGTGATGGTGGGAGCATGCCATCGTAAGGAGGCATTTCAGGATCACCTGGGAAGCTTTGACAAGCTGCACTTTTTTTCACCTGTTCCCCAGAGGCCAGCCATTTTTATTAATGGAATGATAACAATGACAAACATAGAACCATTTCTCTGTAGCAATCTTGAGATAAGTGCTTTAGATATAATCTTATCTAATTCTTGTAGTAACCCGATGGGGTAATCACTGCATTTTACAGATGAGGAAAGGGAACCTCAGAGAGATAAAGTAACTTATTCAAGAAAATGACAGTCAGAATTGTCATATTGGGAGTATATCCCACTCCTTGCTATATGGGGGAGGGAAAAAGGGTAGAAAACCAGTGGCCTAGGGCAAGGGTGATCTACCCCCACCTTTCAGTGGCCGATGTTCTCATGCCTTCTCTTCCCATTTAAGAAAAAGAGAGGAAACATCCACACATAATTTGTGAGGTAGATTTCATTGACTCCATTCTACAGGCGAGGAAACCATGGCATAGGGAGGTCAAATAGTTTGCCCAAGGTCACAGCACTGGTAAATGGTGGAATCAGGATTCAAACTCAGGCACAGCCGCTGGTTTCCAGAGCTCTTGCTATTTCCTCTTTATGAGTGGGGTAACGCTCAAACCATCTGGGGTGATGCCCAAACCATCAATCCCTCCCAGACTGATAATGTTGTAAAGCAAATGAAGTGCTAGGAAGAAGAGATTAAATACAAGCACAGATTTTTTTATTAACTAGATTCCACAAACATAAAAACGACTCCAAGTTTCTAAAAGCGCACTCTCGATTCTGTGGCTTTTCCAATAACAGTCAGACCAGCACTGCCCTGCGTTATGCTCTGGCATCCACCGCTGGGGATAGTCAAAGCTCCAAAATTACTCCTTCCACTTTCCCGCTGTCATAAAAGATTACACGATATCACAGAATCAAAAAAGCATATGACACACAGTGGGGTATTTAGTGCTAGTCCCTATTAGGTCTTCCTAAGGAGTTAGCACGGTAGCATGAAAAGGACTCACAGGCTGGAATTCAGGTAGGAACGTGAGAGGCAAACCTACCCACTTAAGATGCGACGTTCCTAGAGCTTACTCTCGATCAGTAACAAGATCTCATGTAATATTTATATTATTCAGTGCATGTATTATGAATTCAAATTTTAGTTAGATTGAATTATACTCTGCTAATATATTTGTTTGTTTTGTATAGAAATCAAGAAGTCGTTATAGAAATTTCTTTTGAGACATCTCCAAACTCTTCTGCTCTTCAGTGGCTCACTCCTGAACAAACTTCCGGGAAGGAGCACCCATATCTCTTCAGTCAGTGCCAGGTAAAAAGGATTCGGAGTGATTTCTTATTCCCAGCTCATGAAGCTGAATGCAGCAAAGTAGATAGTGGTCTTACGGATATGTGGGTCTTACCTAAGATAGTGTTTTAATTTATCTTAAACTATAAAAATAACATATTTTATTTATATCTCTCACTATCAACACATTCATCTATTACTCTAAAAGAAACTTCCTTTAATTTGAAAACATGTCTACCTAGATTGGACTATCTAGGTCATATTTGTATTTATATCTCAGTACCTAGCATAGAGCGTATACTCAATAAATGGTCATAAAATGAAAACATTGATAAAATAAAATAGATACTGGTTATGAAAATTGCTAACAATAAAGAAGTGGAAAGTGAAAAATCAGATTTCCCAATTCTCTCCAGACATCATTGCCCAGAGGTAACCACCACTGAGTTGTGTATAGCTTTTCCTGATTTTTCT